>NC_085004.1:10785465-11102965 GCF_963854185.1 Sardina pilchardus
GTCATTGTACATAGCATAAAGCAAGCAGAAGAGGCTGCCTTCTGCCGATACAGTATATGGTGTATTCGGCCCCGCTGCTGACTTCAAGACAGTGCTGCGCTAGGGTCAGGCAATGATTAGGCTAGGCAGCCTTGAAGTCGACCGTGGTAGCACTGCCTCAAAGTCGCCGGTGGGTGGGGGCCAAAAAAAACATCAAGCCCTTCTGCCTTGGCCTTAATGTGCTACACGGTCTTCTTGTGACTTTTCAGTATGCAATCAATTGTGCTGCAACTGCAGGCTTAATTATCTATTGTACTCTACTTTAAAAATACATCATTTACGTGTTAGGTGGCAATATCAATGAACAAATGATATATTTCTACAAGTTTTACGTATAAGGGTTGTAGCATACACATGTGCAAGTAATTATGTATATGAATTATACAATTTTATAAATATAATTAATTTATAGCACACTTTATATAACAGCATTCAGATAAAAAAAAATGTAAATGGTCTCAGGTTCCATTTGAAAAGTGTATGTGCATTGAAACTGCAAACAAATGAACTAATATTATCTCTTTTTTAAAGGAAGATTAGAGGATGTTAAGAGACAGCCTATATGTCTCTCGATACATACTAGGGCTGTGAGTATGTGCATGTGTGTACATGTGTGTGTGTTTATTTGTCCATGTGTCTTTTACTCCCACCCCCTCTGTGTGTCTGTGTGATTTTCCGTCTGTATGTCTTTTTGTCTGTCTATAAGAGCATAGAAGAAGACAATGAGTATGTTGTTCTTGGTTACTAGCACCATCTTGTGGAAGATCTGTGAAAGCTATAGTTGAATGTAGAATTTTAGGAGCATTAAGTGTTTGAGTAAGCAACTCTGGGTGCTCCTTTCTCCTTTCTTTACTTCTAGCGCCATCTTGTGAAAGCACTAGTTTATGTCCGAGATCACACATCTCTGGCTCAGTGTTCTGCCCTGCACTCAAAGCCAGCCCATGCCCTTGTGGGTCCCTAATTGTGGGGCCCCACAACCTTTGCCAGCCCAAGCCTGTGTGGAGCCCCACAATCGTAGCATCTAAAGTGAGGACTTGTTATGCTTTACAAAGCATTTAGAAATGAGTGGCAAAAGCTAGCAGACATCAAAGAGTCACAAGTAATTAACAAGGTTGCTAAGGCATTGCTTGGATCACTGGGATGGTTGCTAGGGTAATCATGTTGGTTGCTATGGAGGCTGCTAGATTGACATTGTAGAGGTAGTTGTTGCTAGGGTAATTAAGATTGTTGCTAAGGCGTTGCTACTGTAATTGCATGGTTGCAAGGGAACATATAATGGTTGCTATGCAAAATAATGGGGTTGCTATGCTGGTTACTAGGGTAATTATGTTGGCTGCTAAGCTAGTTGCCATGTTGACATTAGAGGTGGTTGTTAGGTTTTTGCTAGGGTAATTAAAATGGTTGCTAGGGCATTGCTAGGGTAATAGGGATGTGTGTGTGTGTGTGTGTGTGTGTGTGTGTGTGTGTGTGTGTGTGTGAGTGAGTGTGTGCCTGTGTGTGTGTGTATGTGTGATCTGATATTGGAGTGACAGTGATGGCAGAGAACACAGTGAACATATACACATGGAGACACATAAAACACACACACAAGCAGACACACACACACACTCATAGACAGACAAGCAATCATAAACAAAAGCAAGCGCACACATGCACACACTAATTTACAGTACATACATAAAAGTTGCAGTAGGGGATGGAGTAGGCCAGTGGTTGTCAAACTGGGGTACACGTACCCCCTGGGGTACGTGGACCGATTTCAGGGGGTACGTGAAAAAATATCAAAATCATATGCCTTTCCAAACGATTTTTATATCCCACGGAGGTAACTTAACTTCCGCATTTGCACTGCACATTAAAAACGTATTTTCTCCGCATTAACTAAATATTGGAGAGTGGAGACAGAGATGGTAAAGTAGAGCTTTACAGCAGCCTGTTGCAGCGCTGATTACAGCTCGGCGTCATAATAAATGTTGCTATTTGTCGCACGTAAACTACGACTATTTGACAAATAAAATTGCAATCGATGGATAAATGGCTGAAACGCAACGGGTTCATGCAGCGACAACAGAAACATCAAAGGAGTCACCTGCTGTCGGGACAAGCTTTTCAGGTCAAGACACTATAGCAAACTAAAACTATCATAGAGTTCGGTCAGAAGACAGTGACAGATGTCTGGGTTAGTTTGCGGACAGAGTATCTGGTCCTGGCAAACCGAGCTATTAAGACGTTGATGCCATTTGCTACAACGTATTTAAGCGAGACTGGATTCTCAGCGCTGGTCTACCTTAAGAGTACAGACTGTTTGTTGACAATTATCGAAGACTGAAGTTGTCCCCAATTCGGCCTAACATCGCTGCATTAGGCCTATGCAAGAACATCCAAGCACATCCCTCACATTGATTGACGTGGGTGGAGAGGTGACAGGCCTATTCTGTGTGGTTAACTCCAATTTAGTTTAACTATTGTTAATGTGCTTCCTTTTTTATTATTATTTTACAGCAGAGAAGTTAAGAAAATATACAATGTTAATATGTGAAAAGCAATACTTGTTAAGTTAACAATAGCTTTAATGAGATCTTGGACATGTGTTGTAGGCCTAATGTGAGATCTGTCTGTGACAAAATTGATACGAATGAATATTATAATTAAAAAACGTGTTGTTAACAATTGGTGGTGTGGGGGTACTCGGGAAGATCTACAATGTCTCAGGGGGTACATGCCTGTTAAAAGTTTGGGAACCACTGGAGTAGGCGATGGAAACAAAAGCGTGATTGATATTTGCGAAGAGAATGTGCAGGACTGAGCGGCGGTCATATTGTATATCGCTTTGCGGTACATCTAGTTATCAACATAAAACAGAAGGTAAAACGCAGCTGCTGAAAAAAATTGTGTCGCTGAAGTCGCCCAAATCGCGAGATTCGAACATTCGATTTCGTTTGTCCATTTAAAGGAACAGTCAAGACAGCTTATCAGAGTGCTGGAGCACTGTAATTAGTACTTCGACAGCAAGTTGTGCTGTGTGATCCCCCCCCCCCCCCCCCAAAAAAGAATATAACAATAATAATAATATAAAAAAAGAAAATAGAAAATAAAACTGAAAATAAAATATAAAATCGCGCAGGTGTCAGTTAGGGAAAGTGCGAAGTGGAATTCAGACATCTGCAAATATAATGTTCTGCACTCCATCTAATTTGAAATAAATAAAGTCTAAACTGCAAATCCTCAGGGGAAATGAGCATGGCTGCATGTAACCTACTGTAATTGGTTAGATTGGTGGTATGCAGAGCAAATGAATATCATTCCCGCTTGAAACGAACGTTCTAGAGGGGAAAAAAAGTATAAATACTCGCGCTTATTATCACTTACAGTATGTATCTACGTCGATATGGATGTTCAAGATATTGTCACTGTAGTGTTTGGAGTAACCTGATGGTGTCGCTATACTATAGTGAGTTCTGTAAGAGTTGTTGATTGGTAATGCCTGTTTGCTTCCACCGCTCTGCTCTTATTAAATGAAGTTACTAGTTACAAGCAAGCCGTGCCTCTATGCATGTTATTGAGAAAGTAGTAACAAACACCATTGGAGCTGCATTGCTGTACCTGCGAAGACGCCGCCGGAGGAGGAGGATTTGGGTTCACGAGATTCTCCAGGGCCGTGATCAGCACGGCGAGTTCCATCGGCTTCAGACTGGACAGGGAGCAGTTTGACAGCTTGCAGTCGAAGGTCGGGCCGCTGCTCACCATGCAGCATACAAACTACCGCACCCCGATAGCTCCCGTGCAGCGTCTTGCCGTTTACCTACGGTTCCTGGCGACGGGGGATTCGTACCGCACGATTGCCTACAGCTACCGCGTGGGCGTGAGCACAGTGGCAACCATCGTGAACCAAGTCACCAGGGTCGTATGGGATGCCTTGGTCCAGGAGTTCATGCCAGTGCCTACCACAGAGGACTGGAGGAACATTGCAGAGGGTTTTCGTGAGCGGTGGGCCTTTCCCAACTGCATTGGATCTATTGATGGGAAACATGTGGTGATCAGGGCCCCTGACAATTCCGGGTCCATCTACTACAACTACAAGGGGACGTATTCTATTGTGCTCCTGGCAGTGGTCGACGCACAGTACCGCTTTCGGGTAGTGAGCTGAGCATTTGGAACCGCAGCCATTTGTTTTTGTCGCAGATGAGGCCTTCCTGCTGCGCCGTGACCTCATGCGACCTTTCCCAGGGACCCACCTGCATGGCAGCCGCAGGACTTTCAACTTCAGGCTATCTCATGCAAGGCTGATTGTTGAGAATACCTTTGGCATTCTCACATCCCAGTGGCGTATGTACAGAGGAGTCATTGGGATCAGCCCTGCAAATGCAGATGCCTGCGTGAAAGCAACCTGTGTCCTGCATAACTTCCTAAGGACAAGCATGACGAGTTCCAGCGAGCCACCTCCACCTCCACGACCTGGACCATCTGCAGACAGAGAAGCTGCTTGTCTACTGCCTGTTGCCCGAGCAGGCAGCAACAACTCCAGCCGGGAGGCCATCCGTGTCAGGGAGGCGTACGTCTTCTACTTCTCTTTTAAGAGCCACCAAATAAAAAGCATGACTTCCATATCTAAGTTTAAAAATGCATGACATAACCCTTCAATAAAAACACATGGTAGTCATTTAAAATGTCTTCAAAGCATTCTGGCCTAAACACACATGGTACATTTTGAAATAATTTATGACAGCCATAGTTTTTGTAAATACTTCAAAACATTTATTGAATTAAATTCTTTAAAATGTCAGCAAATGACAATGTAACATGCAATATGATTATACAATATTAGGCGCGTTCAAGATGGCTGCGCAGCACAAAAACTGCGCAGCACAAGATGCACGTGGTTAAAAATCTGTCCACGATGGTCTAGATGGTTGTGCTTTCGACTCGGCAGTCGGTATCACGTGGCCTCAACTTATCGCGGGAGCAAGGCGTGGCAAGGCGGCTGCTCAGCAGCGGCGCAGCAGCCCTTTAGGTACTGCGGAGTGCTGCGGAGCCTAGACCCTGCCTTCATGACGTCAGGTCTTTGCCCTAATTGGCTTTTACATCCCTGACGTATGTGCAGGCGTTTAGATGCCTCTTCATATCCGTAAGGGTCCATGCTGGTCCGTGCCTCATGTTTCGTCACATGGTCAAGTCTAGACTACGGGAAGTAGAGTGTACAACTTCATAGCAGCGTTTGTATCCCCTCCCCTGCTGTCACCGGCAGCTCTCGTTGCTGCAAGAGGTCATTTAGAGTTTAACTTGAAAGCGCCTATTAACAAAGATCCTTAAGGCGTAGCAAGATACGTCGTCGTAGTTCATGTCTATGGGCGCAAAACGGGGATCACTTCCTCTGCATAAAGAGGCGCGTCATTGCGTGTCAGACGTATTCATGAGTTTCATCAGGTCCCTTTCCACAGGTGTACAAGATCAAGCACTCGATTATCAATGCTTGATGATGTTCCAAAATAATCTTGCTGCTCTTTCAAGCCCTCTACATTTATTAGTTCTAATATGGAAGTAACACACACAAAGCATGTAGGGCCTACACTTTCAAGGAATTGAATAAAAACATCAATGGAATAATGGAAATATGTCGCTGCTCTCATTAAGTTACCCCAGCGCCATCTGATCGTCGTTAGCACAAATCAGGATTTGGTTCAGCTGGCTGGCTAATGTGTTGTCAAGGTAGAGCGTACGTAGCAACCGGCCAACATAAGCAGAATAAACAAGAGGGGCACACCTGATATAACGTCGATTTTCTCCAGACGGGAATGCTCAAAAATGCTAAAAATGTACCTGAAGTGGTCAGAAGGGGTTGAGGGTCATGAAACCGTGCCCAAAATTCACATTCCTTACTCTAGAGAATGGAGATTTTAGCATATAGTTGAAATTCTGATCTATGTCCATAGACTTCAATGGAACAGTTGCTGCCTCTGCTCTGCATAAAGGGGGATTTTGACCCCCCCTCTTGCGATTCGGGTTCCAGGAAGTAGCTTCTCATGAAGTATCTTGCTCCGCCCTTAATGATCTTTGGAGTAACTTCACCGCATAACTCCACCCACTTCACATTTCTGAAAAAGGCTTTCAAAATGGGCAGGACCGTTCTGAAATTTGGAAGGGAGTGCAGCCCTGCAACCATGGTGATTTTGTGTCAATCTGGGAATGAGTGCATGGCTTATCACAGGTAGGCTAATCAGGGCAGCAGGTGTTGGGGCGTTTCATTCCTAATTTGTAACGACCCGGTGACGAAGTGCAGGACAACGTCAGCATTCCAATAGTATTTTGGACCAACATGCCATGGCATGTCTCAACCTGTAGTATGCGCGGAGAGCAATATCTCCAATACAAAATCATACAAAATGTTACTTTTGTCGAGAAACACGATTTTTGTCAATATTAACCCTGGTAATAGTGTAGGTCACCACTTATAAGTAATTTCAATCAATCAACAGCTCAAAAACATATTTTAGGGTGCAGTTACCCTTTAATGTTGCATTTCAAACCTGTGTGTGTGTGGAAATCACAGCACACTTATGTGAGAGAAAACATGAAATTTAAAATTATGAATAAATTAATAAAATACTTTACAATCTTTATTGAAAAAAAAGAACAATCTTAGTAAATAAATATATTATATTATAGGCTATATATGGCCTATATTAAATATTATATAGGCTATATGGCCTGGTGAAAGTGGACAGCTAAGAGACATACTGACTGGGCTACTGTGTGGAAGATCTGCTCCAAGAAAATCCTAGTAAGAGACCGACAGACAGCCAATCTAAACACCTGCTTACACCAACCAGCGGTATATTACACATTGCCAGCATTCGCTGGGCCTCGCAAAAAACCTCGCGGTCACTCATCTAAAATCTTGAATAGCCCAGTCTGTACCTAACTCATATGTTACGCATCCCACGTTATTAGGCTACCGGCTTGCCGACTATGAGGGCAGCAGAAAGTGAAAGTAGGCTGCGATCGCGCAGTCAAGTCGAATTAAATAACAGTTGAAGTAGGCTAAACAACTTTTACAAATAGCCTAACGAATCCCGATTGCCACTCCGCTGCTGGGGCTTTTGCTAAAGGCAAATGCGTGAAATACAAGCATTACAGTGAAAGACGTAGGCTATAGCTTCTGATAACGATAACGAAATAAATGGTTTATTTTAACACGGTGGAGAATGACGCATTCGGCGCTTCAGTGTTGTAGCCTCGCAAGAAATTAGAGCTAGAATGTCCTAGTCGTAACAATAATCATTCATTTGCACTATTTCATTCTTAAACATTATTAGGCTACATGTTTTGCGTTCAATGTAGGCTACACTGCGAGACATGTAGCCTAAAAAAGCATCACGATGGTCCATCGGCACAACCCTAGTTCTAAATGGCAAGGTTTGAAAGTCTTCTAGCAGGCTTTTAAAAAAATAGCTATCGCTATCCTCAGGGGGGGGGGGGGTCTATTGCTCACAGCCTCTCCTCAAAATCACCAGAGTGGGGCCTCTTCCTCCTCTGCTGGCTTGCTCTCACCGGTGTACTGCCTGATGCCTGCTCTGGTGCCTGAAGCCTGCTCTGGAGCCTGAAGTGTTGGTGCCTGCTCTGGTGTCTGACTGTGCCCGGCCATGGCACTGTCCTCTGCCCCCCGCCTGTTTTGTCTTCTTATGACTTAACAACTTCGGTTAATATACAGGGCTTAAAGCTTAAGAGGATAAAGAAAAACTGTGTGACGCCCTAAAGGTTCTTCCACCAGAGTCAGCAGAGTTTTTGAGCCTCCAAATAGAGACAAAAGGCCTATTCGGACGGGATTAGTTTTATGGGGGGGACGTAGAGTAATGCAGGTTTATCATATGACCTCTGTAATATAAATGTCCAATTCAGATGGGACTAGTCATCTCTGTCATTTTACTTGACATGGGAGGAGTAACTTACGTTTACGTTCTGCCGTCACATCTTCGTCGCCGTGCACGTGATACTTTGCGTCAGGTACGTGCGGCATTTTCAGATTTGAGAGACTACACAAGTTGGTTAAACTAGCAAACGTTAGCTTTATGTTATGCCATAAGTAGTTTGAAATGGCTAACAACATCAAGCTATTAGGCAAACTAGCTAACGTCCTATTAGGAGCTGCACAGCATGTCATGTTTTCATTCAGACTATCCCTGCTGAAAAAAACAGCAAGAAACCAGCTTATGCTGGCAGCTGGTTTTAGCTGGTCTTTGCTGGTTTTCTTCCAGCTATTGCTGGCCTTTGCTGGTGTAGCTGGTTAGGTCACAAGCTAGACATGCTGGCGTGACCATCTGAGGAAGCTGGTCGTGCTGGTGTGACCAGCCTGTCGTGTGGGATAGAGCTGGTTTAAGATGGTCATGCTGGTGACCGGAGGGGTATTCCACGAACGGAGGTTTAACAAACACAGAGTTAACGCTGAACTCTAGGTTGATTGACCCTGAGCCGACTAAAACAGAGTTGTCGGTTCCACCGCGCCGGTTATGAATTAGTTTAATCAACACAGGGTTGGTTAACACTGGGTTCTGCGCGTACACGCCAAACCTATAAAGACGTGATGTATGGAGCATGGAAATCCTGATCAAAAGGGCGAAACAGGCTAGCTGCCGCTAGGGGCGTCTAGATTTCTAGGCGAAACGGGCCGCATGTTTCTCAGAACTCGAACGCAGGCTGTAATAAATTAGAAAAAGTTTTAAAAAGTAGCACCAAAGCAACTGCCATTCAGAGAAACCCTGGTAGCGGATCGCTGACAGCGTGAATGCATACAAAAGCACGTTCTTAAATATTTGAACTATGAATCTATTCATATCTCAGTTAAGTTTTCTTAGCATTCCTACCACATAACCTGTTATTTTATAAAGATGTAGGCTACGATGGGCCCAAGCGATCACCTGATCAAGAAAAGATAAAATATTACGATTCATGGTAGTAATTATTATTTTCCACATACATTTCTACATCTCTTTGCGCGGAATGGCTATAGTGTGGAGGACGGCGCATGCAACAATTACGCAAGCCCGTTCGGACACACTCTTATACTACATAGGCATTGCAATTTGGACTTCAATATCCCAAATGTGTTTTCAATCGCGGGTTCTGTTGTGTGCCAGGTTAAATGTTGCATGTGGTCCAGGAGCGGGATTAGGGTACAGGGTGATGAGCGTCGGGAGGCATGGATACCCTCGATCCCCAAGAAGCTACCCATCGCGCTGCGACCAAATACAAACTTTGAGCTATCTTGCACAAGCACATCAATTATATAAGGTCTATGATATGTTCATAATGCAACGCAGTCTGTTGAAATGTAGGCTATAGCTCAAATTACATCCTGGCATCGTAGACCGAACCAGGCAATTTTGCCTCCACATAAGTATAATCATGTGCGAAGCATCATATCATCTAATGATAAAATCGACAGCGATTAACAAACTATCTTGAAGATATTGGAAATGGCCAATATAGGCTGCGTATACCTACCTAAACATTTATACTGTAATATCCTTTCCTGTTCACATAATCGACCTCATATGGCTGGGGCACTTGTGCCATCAATGCACCCAATGACATACTATTGTAACCGAATGGTATCAGATACCCATATGAAAAGTCAACAGCAAGGATAATTTCCGTGCCACTTGGGGACACTTAAAGCATTAGTGACCTGTGAGACGAGTTGGTGTAACTCCATTTTAATGACCCTCGTGAGTTGTGGCCTGGAAAGAGGATGAAGTCGCGCACTAACCGCTCCAGCGCAAGACAGACTTTACGCACTGATTGGCAGACCGTAGCTTTCCCTATGCTCAGCATCTCAAATACTGTACAGAAAACTACACTTCGCAAATAAATGGAGAGCTATGCAAATAGTTTGCAGTGAACTAAGGCAGGTTGACGATTGGTAACGTAGGGCTGGAGAAGGCTATTTAAATATATTAAAGTTTAACGTGAAAAACGATATCGCTTCAGCCAAAATTTATCAAAATGTCGAGCCGTGGTCTTATCAATCTCTCTCGGTGAATTGCTCGAATTATTTGCGCTCCGATGTCAATAGGCCTCTCAGCATGCCATTGAACACGAGAAAGCTGCGGAAACGCGGGTTTAAATAGGCTACCCTGAGCAAAACCGGGTTATCTTTCAAACTTAACCTGTGCAAAACCTGCTCCGACCAGGTTAGGTTCAGAGCATATGTTTCTATAGTAACTAACATACCGTGTTCATTTTGGAACGGAAAACCTAGAGTTACCGCAAACCCTGGGTTAACTTACCCGGTTTTGTGATAAAACCGGCTTTGTGATAAAACCGGCTTTGTGGAATACCCCTCAGCCTGTCAAGCTTGACAAAGATGGTCAAGCTGGTTTTCTATAATGACCAACATGAGCTGGCGTGGCCAGTAAAAACCAGCAATGTAGACCAGCAACACCAACTAAAATGACCACTTGAGGTGGTACGACAATCAAAACCAGCTGAATTACCATCGTAAGCTGGGTAAACCAGCTGAAGGTATGTTTTCGCGAGAGTTTTGCTGGTCTTGCTGGTTAACCATCATAGGGTGGTCAAATAAGCTGGTTAACAAGCTGGTCAACCAGCAAACCACCTTTAGCTGGTCAGGCTGTTTTTTTCAGCAGGGATCACTGTGCCCATGGTGCAACTTCCCTTGATGATTATGCCAGATGAGAGTGTAGTTCCATGTCAAATCAGCCAAGAAAAACGTCAGGTTTCATTTTCAGTTGGTCTTATTGCACTTTCTAACTTGAGGAGAGACACGTTTTAAATGGGAAAATTACAGGAAATCTTAGTCACTTTTAAACATGATGCTTGCAGGCTAGATGCCAATGGTCTAATCCGATTCAATGATCTATGCTGGGCTGAAGCTAAAATTTGTATCGCCAGACTCACAGAATGGCTGGATGAACGTGAAAAAGGTAAATATTGATTGTTTTGCTTGAGGGGAGGTGGAAAATGAGTTTATTTCCAAAAATGGCAGAATATCCCTTTAAGAGAAAATCAACATTACATTGATATTTGCCAGGGGTATGAATAATTTGGGCTTCACTGTATTTACTGAAAATGTAAATGTTACTTTGCCTGTAAGTCACTTTAGACAGGACTGTCTACTGAATGAGTAAATGTAGAGATTTTGGTGATGTAAAATCACATTGACTAATTATTCATTTTGTTAATTTACAATATATTCTTTCCAGAATGCTTCCAATGGTGGCTCCAACACCAAGGCGTGGAGGGGGAGGAAAGGCAAAAAAGAATGAGAGCCATGGACCATTATATTTCCGAAAAAATAATGGACATCAGGAGGAAGGAGGACAAACCGAAGAATGCTTAATACTTAATAGTTGTTATATAGGCTACTGTTAAATACTGCACTTGTTTGAAATGTAATTTACATTTAGTAGTGTAACAACAATCATTAAATATTTAAAGTCCACACCGCTCATTTTGAGACTTAATTTCTTTGAACAGTGAGAACCAGCAAAACCAGTTAAAATTGTCATCATTTCCATCTCAAAATATATGACCAGCAAAGCCAGCATGAATGGCCATCATGAGCTGGTATGAGTAGTTAGACCAGCTAGATGTAACCAGCAAAACCAGCTAGAATGACCAACATTCTACTGGCATGGCCAGTTAAACCAGCAATGCAGCAACACCAGCTTGAGGTACAAGCAAAACCAGCTGAATTACCATCATAAGCTGGGTAAACCAGCTAGACCAGCAAGGCTCTTGCGAAAACACACCTTCAGCTGGTCAACCATCATAAGGTGGACAAACAAGCTGCTGAACAAGCTGGTCAACCAGCAAACCACCTTTAGCTGGTCAGGCTGGTTTTTTCAGCAGGGATGGTGGAATTATTTTCAAATCAGGATGTGACGAAAGATTACAGACATTGTGGTGGAAAATTCCACGCTCCTGGACTTCTTGACTATTAGCACTCTGGAACCAATTAACCCTTGTAAAGAAACCAATTATCACTCTGGACCAAGCATCCGAAGGAGACCCCGTAGACAGAGACTTCCCAACACTGAAGATCTTTATTCACTGTATCACAGTGAAGGGTGAAGGGTTCCGATTGGACAGGCGGCGCATGAACGTAGCCTAATAAGGTCTACCGGAAGAAAACAAACTTTAGCTGGCTAGCAACTTTTTTGTCATCTCGGGTTAACGTTACAGCATGGACAATAACATAATGAAAACGGGTTTCACAGTAACTCTGATAATAGGCCTACTATTTAGCCAGCAGCTCGAGAATATTGTCAAGCTTCACGTTTGCTTGCTGAGGAGGAGAAGACTGTCGGAGAAGGGGGGAAGAAGACGGAGCTGAATTAACAATGAAACGAGCATGCGCTTCTTCTTCCTCCTTGTACGAGCATGCGCCAAACAAACGGAATAAACTTTTAATCGGAATAAAGGTTTACATGATCAAGGAGGGGAGTTAATTCCGCTTTAACATCGGAATAAACCAACCACTTAAATCGGAATTAAGTTTAATTCGGAATAATCATTTTCAAGCGGAATAAGCGTTTACATGGTCTCTTTTAAAGCGGAATTAACTTTTATTCCGATTTAACTTGGTTTTATTCGGAATTAAAGCTCTCATGTAAACGCAGCAAATGATATTACAATCCAAACAATGTCTGAACTGCACTACCAAGCAATAGAGTGAAGGCGGCGCTACCAGCTGGTACCTCGACAAGATCGATCTGAATCACTGGCTGCTCTGCTCCCCCTTATATTCTGTTCAGAAGCGCCTCCTTCTGAGAACGTCACCAGATCGTGTTTAGCCAATCAGAAAAGGCGGAGGAGCAAGAGGATCCAATCATAATGGTGGAAGTTTCACCCTCCTCCATTTTTAAAGAATATGAGCACACCCCTCATTAGGTCACTATGTTGAGTCATAGTTGTTTGTGCTCTTTTGCTATAGTTTGGGTTTTCTGGTTCTTTCCAGTTTTCCAGTTTGCATCTGTTTTGCACTCTCAACCAGCTGGCACATTGCCCTCACTCCTGCTTGAGTGGAAAGTCCCCTTTCCCCTATTTACTCTGGTCCAGTACATGTCCGTACATGTCTGTCCATGTTGCTTCATGTTGATCCTTTCTTTATAAGTATATGGTATTAAAGGTTATTAATGTATCTTACTACTATGTGTCATTCAAACAATAGGGCAAGGAAAAAACACCACAACATCTTTACAGAGGGTCGCGTTCGCACGGGATTAAGGTAATTTCTCCGGACCGTTTTACGGAAGGTAAGTGTCTGTAAATGTCACCGACATACTCCGTTATGTTTACTGACATGGCGCGTCCGGACGGGACTGCATTACCTGGTAATTATTACTTTACCTGATGTCACCCCCTAAAACTAATCCCGTCCGAATAGGCCTTAATAGCCAGAGAGGAAGAGGGAGAAACTACCCTACCTCTGTGGAACAGCTTGGTGTCCAAGTGTTTCATCACAGTCAAAATGCCTACAGGATGTTGAGGAGGGATTTTGTTCTTCCATCTCCTGCAACTCTGCAACGATTCATAAACAGCAATGTGAGCCATATTCAAGTATTCGAGTGTGAAAGGCAAGCCCATCCACGACATGGAGGCCCTCTTTGCTCGACTCCTTGTCGTGGAGCAGCAGCGTGGCATAGAGTTGAAAGATGCTTTTGATCACCATCACGCATTGATGAATCTGGTTGCCTGAGGAAGGGTGACAAGTCTGTCCTTGTCAAAAAATTAGGAGTATCTGATGAAAATGCTTCACTTCTCAATGTTGTTCTGGGTGATGGAAGTCAGTTGATATATCTCATTGTGTGGCCGGTGGCAGGTACGATTAAGGACATTGCCTCAAGCATCAATACATGCTTCTCCAATGCTTATACTGCAGCTGGAGCTAATGAGACCCTCATCCACTTTGACTGATACAATATTGAACCAAGTGTTAAGGATCATGAGAGGCGAAGGCGAGGAGGAGTTAGTGCAACTGATTATAAGCTGACAGTCAACTCACCTCTTCCTTATCGTGAAGGTGTGATGAAGAGCACCTCAACTAAGACCCAGCTCTAACGCCTTCTGTGCACATTTGATCTCACCACTAATAGAGCTCCACAGTCCCGCCCCTCCTCCGAGAGAGGTGCTTGTCCGGAAGTAAATTTCTCATTCATTTCTCCCATTGACTTCTGGAAAAATCCGTATATAAAGAGTTTTAGACCATGCCTTAGGCTAACCAACTACGATGTGACTCATAAGCATATAACTTATAATTTCGAGTGAAAAAATTAACAGAAAATGTAAAAAAAGCGAAAGGTACAAGACTGTGTACATATCTTAAATTCCGAATTAGAAAACTCAAATCCCGTGATGCTTTGCAAACGTACACACATTTCCAACATTTGCAGCCTAACGATAGTTTAACATGGTTCCATATTAATCTAAGAAAAGAGGATGATTACTTCCTACCGTTTCCATTGAGTAAATTCAACCTTCAAGATGAGAAACCCATTCTTTTTCAGAAGACCACACATCGGTCCTGACAGCCCTGCAGCCATTTTATGTTTTGAAGTTCCAGCGAGACGAAGCTGGACGATAGGCGCGGGAAAAGTTGAGTACAGTTTGTTTGGGATTGCCATGGCAACGGCGATCTCTACCAATCAAAGGCTCTGCTTTCACCAGTTTTACACGGTACGTGTTGGGTAGTGTAGTACTCTCTCGTTAAATCATGAATAAAACATTGTTTTCTCAAAACAAGGTTGATGCCCCGTTAACTTTTGACATCTATATGAGCAGGTATAATCGCTTAGTCACATCGTAGCTGGTTTTAAGTCTACCATGGACGGTTACGATTTTATGGCTTATTCTCCAGTTGTCAATGGAGAAATTGTATTGGATTTTTACTTCCGGACAAGGCTGTGGGTGGGACTGTGGAGCTCTATAACATCTTATAGAGCTCCACAGTCCTGCCCCTCCTCCGAGAGAGGTGCTTGTCCGGAAGAAAATTTCTCATTCATTTCTCCCATTGACTTCTGGAAAAATCCGGATATAAAGAGTTTTAGACCATGCCTTAGGCTAACCAGCTACGATGTGACTCATAAGCATATAACTTGTAATTTCGAGTGAAAAAATGAACAGAAAATGTTAAAAAAAAAAAAAGCGAAAAGTACAAGACTGTGTACATATCTTAAATTCCTAGTTAGAGAACTCAAATCCCATGATGCTTTGCAAACGTACACACATTTCCAACATTTGCAGCCTAACGATAGTTTAACATGTTTCTATATTAATCTGAGAAAAGAAGATGATTACTTCCTACCTTTTCCATTGAGTAAATTCAACCTTCAAGATGAGAAAACTGTTCTTTTTCGGAAGACCACACATCGGTCCTGACAGCCCTGCAGCCATTTTAAGTTTTGAAGTTCCAGCAAGACACTAGCCGGACGATAGGTGCGGGAAAAGTTGAGTACAGTTTGTTTGGGATTGCCATGGCAACGGCGATCTCTACCAATCAAAGGCTCTGCTTTCACCAGTTTTACACGGTAGGGTGTTGGGTAGTTAAATCGTGAATAAAACATTGTTTTACAATAAAACATTGTTTTCTCAAAAACAAGGTTGATGCCCCGTTAACTTTTGACATCTATATGAGCCGGTATAATCGCTTAGTCACATTGTAGCTGGTTTTAAGTGTACCATGGACGGTTACGCTTTTATGGCTTATTCTCCAGTTGTCAATGGAGAAATTGTATTGGATTTTTACTTCCGGACAAGGCTGTGGGCGGGACTGTGGAGCTCTATTTGTGAACCACATAGACTGCATTGTGAAGCATGAGGAGGCGGATCACCTGCAAGCAGCAGCAAAAGCTGGGACTCCGACAATACGTAAACTAAGTGATGACACTGACATATTTGTTCTGTTGGCGTACTGGGTTTGGGAGGCCAGTGTTCAGTTAACAGTGCAGATGGAGAAGTGGAATGGCACCATCCTGGATATAAAGTCCCTTCCAAAAGTATTGGAACACATGCTAAAGTTGATTATATAAAATATTTTGGAAATTGATCTTAATGCACTAAATGGAAAAAAAGAGGAAATATTTAACCTTTAAGGACATCAATTTTCTTTGTGAATGAATGAATGTTTTCCTTAAAATACATGGGTCATAAGTATTGGAAGGCCTACAGTATGTTAACCCTATGTGTTAAAATTCCAATAGAGGCTAGCCGATTTTTAATTGTTTTAAATGTAAATGCCAGTTACATGTATCCTGGGGCCTCATGTACAAAGCTTGCGTACGCACAAAAATGCTGCGTACGCTAACTCTCACGCTCACGTCCGGATGTACAAAGACTGACTTGAACGTGAGAATGTGCGGTCCTCCACGCAAGCTTCATGCCTGGCGTACGCACATTTCCAGTGTGTATCCTCAGTTGGCGACACGTAGAGGCAATGCAGGCAACAACATTAGTTGATCACGAATCAAGGCCTTTATTTGCACAACATATTGTAAAATGTGGGCTATTAAAAATAACACTTCGAAGTCGGCATATGTTTCTAGATAAATGGGCCATACAGGTATCCGCCGTTCATTCCGACATACCAGCACTCCGACATGGACGTCCAATTGTCGTAGTGGAGGCATGTCTCTTTATGGGAAAAAGTCCCACCACTCCGACATTTTTTTTTTTCATGGTCGCAGTGGCGGTATTTAACTTTTTTTTCAAACAACGTGCCATTCCGACATGAGGTCATTAATAGGCTATTAATGTCATAACTATACCCAATTGTGTAAAAGAATAAAGATTCACATTTAAAATGTCATTGTGAAGACTTCTTGATATGGTTATGTGTCTGTTGCGTGCGCGACTCGGGGAGGTGAAAGTTCTGTACATGGCAAGTTCTCATTATTCGCGGACTAAGTGGAGCTAAATTAAGTCATTATTTTGCTGTCACTTCGTCTGTTTTATGGCCTAGAAGGTTGTATTTGGTATCTGTGGATAGCTCTAGCTCTCCTCTTTTATCTGACATGCAAGCCATATCTTTTTGACCACAGTTTCACGGGTAAAGCAAACGAAAGTAGCGGTAGCTGAAGCTACTGTATATGACATTCTTATTTGTTTGTCACTTCGTCTTTTTTTATAACACAAAAGGATCGATGTGTTTGGTATCAATGGAAAGCTCTGTTTCTCCTCTTTCATTTGATATGCGTGTCATGTCTTTGTGATGCCTGGTCCAGGAGTAATTCAAGCGAGAGCCGTGGCTGCGTGGGTGAACGCAGAGCAATATAGACTGTAAATATGATATACTTTGATTTAAATTCATGATTTTATTCTATTTTCATACTTGATCGTACAGACACATGTCTAGTGTCGTTGGAAAGCCCCGGTTCTGCTCTTTCATGCAATATAGGTCTCATCTCGTTGTGACTAATAATCGTGGAGCAATGTAACAGAGAAGAATGGGTGTGTTTTTTGACGCACTTTGCGTCCGTCGGTCTCATAGGGTTCGTTAAATTGACTTGGAAAAAAATAGGATTTGTTAACTGTCGGAATGGGGGTACTAAAATGTGTCGGATTGGCAGCATGTCTAAATAGCAGCATGTCGAAATAGAGGCATGTCTAAATGGAAGCATGTCGTAGTGGTGGCATGTCTGAGTGGCAGCATGTAACCCGAAGAGCTTTCCTTCCTCGAAATCTGCGATGAATGGGGTCGGCTTCACGAATATGTCCAATATAAACATTTTCCGGGTGTTTTCACATATTTCCGATAGTTTTCAGTAAAACAAAATACAAATGGGACAAGATGATACGCGTGAATTGAAGCAATTTCCCTGACTGACTGCATAGGCTACTTTGACTTTCCTCGAGTAAGCATTCACATTATTGTTGTCACATTTGTGCAACACATAGGAATATGATCCAGAAATCGTCATGGCAAAGCCTGGATAAACTTCTATTACTCGGACACGAGTGATTAATGCAGTTATTTTGTAATGCTTGAAATGCCCACCAAAACGCCTTATGTGAACCTTGTCACTTGCAGACTGACCAATGAATCTGCCACGGTCTCAGACCCTTGTAGCCACTGTACGCTCTGCCTCAACTGTTTTTTGTTATTAATTACAGATGATAAAGACGTAGGCGACTGTGTCTTTACCATGTTGTCTGATAAGAGCACTTCTACCTTGCAATCGCTGGTGATTAACTTTTAAAACTTTTTCGATTTGATTATATAAATTATTACATTTTGTAGCAGGTTCAAGAACGGATGGATCCACAAATTATTTTTTACTCTTATTAATATTGTGGGATAAGCAATTTTGCCTTCGCGGAGGTCTGAGTTTTCGAGTGGCCTTCTAGTTAGCATATTAAAATGAGTGTGATTGAGGGAGGAGAGAGGGTGGAGTATAATGCTCGTGCATGTGCGCTTAATTTCACGTTATTTGGGATGTACAAAGGAAAGCTGCGTGGATTGCTGCGTACGCATGGTTTCATACATCTGAATTTATTTGTGCGTACGCTTCTTTCCAGATTTTCGCGTACGCAATGTTTTAGTAAGAATCCCACGCAAGTCTTTGTACATGAGGCCCCTGGACACTATGCACCCTGATAAAGTCCCTTGGCCTTTGGAATTAAGATAACCCCACATCAACACATACCCTTCACCATAACAAGAGATTGACATTCAGTTAGCCTATTAGCTGGTTTCATTGTTATTAACCTCAATGCAATTCAAACCAGCTAATAGCTAACCCTACTGTAGATCCTTGTTATCTAGCAGCTTTACGAGCTATTCCACTTACCTCACGTTTGCCAGGGGCAACAGCCTCAGCAAATATCCAGCCCTCTATGATCGATCGCGTGGCTGAACTAAAAAATTGCGTGTGCTCCTTCATTGCTGAGTATGATCTGTTCATTGCTCAACCATTTGTCACTTTGTGCCAGACATTAGTGGAGGATAAACTCACCCTTACACATCTGTCTGTCTCAAGACAGCATGTGAACTATCTGATTACACACAGAATCTCACCGGAATTTAAAAGAAATCCGCCATGTTCAAACATATAGGGCTGTGACCCAGCAGAAGAACTTGGAGCAGAAGAGCCCTCAAGATGCTCGAGGTAGCTAGCAGGATAGGGAGCATAATTGAATGGTGTGGGTTGAGAAACAGGCATTTGACGACACTGCAAAAACTGCATCATAAATTCCCTTGTCTCTCGAGCTCGCCGCTCATCAGCTTCCAATCTTCTCATTTCAAGTCAAGGCGACGCTTCTCAATATCCATGCGGTTCAACTTCTTTCTCCCATTCTAGCCTCTCCCTCTCAATACGGGTTACATGTCGGCAGTCCGACATCCTGCCAGTCCGACATCCCTTTCGTCCGACATGCCGCTATTCAGACATGGTGTTATTCTGACATGCTGCCAATCCGACACATTTTAGTACCCCCATTCCGACAGTTTACAAATCCTATTTTTTTCCACGTCAATTTAACGGACCCTATGAGCCCGAGGGACGCAAAGTGCGTCAAAAAACACACCCATTCTTCTCCGTTACATTGCTCCGCGATTATTAGTCACAGCGAGATGAGACCTATATTGCATGAAAGAGCTCAGAACCGGGGCTTTCCAATGAGACGAGACACGTGTCTGTACGATCTAGGGTTGTTAATGAATAATCGAATATCGAATAATGTTTGTTAAGAATTTATTCGACTAAAATAAATGCCTAATGAATAATCGTTTTAGTCTCATGCAATATGAGAACAGCAACATTTTCCGGTATTTTGCGCGCATGACAAAATCAAGCAGAGATGAAGCGAGCGAGGAAAAGTGCTGGACCTCTTCTTTATTTAGGGGCTCATGGGAACGGGGTACCTAAAACGTAAGCAGTAAGTGTTGTGGTTAGAACAACGTGAAGTGCGAGAGTTAGAGAAGTGTGTGTTATGTTAATGAATGCGGGAGAACTGTTTTGTGAAGCATCTCCATGTTAAACGAAAAGAAGCCTATTAAACCGGTATTCCGAGACATCAAGCCTCTTAATTGTTTCATCACCAATATACCACTAGTATAACCCGTGTTTTAACAATTACCTCGCAAGCTGCCGGCAAGTGAAGTTAAAAGTGATAAGATAACGGGCCGACCGGCAAGGTAACAAAATGTTCATCCGACCATAAACGAAACCAGCACCGGAGATGACCAGTGAGCGTTGCAATCGTTAGCCTACATGTTCAAATAGGACCTACGTCGGATGGCATAATGCCCTGTAAAATAAAGTTTACAACTTGTTGTAAACAACTTATTTCTTGATAAAGGTTTTTTTAAAAAAAAAATATCATCGTTAAACAATTGTGTGCGTGTTGGACATGTGGGAGTGATGGGTGGGGGCAAATGTTTATACGGCTCTGAATGCCATGTGACGTCATGATTTAGCAAATAATCGATTAATTGTTCAATAACGTTATGAATAGTCGAACATGAAAATTCATCTAAAGTCCCAACCCTAGTACAATCAAGTATGAAAATAAAAATAAAATCATGAATTTAAATGAAAGTAGCCTATATCATATTTACAGTCTATATTGCTCTGCGTTCACCCACGCAGCCACTGCTCTCGCTTGAATTACTCCGGGACCAGGCATCGCACAGACATGACACGCATATCAAATGAAAGAGGAGAAACAGAGCTTTCCATTGATACCAAACACATCGATCCTTTTGTGTTATAGAAACAGACAAAGTGACAAACAAATAAGAATCATATAGCTTCGGCTACCGCTACTTTCGTTTGATTTACTCGTGAAACCGTGGTTAAAAAGATACGGCTTGCATGTCAGATAAAAGAAGAGAGCTAGAGCTATCCACAGATACCAAATACAACCTTCTAGGCCATAAAACAGACAAAGTGACAGCAAAATAATAACTTAATTTAGCTCCACTTAGTCCGCGAATAATGAGACAGAGAAGAAATCTTGCCATGTCTATAGAACTGCTTTCACTTCCCCGAGTCGTGCACGCAAAACAGACACATAACCATATCAAGAAGTCTTCACAATGACATTTTAAACGTGAATCTTTATTATTTTACACAATTGGATATAGTTATGACATGAATAGCCTATTAATGACCTCATGTCGGAATGGCACGTTGTTTGAAAAAAAAGTTAAATACCGCCACTGCGACCATGAAAAAAAAAAATGTCGGAGTGGTGGGACTTTTTCCCCTCCACTACGACAATTGGACGTCAATGTCAGAGTGCTGGTATGTCGGAATGAACAGCGATAGCCGTCATTTCGGTTGTCCACGCGCCACTTAAAAAGGTGATTTTTGGCCCCAGCCGTGGCGCAACTGGCTGGGGCACCTGCACCGCACGCCGGCGACCCGGGTTCGATTCCCGCCCCGAGGTCCTTTCCGGATCCCACCCCGACTCTCTCACCCATTCGCTTCCTGTCTCTCTCTACTGTCCTGTCAAAATTAAAGGCACAAAAGCCCCAAAAAATATACTTAAAAAAAAAAAAAAAAAAAAAGGTGATTTTTCCTCTTCTGGCATATCGTGACAGGAGAACCATGTCAACTTTGGATGCAGGTATCTTAGCGATAGTTTGTGTAATACCCTCGATATACATATCGTTGGAAAGCTTAGTTTATGGCCGTTCACGTGAGCACAATAAGTTAATTTAGTCAATTTTACCGAAACGACTGGTTTCGCTTTGCAGAGTCACAAATGATAAGGTCCGCACACTGATAGCAGCTCCCAGGTTTATTTAGCACAACGTTTCGGATCAAGGTCCTTCATCAAGGTGCAACACAGAACAGGTGCAGGGGGAGGGTATATATATATATACATGGAGGGGGGTGTGTCACCCAATTAGTAAATTCAAAGATCATTAAGGGCGGAGCAAGATACGTCGTCGTAGTTCATGTCTATGGGCGCAAAACGGGGATGTGTCATGCGTGTCATTCCACAGGTGTATAAAATCAAGCACTCGATTAGGCCTATCAATGCAATTGCTATCAGTTGCTTGATGATGTTCCAAAATAATCTTGCTGCTCTCTCAAGTCTTGTACATTTATTAATTCTAATATGGAAAATAACACACACAAAGCATGTACACTTTCAATGAATTAAATATTCAATGGAATAATGGAAATACATGTATGTCGCTGCTCTCATTGAGTTACCCCAGCGCCATCTGATCGTCGTTAGCACAAATCAGAATTTGGTCCAGCTGGCTGGCTAATGTGTTGTCAAGGTAGAGCGTACGTAGCAACTGTCACCCCGCGTACACACTGTCTCCGTCCGTCAACGGATCACGGAGGTTGGATCTGCCGTATGTGTATTTGCATACACGTGATCTGATTGGCTGACGGATCCGTCGCTGCCTGAAAAGTTGAACATTTCTCAACTTTCTTGACGGAGGCAACGGAGCTGAAGCGACGGACGGACCCACAATGCATTTCGAGTCTGCCCCATGCAAAGTGAATGAGATCCGTTGACGGACGGAGACAGTGTGAATGCGGGGTCAGGGTTGCAGCAGGACCAAGACCCAAATGCGAGGCAGGACTCAAGAATAACGTGGAACAGAGTTTTACTTAGGACAGAAACAACCGAGACACAGTATACTATACAGTATACATACAACAACGTGGACCACTCGTCCTCGGTCGCCAACTCGTCCTCCGTCAGGGGGACCGTCCTCCAGTGGTCCCTGGGAGGTCGCCAGATTGCCAGTCGCGATCCCCGAAAGGGATCCCAGGGATCCCTCTCGGGGCTGACCAAGCTGACGTCCTCCCAAGGTTGCTCCCAAAGAGCATGAGAACTAAGATCGACAAACCTGCCCGCTGGGACTTTTACTGGCTTCGTCATTCTGTCAGGGTTGCAGCAGGACCAAGACCCAAATGCGAGGCAGGACTCAAGAATAACGTGGAACAGAGTTTTACTTAGGACAGAAACAACCGAGGCACAGTATACATACAACAATGACGAAGCAAAGAACACCACAAAACAAAGACCTTAAATACAACACTAACAAGGGGCAACAAGACACAGGTGAAATTAACAAGGGACTAATAATTGGACACAGGTGAGGGGCGGAGACAAGAACAAACCAGAGCACATGGAGGGTAAACTAACCCCGCATTCACACTGTCTCCGTCCGTCAACGGATCTCATTCACTTTGCATGGGGCGGACTCGAAATGCATTGTGGGTCCGTCCGTCGCTTCAGCTCCGTTGCCTCCGTCAAGAAAGTTGAGAAATGTTCAACTTTTCAGGCAGCGACGGATCCGTCAGCCAATCAGATCACGTGTATGCAAATATACATGCGGCAGATCCAACCTCCGTGATCCGTTGACGGACGGAGACAGTGTGTACGCGGGGTAAGGAGCACATGGAACAGGACACAGAAGTAAACAAAGCAAACAGGAAGACACAAGACGCTACAAACTAGAAGTACAAAAAAAAAAAAAAAAAAACCAAACCGTGACAGCAACTGGCCAACATCAGATGATAGATAACTAGATAGATACTTTACTGATCCCCAAGGGGAAATTCAAGGTCCCAGCAGGTTAAAGGGATAGTTCGGGTTTTAAGACACGAAGTTATATGGGTTCCCTGTCAGAAACGTTGTGCATCAGCACTGACTTACCCCGCAACAGCGTCCTGTGAGCTGAGATCCGGGCGGTTTTTGATGCTGAAGAAAGTAGTCCAGCAAGTTTCTGGGGTCACGAAAGTAAAGTGTTTTTCTTCTCAAAACCATATGCGTTCAAAAGAGTGATATATTTGCACCACAAAAACGTTGTCCAGGAAAAATTCAAACCTCGTTATAACTTACTTATTTTTCGCGATTCCTATCACTGCGCGCTACTGACAGCTGGACAATGTTTTTGTGGTGTAAATATATCACTCTGTTGAACGCATATGGTTTTGAGAAGAAAAACACTTTACTTTCGTGACCCCAGAAACTTGCCGGACTACTTTCTTCAGCATCAAAAACGATCAAAAACCGGCTGGATCTCGGCTCACAGGACGCTGTCGGGGGGTAAGTCAGTGCTGATGCACAACGTTGCTGACAGGGAACCCATATAACTCCTTACCAGCTTCCTTACCAGCCTGTCTAATCGCCCAGCATCCCTCTTCCTAGTGCTTCCTCCCCAGCATGCCACAGGACGCTGGCAACAAGAGACTGGTAAAACATCCAGAGGAGCTTGCTGCAGACATTGAAGGACCACAGCCTCCTCAGGAAGTACAGCCTGCTCTTCCCTTTCTTGTATATTGCTTAAGTGTAGAATATCAGCAGTATAAACAAGAGGGGCACACCTGATATAAAGTCGATTTTCTCCAGACTGGAATGCTCAAAAATCTAAAAATGTACCTGAAGTGGTCAGAAGGGGTTGAGGGTCATGAAACCGTGCCCAAAATTCACATTCCTAACTCTGGAGAACCAAGATCTTAGCATATACATGAAATTCTGATCTATGTCCATGGACTTCAATGGAACAGTTGCTGCCTCTGCTCTGCATAAAGGGGGATTTTGACCCCCCCTCTTGCGATTCGAGTTCCAGGAAGTGGCTTCTCATTAAGTATCTTGCTCCGCCCTTAATGATCTTTGGTAAATTACAATATATAAAGATGATGTAACAAGGGCCATCTTGCCCCAAAAAATATCAACAATCAAGAGTCACCATATCAAAAATGATTTTTTCAATATTTCATCGTTGCTGGATAAAAAGAATCCTACACATTGACTGTATTAGGTTAATAGTCGTGAAGAAACAAGAGCTCTTAAAGTCTTTGGTCATATCAGTACAAATACATAAAACCAGAGAAATCAAAGAACAGACCCCGTAACCTATAGAAAAGGTTTGATGTTGAATTCTTCATTCAGACCCGCTGGAGACATAGTGTTCAGCATGTATATAGTAGGTCTCCCGTTGAAGTACCAACCGTCTATGGTCTCCACCTCTAGGTGGTTTGTCCACTTTTTCTATGTCAGTGTACTGAAAAAAACAGAGGTTGTGACCGACTTTACAGACCTCTCACTACCCCCACCTTAGACCCAACTGCCTTCAGCCATGTCCTACCAAGTACTTATCCCCCATGGCTCAACCCATTGCTCTCATGCACAAATCAATTGTACTTTCTAATATCAATAACTAAAGTCAATACTACAAGCACACAGTTTACTCACCAGCGCCACACATCACATCACCATAAATAACCATAACTAGCTCCTAAGCCCCAAACACCCCTCTTCTCACACACACAATTATCAGACCATGCTATGACGTCACCCAGCCCAAAGTTCAAATGTCCTGCGGGAGCTGCCGTCGCATCCTTTGCCCAGACGTGGAAGTAACCACGCACCGGCTGCCAGGTAAGAGTTCGTTGTATGAGTTGTTTGTTTGTTTACTGTCCGTGGTCCTTAAACATCCAGTTTGCCACGCCGAACGTAAAGCTCGTCACTAACGTAATTATGTTTATGTTAGTGTTTTACAGATGCCGTCTAAAACCGCTGTCGTAATGGACTCAAGTTCCGCTGTTGATGAGCTTGTGTGCAAAATAAAGTGTTGTGTTTGAAACTGTGCGTGTTTGGTTTTGGTGTGCATGTGATAGCGCAGTCAGTGGTAACGGGCAGCAGCACCGTTACAGGGCGTAATTTGTTGATATAGTAGTTTTGGACAAGTTCCACATTGCTTACAGCTGAGGGTGGGTTTGGGTATGTACTATGGTTAAGGATGATGTCAATTGCTTTTGATCTCCTTTGTTGTCATAAGTAAGACCTTCCCACCTGTTTCGGGTGTTGACGTTCTGTCATTCCGCTGGTGAGCTGTGGTTGAATGACATCCCGTGTGAAGTGCAGTTGCGCCTCTATCCAATCTCGGGAGAGAATCCGGCAGCCGAGTGTCAGGGGCAGGCGAGGGAACTATTCTTGCACACACACACACACACACATACACACATACATATACACAGGTACGCACACAAGGGCCGTGTGCAAAAGTCAAGGGCGCACGCTGGATAGTACCGTTCTTTCCAGTAGCGTCTCTGTTAGCTTCCTCCTCAGTATGCGTCCCTACCTACATTTGGACAGCACAAACTAGTTGGCGTCACCTGACTCGGGGAGGGGGGGTGTTGACAATTTGCATGACGTGTGGAGCCAAAGATCATTAAGGGCGGAGCAAGATACTTCATGAGAAGCCACTTCCTGGAACCCGAATCGCAAGAGGGAGGGGGGCAAAATCCCCCTTTATGCAGAGCTGTTCCGCCTCTTTTCCATTGAAGTCTATGGACATGACACGCATGACACACCCCCTTTATGCAGAGGAAGTGATCCCCATTTTGCGCCCATAGACATGAATTACGACAACGTATCTTGCTCCGCCTTAAGGACCTTTGGTGGAGCTTGACCTGTGCTGCGCAATGGATTATGGGGTATCTGAGGCCAAAAAGATGCATCGATGCACGCTTGGAAATCACGCCAAACGAAGTACCCATCTAGTGAGAGCGCTTGACTTTCGGACAGTCTATTCTGACGTAACATCCGGAAAATGCACGCTGCCCAGCGTGTGTACTTATGTTTCAGACACAGTCACACACACCATTACCATTTACAAACATAAAAGTTGCACTAGGGGATGGAGTAGGAGATGGAAACAAATATACAAGTGTGATTTATATTTGCGGATAGAAGGTGCAGTGAGTGAGCGGTGGTCATATTTTGTACCGCTCTTTGATATATCTAGTTATTGTTTATAACACACTCTTATATTTCAGGAATGGACTATGTTAAAGGGATAGTTCGGGTTTTAAGACACGAAGTTATATGGGTTCCCTGTCAGCAACGTTGTGCATCAGCACTGACTTACCCCCCGACAGCGTCCTGTGAGCCGAGATCCAGCCGGTTTTTGATCGTTTTTGATGCTGAAGAAAGTAGTCCGGCAAGTTTCTGGGGTCACGAAAGTAAAGTGTTTTTCTTCTCAAAACCATATGCGTTGAAAAGAGTGATATATTTGCACCACAAAAACGTTGTCCAGCTGTCAGTAGCGCGCAGTGATAGGAATCGAGAAAAATAGTGCCAAGATAACGAGGTTTGAATTTTTACTGGACAACGTTTTTGTGGTGCAAATATATCACTCTTTTGAACACGTATGGTTTTGAGAAGAAAAACACTTTACTTTCGTGACCCCAGAAACTTGCCGGACTACTTTCTTCAGCATCAAAAACCGGCTGGATCTCGGCTCACAGGACGCTGTCGGGGGGTAAGTCATTGCTGATGCACAACGTTGATGACAGGGAACCCATATAACTTTGTGTCTTAAAACCCGAACTATCCCTTTAATGACACATTGAAGACCCCGCATTGCAGTCCAGTGAGGTCAACAGGTCCAGCTCATCTGACGAAGACGACTTCTTTTCTAGCTTGCAGGGTTCAAAGACACACAAAAAGGCGTCAAACAACTAGATGCAAACTTGTCCTGTTCAGCCGATAACATGAACTTGCTCAAGTCTTTTCCAGCTTTGTGCACGATGTCTGTTAAGTTAAACACACCCCTTCCAGCATCAGCAGCCTGCGAAAGGCTTTTCAGTATTACATGAACAACGCACTTTGTGAGTAGATTATTCAGGGTTGAATGAGATAGAGAACTAGTGATGTTTTGAAATTCTGGCAAATGTCTAATTTCAAACTAACTTGACGGTGTGCCACCGTACCACTTCAGCATTCTAGGCAGTGGCTGCCACAGCCCCTTACTCAAGCCCTTTTTAGACAGGTTTTGGGCAGATTTTGCGATAATTGCTTGCCGCATTTCTGACGGTAGCGGACATTCAGACATGAAGCATATATGCGGAATGTATACGGCCACCTGTTGTTCACATCTAATTTAGAATTTCCGTCAATGACGCATTATAAATGCGGCCATGCTGCGGCCACGCTGTCAGCTGGTCAGGCCTGACAGCGAACAGTGTAGTTTTTTACACCGGGACCATGGAGGATTCCAAAAGAGTTGCTATAGCCTTGCTGCATTATCGGCAGCATGTTAAAGAGATGCAAAAATGCTCAATGAGCTTCAGGAAAATAGGAGACAATATAAATATAAATGCCAGCGTGAACGAACACGTTATATATTGACGAGAAGTGCAGTGGCCCTTCAATTTGAGATGCGTCTTAGGATAGAGAGAGTGTGGACAATCCAAAGACCGAGCGGCCAAATATTCTGGCAGAACGTTTGGAACAACTTCAACAATGCCAATTGGATGCGTCATTTTCGGATGACTCGTACTTTTCAGTACATTTTAAGTCTGGTGAAAGCGGCGCTGACTCGCCAAACAACATCGTGGCGCAAACCCCTAGAACCATGCCAGCGAATGGCTATTGTCCTCTGGTGGTATGCCACCCCATCGGAATATAGGACAATTAGTTCTCTGTTTGGTGTTGGGGTGCTTGTGCGCGAAGTCACCGCGGCATTGAAACACAACCTGTCCGCGTGTTTCATCTGCCTATCAACAGGAAATGAACTTCGGAAGACAGTCGATAGATGTGAGGCCAGAGGGTACCCCATGTGCGCAGGTGCGATCGACGGTAGCCACATCCCTATAATCGTCCCGAGAGACGACCCCAGATCCTATCCTACTACAATAGAAAAGGCTGGCATTCTATTGGTCTGCAAGCGGTTGTCGATCATAAGTTTTGCTGAGCTTGTAATTGTAGATTCGATTACCTAATGCTTCCCTTTGTGTAGCTTCATAGATGCCTACACGGGATGGCCGGGGTCGGCGCACGACGCAAGGATCCTGGCCAATTCCTTCTTATATCAGGCGGCCGAAGATCGACATGGTGACCTGTTTCCCCGTGAGGTAACGTTACGTGACACATGCCGGCCATAACTGTTGTATGCCTATAATTTATTTTCATCTGCATGGGCTGTCATTGGCATCATATTCAATTTACGCACAGAACTCCAGAATGCTAAACGGCGTGGAAGTAGTCAAGTTAAGTCAAGTCAGTTTTATTGTCAATACTTCACATGTGTTATACATACTAAGGAATCGAAATTACGTTCCCCACTATCCCATGCGTAGACATTCATCCAGACAAGAAAGAACATGACACCACCAGGGCAGACAGGACATGACAACAGTAAGGTGCAGAGACATACAATAAAGTGCAGAGAGCGTAAGGCTTGTTCCATAGAATGGCAGGGTACACATATTCTTTTTTTTTTTTTTTTTTTTTTTAAAGGTTATTTTTTGGGCTTTTTATGCCTTTAATTGGACAGGACAGTAGAGAGAATGACAGGAAGTGAGTGGGAGAGAGAGCTGGGGTGGGATCCGGAAAGGACCACTGGGCGGGAATCGAACCCGGGTCGCCGGCGTGCGGTGCAGGTGCCCCAGCCTGTTGCGCCACGGCTGGGGCCGGTACACATATTCTAAATAAAATAACAAGAAAATAACAAGATACAGTAACAGGATAAGAGGTAATATGAATACTTTGCTTTGTTATCAGTGCAATTTCCATAGTGCAAAAACAGTCATTTGATGTGTCTGAGTCCAGTGTGTGTGTGTGTGTGTGTGTGTGCGTGCGTGCGTGCGTGCGTGCGTGTGTGCGTGCGTGCGTGCCAGGTTTCTGATGGCTGAGGCTGAGGGAGTGAGAGAGTTCAGCAGTCTCACAGCCTGATGGTTGAAGCTGTTGGCGAGTCTGACTGTGCGGGAGGGGAGGCACCAGAGGGCAGGAGGTTGAACAGGTTGTGTGAGGGGTGATTTGCATCACTCACAATTGTGAGTGCCTTGAGGGTGAGGCGGGTTGTGTAGATGTCCTGAAGGGAGGGGAGGGTTTCCCCTATGATTTTTCCAGCTGCATTTGCTATGCGCTGGAGTGACTTTTTATTGTAGTCAGTGCAGCTTCCACCCCACACAGTAATGCAGCTGGTGAGAATGCTCTCAATTGTGCCCCTGTAGAATGTTATCATGATGGGTGGAGGGGCCCCTGCCCGCTTGAGTTTCAGCAAGAAGTAGAGGCGCTGCTGGGCTTTCTTCGCCAGTGCTGTGGTGTTGGTGGTCCAGGAGAGGTCCTCGCTGATGTGCACCCCCAGGAATTTGGTGCTGCTCACCCTCTCTGCAGCAGCACCGTCGATGGTCAGTGGGGGGTGTTGGGTCTGACCTCTCTGGAAGCTGACAACAACCTCCTTTGTCTTGCTGACATTCAGCAGGAGGTTGTTGCTTTTGCACCATGAGGTCAGGAGGTCTACCTCTCTCCTGTATTGTGTCTCATCTCCCTTGATGATGAGCCCCACCAGAGTTGTGTCATCCGCAAACTTCACCAGGTGGTTTGAGCTGTAGGTTAGTTCACAGTCATGTGTCAGCAGTGTGAAGAGCAGAGGACTGAGCACACAGCCTTGTGGGGCCCCTGTGCTCAGAGTGAATCTGCTGGAGGTGTTGTTGCCGACACGCACTGCTTGTGGCCTCTGGCTGAGGAAGTCCAGTAGCCAGTTGCAGAGGGAGGTGTTGAGGCCCAGCTTGTACCCATTCACCTCATTGGGGACGCAGCTTATCCACTGAAGAAGTGGCTGATGAAAGGGTTCACCCATCACGGTCAACTCACACCACAGCAGAACACCTTTAACCACCGTTTGAGCTCTGCTAGAATGGTCGTGGAAAATGCGTTTGGACGCCTGAAGGGTCGTTGGCGATGTCTTGCCAAGCGCAATGATGTGGATGTCATGCTTATGGCAGATATTGTTCATGTGTGTTGTATTCACAACATATGTGAAATTTAGAAGGAGCACTATTTGCCTGAGTGGTGACGGCCAGCCAGATGTGTACCATGAACAGCAGCCGCAGTACCCAAAGTGCATCAGAGGAGCCATAATGACCATGATGTGAAAGCAGCTACTAATCTGTTGGCAATAATCTAGCTTTGTATACCAACCAGTCTTCCGTACCATTCTTTGTGGCGCGCAACATGGTGACACTTCAAAAACAAAACCCATATTTTAACATAGGTCCCATTTAAAGTGAGCCAACATGCATACGGTTTCAGTATGACAATATGAACAATGAGTTTACCTTTCCTCAATGGAGAACCATCATGGTCTTGACCGAGGCCCTTTGCGGCTGGTGCTGCTGCTTCGGTGGATTCGGTAGATGCAGATTCTGTCGCTTCGGCGACATTGTCTGGAGGTTCTGGAGATGGTAGCTGCAGACTACCAGACAGCAGGGTTTCTCAAACTTTTTTGCTCTGGGGCCCTGTGATGTTAGGCCTTGGTGTTCCAAGGCCCTGCACGCCCTCTGAACACCCGCCCAACCTCCAACGCCCACCGCCATGGGCGCCCTTATAGATAGATAGATAGATAGATAGATAGATAGATTTATATGAATAGTTTACTATTATTATTGGGGGCCAAGCAGCGAAGCTGCGAGGCAACCCATAGTGATTCTACGTATTCTTATTATTATTCCACAGCTCTGATTGGTCGAACTCAACCGTACAGTAAAAAGTTCTGAAATTTGGCACACTTATTCTACTCACAACTCTAAGAACTTTCACCAAGTTACAGACTCTTAACCTCAAACCACTAGCGCCACCAACAGGTCAAAATTCATCAATTTCTCAACAACATTAATGCAAATAACTCTAAAATGCTTAGACCTATCAAGCTGAAACTTGCTCAGTGTATTAACACAAAAGGTATAGCCCCACCCACCAATTAACAAGACTTTTCCACAAACGCTGTAGCGCCACCAACAGACCAAGGTCAAAACTTTCCAAAAGTTTCACAGGTCAGAGATTTCATCCGATTCTCACCAAAATTTGCACACACCATCTTCAGACCATGCCTTCTTATTGCATTGCTTTCTGGAAGAATTGACAAAATTATTTGCCCTTAACAGCCAATCAAAATCGGCAGCGAAGCTGCCACACAGACATTAAAGGGATAGTTCGGATTTTAAGACACGAAGTTGTATGGGTTCCCTGTCAGCAACGTAGTGCATCAGCACTGACTTACCCCCGACAGCGTCCTGTGAGCCGAGATCCAGCCGGTTTTTGATCGTTTTTGATGCCGGACTATTTTCTTCAGCAAGTTTCTGGGGTCACGAAAGTAAAGTGTTTTTCTTCTCAAAACCATATGCGTTCAACAGAGTGATATATTTGCACCACAAAAACGTTGTCCAGCTGTCAGTAGCGCGCAGTGATAGGAATCGCGAAAAATAAGTAAGTGATAACGAGGTTTGAATTTTTCCTGGACAACGTTTTTGTGGTGCAAATATATCACTCTGTTGAACGCATATGGTTTTGAGAAGAAAAACACTTTACTTTCGTGACCCCAGAAACTTGCCGGACTACTTTCTTCAGCATGAAAAACGATCTAAAACCGGCTGGATCTCGGCTCACAGGACGCTGTCGGGGGTAAGTCAGTGCTGATGCACTACGTTGCTGACAGGGAACCCATACAACTTCGTGTCTTAAAATCCGAACTATCCCTTTAAACCTATATCTCTATGGAAGCCATAGAACCATACAGTAAAAAGTTTTGAAATTCATCACACATATTCCTCTATGGCCAATGACCACTTTCCCCAATTTACAGACTCCAGACCCCAAAACTCTAGCGCCATCAACAGGTCAAAATGTATACATTTTTCAACAACATTAATGCAAGTAGCTCTGCAATGCTTTGACCTATCAAGCTGAAAATTGCTCAGTGGATTAAGGCAAAAGTACTGACCCCACCCACCTATTAACAAGACTTAACCATTCAGGCTGTAGCGCCACCAGCAGGACAAGGTCAAAAACGGTCAAAAAGTTTCACAGGTCACAAATTTCATCCGATACTCACCAAAATTTGCACAGACCATCTTCAGACCATGACTTATAATTGCATTGCTTTATGGAACAATTGGCGGAAGGGCTCGCCTGTAACAGCCAATCCAAATTGGCGGCGAAGCCGCCACACAGGAAGTGAACCTATATCTCAGCAAGGCTTTCACGTATCAAGACCAAACTTAGAACATGGGCTCAGAACCCAATTAAGAGAAACCTCAACAACTTTGGTGCCCTTTGACAACTGTGGGGGCGCTATAGTAACAGGAAGTAGGCTCATATCTCAGCAATGCTTTCACGTATCGAAACCAAACTTGGTATATGGACTTGGGACCCCACCCTGAGGACGCACAATACATTTGTTGTACTCTGACCACTAGAGGCGCTATAATTAGCAAAACTTTCTCATATCAACACCAAACTTGGTACGTGGACTTGTGAGCACATCCTGAGGACCTACACTAAATTTGGTGACGTTTGAACACTAGGGGCGCTATAATAAACCACAATTTCACCTATCGAAACCAAACTTGGTAAGTGGACTTAGGAACACATCCCAAGGACACACATACAAACAAAAAAAAAATTAGAAATTAATTTTGGCTATTTTCTTCATATCCACTCTCTCTCTGTCTCAAACCCAGACACAAGCAGACACACCCTCCTCTATGGTGGTCATGGGGGGGGGTTCCATTTGCACACGCCCACTCTCCCATGTCATGTCTTTTGACCACTAGGGGGGTGCTATAATCACAGGAAGTCAGCTCATTTTTCAGTAATGCTTTCATCTCTCTCTCTCTCAAACCCAGACACAAGCACACACACCCTCCTCTATGGTGGTCGTGGGGGGGGGTTCCATTTGCACACGCCCACTCTACCATGTCATGTCTTCTGACCACTAGGGGGGCGCTATAATCACAGGAAGTCAGCTCATTTTTCAGTAATGCTATCATCTCTCTCTCTCTAAAGCCCAGACAAAAGCACACAAATACTCCTCTATGGTGGTCACGGGGGGAGGGGGGGGTGTTTTTCCACATTTCCAAAGCTTGGCCCCCACATTGCTGCTTGCAGCTTTAATTATTATTATTATTATTATTAGCAGTTCCTGGTATTAGGCTTATACCAGTATAACAAAATATTTAGGCCAAATAAGTCCTAACAGGAGTGCAGTGACTGAATTGTAGAAAATTGCCAAATAACCTACCAAAGATTATATTATTATTATTATTACTACTACTATTACTATTATTATGCTATTAGTATTGCTAGTATTATGTTGTTGTTATTATTATTATTGCTGCTGTGATCATTATTATAGTCATTACAAATATATGTAGGCCTATTAATTTGACATTTATCATTAATATTACATGTACTACAACTATTATTATTACTATTAGGTCTATTGTTTGAACTAGTAGCAGTATTACCTATTATCACGTCTTTTTTTTTCACTTTTTGTTTGAATTTTTTTTTTTTTTTTTAGAACTTGAACTTCAAGTAGGCTGCCACTGCCAAACAGTGCCTCAAAAACACACGCACGAAAAGGTCTACTGGAACATGGGACCTCAAACTGACAAGACTCACTAGCCCTATTTAGGCTACTGATTGTCCCAGTATGAACTTAAATGGAGAATTTAACGTATAGCCTGCATGCTGTTCATTAACATCAAATAAATGAGAGGCCCAGTCATACACAGAAATGTCGCAGGAAAAGGAACAATCAACATTCTAATGCGAAGGGTGCGCCTGCTTTCTCGCCACTAATAGGTCAAAACGAGGAAGACAGGATGACAAGGACACTCGGAGCGTGTTTTCTGAGTTGAGCCTGTTTTGGTATTTTGTCTTTGTGGCTGTAAAATGTGAAAATGCAGTCTCGCAGAGGTATGTTGAATGGAAAGGCATAGTTGTTTTCACTGCCATTTCACTCAGCTGGGGATATTCATCGCAGCATGACAGCCAAAATTCAGACAGAGAAAGTCGACCAAATCTAGACTGCAGACCAGCATCGCACGAGAGCTCTAAAAGTTTATCCTGCACCACAGGTGGCAGGTCGCTCGTTTCTGGGTTAGTGAACGGATCTCTTACCCATTGTTTGTCTGTGAGATAGGATTTGGAAGGGAAGTAGTTGTCGAAATGACGCAGTGTTTCTGCAAGGTGTTGCGCAATCACTGCCGGGACCTCTCCTAAATCCTCACCTTCGTCAGCCAGAGACGAGAGACAGCCAAACATGTCAAACACACTTCTATTTACTCTGTTGGTCCAGACCGAGAGCTTCTTTTTGAAAGCCATGATTTTATTATTGGCTTGAAAAATGTCACACGCTTGGCCTTGGATCGACAGGTTTAGCATATTGAAATGGTCCAGGATGTCAGAAAGATAAGCTACCTTTATGTGACCGGACCAATGGATGGCTGTCGACTACGCCACCCTGGATCTAGTGTCCAGGGACCCCAGACCAATATCAAGTATACAAATTACACCTCAAATTGCACAGGTTCAAATACAACAGGCAGAGACGTGAATTCCAGTACAATCAAATATCTCTTTATTGAAAAAGACTGTTTAGGGGGAGGGGAGAGGGAGTGTGATGTGATGCTCGTACTTAAAAGATGGCATGGGTTAAGATATAAAAATATATTTTAATATTATTATTTTCTTACTGTACTGCGTGTGATTGCAGCGCAAATAGACATGAGTTGTAACAATTAATATTAAAACATCGGTTGGGAATGCAACACTGAAAGAAAACAGAAAATTATACCGGCAGGTAGGGCTTACCTGGAGGGGGGAGCAGGCTATCTGAAGGGGGTGTCCACACGTGCACTCTCACTGCAGAAAAGTGTCACACCACTGTCACAGCAAGCCACCACCAATACTCCTTAATACACTCAGTAATAGTTCTACACTCCAGGGTGAATTTCACAAGCCCACCACCAGGTGACTAGCTACCCCCGCCAAAGATAAACCACTAGCCTGCCAAAGCATAAACTGATCAAAAGAAGCAGCAGCGAACACACACGCATATCATACGTAATGAATGAAGAGAGCTGTTGGTATTATGGGCAACCACCCTAGCAGCGATACAAGCATGCAACATTCAAAGGAAAATAAAGCTACACACAAAACAACCCACCCGCATGCATTACTCTAGAGGGGGGGGGGGGGCGACACGGCAACCGAAACCAAACAAAACAAACGAGGCACACACGGATACACACAAGCCAAAAGAAAGCGCACAAACAAACAAAACAAGGGAACGGACATAACAGGGAAATCCCAAGCAAGCACACACAAGCACCACAAACCGCCCCAGGAAACCTACCGCAACGCGGAGGAGCTGTAGCGTAAACACAGGAAATTAGCCTAGACCTATACTAACGCTATGGACAAGACAGCAGCATGACCACACTAAACAGACAGCGGGGCTAAGCCATGCGACCAAAACTCGTGGCCATTGATCTAAGCCGTAAAGGACACTACACGAACACACCGGGCCGTGGTCATAAGCTGCAGAGGAGAGACAACTAGGGCTACGCGCCGGTCGGGTTCCATATGGCAATGCCCGAGTGAGCTGGCGATAGGCTCCTGTATGAACCCCAGGGACAGATCGGGAGGGAGACAGAGAGGAAGGTGGTCTTACCTACCAGACTCCTTTATACTACGCCATGGCCTGAATGAATGATCTCCACTAACAAGGGGGGCGGGGCAAACACACGTTCATTCAGTGCGTAGGGGAAGCAGGAAGGGACAGACAGAGCAGGAATGCAACTGGCTACAATCACAATCCAGGATTTATCTTGCAGGTGAGTGGCAAGATTAGACTGTTTATTTGTCAAGAATGCCTCGACCTCACGCCTCAACTCATACACTCTGTTAACCACTTTACCCCGTGATAGCCAACGAACCCCTGAGTGCAAGAGCAGATGAACATGATCTGCACCCATCTCGTCGTAAAAAGACGAGAATTTGTCGGATTGGCTTTAATGAAGTTCACTATTTTGACAACCTGACGCAGTGCGTTGCCTGGACTGATGGTGAAACAGCTTTCACCCGAGCAACAACTCCATTATGCCGACCGGTCATAGCCGCTGCCCCATCGGTACAGACACCGATACAACGCTCCCACATTAGCCCATGCCCAGAGATATACCCATCAAGCACACTGAATATATCTCCAGCGGTGGTGGTCCCTGGCAGTGCTTTACAAAACAAGAAATCCTCATGAAACCGGCCCTCGTGTGCATATCTGATGTACACCAGAAGCATGGCCAGGTTAGCAATATCTGTTGTCTCATCCAATTGAATGGCAAACCAGTCAGAAGATTTTGCCCTCTCTATGATTTGCATTTGAATGTCTGCTGCCATATCTTCAATTCGACGACAAACTGTGTCATTAGACAGAGGGATCTCTTTGACTTTGGCTGCAGCAGCAACACCTCACTACATGCAGTGACTATGGAAGGCATGATTAGCTTCTCCCCAATTGTGAAAGGTGCCTGGCAGTTAGAAATGTGGTGCGAAATCAGGTATGATGCCTTGGATAACTTTTCATTTTCTGCCAAATTACTTCTTAAAATGTTCGTTTGAGTGACCAATTCGTCTCTCTTTCGTTTGAAAAAATCTTCAGGTTTATCTTTTAGATTTGGGTGTTTTGTCTCCAAATGACGGGTTAATTTCGATGGCTTCATGGCCTCATTGCATAGCATTGTTTAGCGGATGACACAAATTGGTTTTGGGGGGTTACTATCACTTGACATGAAGCCGAATTTGATGTATGTAGGGTCGTAATTGCGAGTGAAAGTGCAATGTTTTTTTGCCTGTGGGTCATGTTGTGAATCTGCAGTGTTAGATGGACGTTTTCCAAAAAAAGAGTCAAGACTAGCTTGCTTTGAACATGCCATTGTTATCGTGAAACGTGTGTGCGTGTCGCGACAGACAGGACAGAATGAATGAGTTCTTCAAACTTACAGACGAGACACAGCGGGAACTTTTCAACATTCTAGAACGTTTAAAGTGGGAGGGGGATTTAGGTGACACAGACACTGATAGCAGAGCCAGCCAGCCAGAATCGCTCTTCTTCATAATCTGATTTACAGTGACAGTTGTTTTAAAGTTATAAAATAGAAGAAGACAGTCAAGGTCGGCCTACGGCCCATAGATTGAGAAACGCTGCCCTAGGTGGCCTTGTAGCGTGCCTTTTGACCCACACAGCGTCGCAGAGGTCGTAGTATAGGAATGATTTTTGGTCATTGCCAGTTCTTCCGTTGTGGTCGACTATTTTTTGATACAACGTTTTTAAAGTCTTCAGTTTTGAGATGACTTTAGATTTAATCACACCTCGGGCGGCCAGGTCCTTCACCATCTTCGCGAAGACTAAGGAATCTCTGGCAGTCCTGTTCAGCTGCTGCATTGTTGTATGCTCTGCCCTTAGCTCCTTCACCGCTTGGTAACTCCATTTTGTTCTAAAACTCTCCTGTTCCAGGGCGCTTTAAATACACGTAATACGTATCTCGTTCATCACTGATAGGTGCGGAAAATCTCCGCAATTGCATTCACTCTGCAGCTCTGGCGGTCAACATTCCGGAAATATGACTAGGTCGGCAGCAGGAAAAGTTTCGGTAGTAGATATGTGGACATATGTATTCAGACAGCACAAGGGGAAAAAAACTACCGTAAAATGTCCGTGAACATTGCGTAAACACACGTCTGTCTGAAAGGGGCTTCACAGTTTCTCAAATATTAACAAATAGCACTCACAAGAACTGTTAACTAATGGAAGAAGTGTTTTGACTTAAACAAGGATTTAATGTTAGCACTTCTGTAATCAAAATGAAGAGGCTTTCCAAGTGTTTTGCTGTGTGTAATCTTCCAACGGCTAGCTCAGCTAGAATTTTGACTGAATCTGTCTGTCTGTCTGTCTGTCTGTCTGTCTGTCTGTCTGTCTGTCTGTCTGTCTGTGCTGTGTGTGCTGTGAGGAGTAGCTAGCAATGAAAACCTGATATTGAGTTTCAATTTAGCATTTGTAGCCAAGTGGATTTGACACAGATGTAGGAGATTTTCTAAGAAGAACCATTTTAAAACAGCACTGATATTTAGCATGGCTGAAGTGTGTGGGTGGGGGTCAAACTAATAATTATAAAAAGTGGGTGGAACATGTTCATTTTCCTTCTGATTAAAGGATTAAACTTTACCACATGGATCTTGTTTAAATAACATTAGATGGTATGTGTTATTTTGTGAGTCATGTGTTGCATTGTATTTCTTATGTAAACTCATTCTTTCATAAATATTTGAGTAAATTGATGTTTATGGTGGTCTGTACCTCTTCACATGCAGCGGTACTAAATAATATGTGCCATTCCCTACGTCAGGGGTCTTAGGGGCAAATTGTGTGTCACAGTTGCTGCAGATGACCAAGACCTGGTGGACTTCTCTAGCCTGACTCTCGCCAGACCCTTGTAGTTCCGCCATGCTCCACCAGAGGCGTTTCGCTGAGCTCCACACAAGGGTCTGGACGCGAGGGCAATCCAAACCCCTGCCAGTGATCAAAAAATGAGCAACCAATCAGGAGCACCGAAGCGAGTGTTTTGATTCAAATAACAATGGCGGCACGCAGCGAGGAGTCTTGTGCTGACATTGATTCTGCTATTTCAACCGTTTTGTCGAATCTATCGAGTATTCATTCTTTAAAAGATTAACAGAGAATAGATTTGAAGACATTTATTGGTGGCAAGGATGTTTTTACTCTTCTTCCGACCTGGTTTGGCAAGAGCTTGAAGAAGCCTAGCACGTCACTCAAGATAACAGGCAAGTGGTTTATCAAATCACATGCGAGGATGTTTTACAAGGACCCGCCTTCAGAAATACATCTCCTATCGAGAAGTCCCAGATCCTTGTGTGAAGCAGACAGCGAACTACAGGATCTGGCGAAAGTCCGGTTAGGACTTCTCTCCCTTGGTAGACAACAACCGTGTCCTTCCATGTGCGCGATAATGAAGAGCAGGAGGATAAACGGAAATGGACTGAGCAAAGAAATGCATTTGAACTGAAAGAAATGTTTGAACTAGAGCATTCGAGTGCTGGTGAGTATACACTTGTTTGTGAAATAGAGCGTTCGAGTGCTGGTGACGAGTATACACTTGTTTGTGAAATGGAGCGTTCGAGTGCTGGTGACGAGTATACACTTGTTTGTGAAATAGAGCGTTCGAGTGCAGGTGAGTATACACTTGTTTGTAAAATGGAGCGTTCGAGTGCTGGTGAGTATACACTTGTTTGTGAAATAGAGCGTTCGAGTGCAGGTGAGTATATGCACTTGTTTGTAAAATGGACCATTTGAGTGCAGGTGAGTATACACTTGATTGTGAAATGCAGGGTTCGAGTGCAGGTGAGTATTTAGCCCTAGGGACAATGGACAATTATTGGAAATTAGCCAAGGCTATAAATGCTATGATGCCTTCTGTTGGGTTGTGCACAGCCCACATGAAATGTATCTGTCCCTATCAAATAAACCATAAGTAAGTAAGTATACACTTGTTTGTAAAATGGAGCATTTGTGTGCAGGTGAGTATACACTTGATTGTGAAATGCAGGGTTCGAGTGCAGGTGAGTATTTAGCCCTAGGGACAATGGACAATTATTGGAAATTAGCCAAGGCTATAAATGCTATGATGCCTTCTGTTGGGTTGTGCACAGCCCACATGAAATGTATCTGTCCCTATCACGTAAACCATAAGTAAGTAAGTATACACTTGTTTGTGAAATAGAGCATTTGAGTGCAGGTGTGTAACAATTCAACCTTTTATCTTAGGCCGTGTTACTTAACGCGAAGGGGGTTCTTTTGAATGACAAATTAATGACTGGCAATAAACAGATATATTCCAAATAATTAAAGTAAAACGAAAAGTTAAATCTGAGCGCTGCTAGAATACTTTCAATAGACAATGAAACGATATTTCGTTGAAGGAAGAAAGCCACGCATCAAACAATAAATCAGATTGCGCACAGTGGCGCTATATATTCACAAACAATTCCAAAGCCCCCAAACAAACCCAAGCGTGTAATTCCCTCTTTCACTCAGTCCCGCACACAAACCTAAAAGTCCAAACTAACGAAAAATGTCCTGTCCTTATCCAAGACCGCGCGCACAAATGTCAATAATCCATTCCAGGAAACGAAAGAGTCCCGCGACGAACAAACAAAAATATAATCCCAGAAAAAGGAACAACGCGATCGCAGTCTTTATGCTAGGCCCAGCAATGTGAAAAAATAGTAAAAAATGGATCGAGCTCACCGAAATCTGGTAGATAAATCCACCAAGCCGACAGCGACAGAATTTCTCTCCGTGCGTCCTCTGTTGCGGCAGGTCACGCACTCCAGGAAACGCACACCGTTTAGCTGGATTGTCAATAAGTTTTCCCCAGTAGTATCGTCTACTTTTTGACTCAAACTCGCAGGAAAGCTCTAACAAACAATGTAGCTGCAGCACTGAAGTACTGGCGCCACCGATTCAAAAATCACACACGCACTTGCTATCTACTTCAGACCGCCCCCATTCACCTAGCGCATTCCCCTATATAAGTTCGGGTGCGCGGTGGTAGGCGTATTAGCCTTATACAAAACACTCCATTTCCATACAGCGTACAGAGACATGATTAATACATATAAATAAGTACATATACATATCAAATAAAGATATTACATGAGACTTACATATTAATTATATGCAATAATTCAACAATTGATAAAAAGCACCTAAACTAATGTGGCAGTGTCACAGGTGAGTATACACTTGTTTGTGAAATGGAGCATTTGAGTGCAGGTGAGTATACACTTGAATGTGAAATGGAGCATTTGAGTGCAGGTGAGTATACACTTGATTGTGAAATGCAGGGTTTGAGTGCAGGTGAGTATAGCCCTAGGGACAATGGACAATTATTGGAAATTAGCCAAGGCCATAAGTGCTATGATGCCTTCTGTTGGGTTGTGCTCAGCCCACATGAAATGTATCTGTCCCTATCAAATAAACCATAAGTGTCACAACCACGCTATCCCAGCCCTCTCTCCAAGCTCCAGTTCCTACGGCTACTCCAGTCCGGCTTCCTGCCCTACCAGCATTTGCAGATCCAATCCGTTCATCCTCCCCAGAGTTTTAGTTTGCCTCCTTAGTTTCCCGCCTTGTTTAGTTCCCACCTGTTTCCAATTCTAATTATGTTCCTATTTAAACCCTGGACTCTCAGTTTGTGTTGTTGGTTATTATTTGTCAATTCAGCGTGAAGCTCTGTGTGAAAAGAGAACCTTTGTCGTGTTTGCCCACTGTGGCTTTTTGATTTGTTTACTGAAGTAAAACAACGCCTTGAGCGTCTGCATCCTGAAACTTTCATTTTCGAGTCTCCATTTGTGATAATAAGTAAGTAAGTAACTATATACTTGTTTGTGAAATAGCGCGTTCGAGTGCAGGTGAGTATACACTTGTTTGTGAAATGGAGCGTTCGGGTTCTGGTGGTGAGTATACACTTGTTTGTGAAATGGAGCGAGAGCATTTCACACCGGACGACTACGTGGAGAAAATGCAGTATGCCACCAGAAAGATGGTACAACATCTGAAGGATACGGCCATCCCATCGGTTTTCAAAACACAAGACACATGCGCATTGTCAATGCCTGTAAGTATTTTATTCCAACTGTAACGTTTCGATGTATGACGAATAGCAGGTAAAAGCATGAAAGGGGCTTCGAAGGCTTGTTGATGCCTTCTGTTTATGATGATCTCATGTTATATGGGCATATAGATGATCATGATGGCACTGGAAAAATAACAGCAATATGATGATCTAATGTATAAGGGCATTTAGACGGGCATGAACGCGAGACCGTATATAACGTTACAACAGCAACAACAACTCTGTCACCGTTAGTTTTTCAGGCAAACGCTACTTACCTGCAGAATGCTGGGGGGATGGGCAACATATAGGTTCTGATTGGAGGTGACGTAGGCCACTGAATTGAATTACCTGAGGAAAACCAAATAGGCTCAGGTAGCAAGTCTCAAGGCTAGATAGTGCATGAATTTCTCCACATCTGGTTATGCCACAAGAAGTTATTCATCCTGTAATGTTTCCTTTCACACAGTAATTGCGTTTTTCAGGTCAAGTTTTTGCCTTTAGGGAGGACCTGCCAATAATTGTCATTTACATTCTATCAATCCTTCCTCAGGGTGATTTAAGTGATGTACAGGAAGATTCAGCAGAAGCTGAGGAATTCCTGACCAGTTTTGCCGGTTTGCCTCAGTCGACCCCACAGAAGTCCAGAGCTCCTGACTTCAAGGTTCCATTTCCTTTGTTGAAGACAGGTTGTGCACAGACAACATCACGCACAAAGTCACAACTGGCAGTCAAATATCAATTAAATGGAAGCGCAACAGTGTCCTTTCCTTCTCTACGGGGCATGCCCGAAAACAATCTATTGGCATCAGCGGCCATCCTATTCACAGGTACAACATACACCGACATTGCAGACTTGGCAGGGCTGCTGAATCTCCAGCTACCTCATAAAACCCGTTTCTATAATATGCAATCAAGCTACCACATTCCTGTCATCAATGACAATTATCTGAAGCAAGAGAACACCATCAAAGCTGGACTTATTTGTCAGACACTGGACGGAGAAGCTGTGCACATCTATGGAGATGGGAGGTGTGACAGTCCTGGGGCCTCATGTACAAAGCTTGCGTACGCTAACTCTCATGCTCACGTCCGGATGTACAAACACTAACTTGAACGTGAGTGTGCGGTCCTCCACTCAAGCTTCATGTCTGGCGTACGCACATTTCCAGTGTGTATCGTCAGTTGGCGACACATAGAGGCAATGCAGCGCAACAACATTAGTTGATCGCGAATCAAGGCCTTTATTTGCACAGCATATTGTGAAATGTAGGCTATTAAAAATAGCACTTCAAAGTAGGCATATGTTTCTAGATAATTGGCCATGCAACATGCTTTACAAGTACCAAACTATGCAACAGCCTATATCTGCAGTTAAAACTTTAGTCTTATCAGAGGATATCAAGAATTAGGCATCCTAATGTGAAACGTATAGAGATAGTGCCTATATTTAGTTCCATACATGATTATTCACTTGCTTATCAAACATTTCAGATTTCGAAGAGCTTTCCTTCCTCGAAATCTGTGATGAATGGGGTCGGCTTCCAGTCGCGTTTTCTCCCGGAAGCCAAGGGAAGCCATGCTTCCCCTATTTCGTCAGACAATCGCTATTGTAAATACAGCACTTCATTCAATCGTTTTATGGTTTTGTGCATTCTTTCTGTGCTGTCATCTCCCGTTTTCATTTTGTATTTTGCAATGAGTGTAACAGCGCCCCCATAAATTGTATGCATGTGAATGTGGTGAAACACTCCCGTCGTCTCCAAGTGGCACCCAGCTCGAGTTGGATTCCTTATCACCAAGTAACATGTAAACAAAAACGACAATCAACCAATCAAATTAGGGGAATGTCACGGTCGCGGTCAAACTGTGATTCGTCAGCACCTTAGAAAGGGAAGCCATCCTCCTCGTCTTTCCCTTTCTATCAGTCGTTTTGTTAGGTGCGATAATTATGCGTTTCATCAAGGTCAGATCACGTTAGCAAGTGTTTTTAAGGACCGAGGAGATTTGGAATTGTAAGCAGGCCTACAATTTTAATTTAGTAAAGTACTTCTTCAACAACGACTTCAAATTAAATCCGACTGCAGTCCACTGCTAAATCTGGAGGTTCGTATTGAGAGGGTAGAAATTTTTAGGACTTTGAAGGGAGGGAGAGATAGCCCTTGTTTGTTGCGAGTTACGAGTGGCAGTAGGCCGTGACAATGCGTGTAGCCGTATATCTTATTCATATCTTCGTAGTCTATGGTATGTCTACGCATAGGCCTAATGTAGTGATAACCGAGTAAATTTGTGTGGAGATGTAATGTGTGAGGGAGGGAGAGAGACAGCGCGCGTGTGTTGCAGTCACCAATGTCCCTCGTCCAGTCTGTTTACATGGTCTGTTGGTTTGAGTATATCGCTATGCATAGCGCAAAATGTATACCCCCCCCCCCCTCACCTCTCTCAAACAAATAATACATAAATTAATAAATAAATATGCATTCGTCACTTGGCTTCCTCAGAAATTTTCCTTACGCCTCGCCACTGTCGGCTTCACGCATATGTCCATGTCTAATACATTTCCCGGGTGTTTTCACATATTTCCGACAGTTTTCAGTAAAACAATTAAAATACAAATGGGACAAGATGATCCGTGTGAATAGCTTAGTGCGAATTGAAGCAATTTCCCTGACTGACTGCATAGGCTACTTTGACTTTCCTCGAGTAGGCCTAAGCATTCACATTATTGTTGTCACACTTCTGCAAAATATAGGAATATGATCCAGAAATCGTTGTGGCAAAGCCTGGATAGACTTCTACTATGGGTGCGCGATGCGTGTTCTTACTCGGACACGAGTGATTTAATGACCTTTTAATTATTGCAGTTAATAATAATAATAATAATAATAATAATGCCTCAGTTTTTTATAGCGCTTTTCTGGGTACCCAAAGACGCTTTACAAAAAAGACACAGAACAAGGATACAAAAGGACAATACAGTACATACAATACAGACATGTAAACAAACAAAAAATGCAAAAAGAACAATACAAAGGGTAAGGAAAATTTGTCAGGTGTTGTAAGTGATGTTGAACAGATGGGTTTTGAGGTGATTTTTGAAGGACGGCAGTGAGTCAGCATTGCGGATGGCCAGGGGGATGGAATTCCAGAGGGTAGGGGCGGCGATGGCAAAAGCTCTGTCCCCTATGGTACGATATGGTATGGTTCAAGAACGGATGGATCCACAAATGATTTTTTACTCTTATTAATATTGTGGGATAAGCCATTTTGCCTTCGCGGAGGTCTGAGTTTTCGAGTGGCCTTCTAGTTAGCATATTAAAATGAGTGTGATTGAGGGAGGAGAGAGGGTGGAGTATAATGCTCGTGCATGTGCGCTTAATTTCAAAGGAAAGCTGCGTGGATTGCTGCGTACGCATGGTTTCATACATTTGAAATTTTTTTGTGCGTACGCTTCTTTCCAGATTTTTGCGTACACAATGTTTTAGTAAGAATTCCACGCAAGTCTTTGTACATGAGGCCCCTGGTCATTCGTGCAATTACACCACATTCATGGATGACTCCACCAGTCAAATTATACTCTTCAACTTGATTCAGGTAAATAAACAATAGAAGATAAACAGTCATTGATGGTTATAAACCTTGTATTCAATATAATCCAAAACATTAACTTATTCCGTTTTGTTTGAGCACTCTCTGATCCATGTTTGTTCTGTTTTGTGTTTATTCAGGAATAAAAAAGAAACTGACTGTGTTGGCCAACCGTAAAGATGGTAGGGTCCTCGCTTCGTGGGTAAGAAGTGTGAGCAACCACATGTGGTGGTGCTGCAGCTCATGCAATGGAGATGCACAGGTACATGCTTGCACTAACTGCACAATTCATTTCTCAAAGCACGTGGAAATGTCTGATTCCAAATCAGACACAGACAAGAACATAATGTAATAAAAAATATTCTGCTTGTGCTCTAATGTAATTATCAGGAGTTGAAGAGACGATGGACATCCATCCTCCATCACATATGTGGTGTCCATCGATGGGAGGAGAACGGCAGGCGAACAACACACAAAGAAGTGGTTGCAACAGGACTCTGGTGCTTACAAAGCCCTCTATGATGTTGTGATGGACAAGCGGCTGATTAATGACCTAGATCATATGGCACTGTTCAAGCACACAGGTATGTGGTTGGTGAATAGGCTCAATTCATCAACATTTTATGAATGCCAGTCCTGAATAGAGCATGCCCACACCCTCAGTCACTTGCTTACTAATTTTATGAAGTTGTTCATCATTTGTTGTGTACATTTTTATTTATGTTTTACCAGGGAAACTAGAGGTCTTCCACAATGCCCTTCTAAAGTACTGCCCAAAGTGTTTGCACTTTGAGTTCCCAACCATGCAGGCACACACAATGTTGGCAGTCATGGACCACAATGAGAACCATGACAATCCATGAACACAGGCAACAACAGCAACTAGTAAGTATAAAAAACATAGCAACATGCAAAGTACAATGACATGCTGGAGCTGTTGGAGGTATTTGTTCTCTTCACTTTGTGACCAAACCTACTTTGAATTACTGACCTTGACCTCTTTATTACTCTGCAGGTTTTAGTCTAAAGTGGCAATATTATTTGCACAACATTATGAAAATCATTTATGAATGTTTTAATTTCAGATCCGAGATACAGCACTGGTTTCCAGAAGCAGTCCAAACAGTGGATTGTCAGGCCAATTTACACTCCAACAACCCAGAAATTCAGAGACGAGTTGATGGAGGGAGTTATCCAGAGAAGGCTAGACCCCTCCATCAAGTACAGTACAAAGATCCCTCATCTCGATTGGAAGTCCCGGATCTGGCAGAAAATATTGGCCTGCCAAAACCTACCAATGAGAGCCTCCAAAAAGGCCACTCTTCCAGATTCAAAGCTGCATAATACACTTTGATTATTGTGTCTTGAATATAAAAATGTGTGTAAATATACAATTTCTTATCTTCTTTTTTCAATTTTTTGATTACCATTTTCTCTTTGCTTTTCTTATGTTTGGGTTGTTTTGTTGCGTAAACCTTCAGCCACATTACTCAACAGTGGGGTTCGGAACAAGTAAAGCAAGACAAAGTGTTGTGTGTTCAAAAAAAAAAAGGGCAAATCTTTATTTTTGGTATCTCACATTATGTGCAATTTGTTTCAAGTTCTGTTTCCCTGAGTCATAAATGCAAATACAGAGTGCAAATCAAAGCGCAAATAGTCCAGTCCAGTCCAGAGTGCTGTTACTGCTACATCATGTGCATTGCTTCCTCTGCCTCCTGAAACCCAACATAAATGCCTGTTTCTGATGGGTATTTACGGCGAATTGCTCCAACCACACATGACGGCAATGGTGCCTGGTTTCCTTTGCCCAAGGTCTCTCCCTTCAACGCCCACTCCAGAACAACACGGTTGGACACCAACCTGCATTGACTAAATAAACTAGATGTACCGCAAAGCGATACACAATATGACCGCCGCTCAGTCCTGGGGCCTATTTCACAAAACCAGAGTAAGTAGATCCAAGATAAGTGACGACACACGCGGTTGACCAAGCCTGGTCAAAGTAAACATGCTAAATACGTTTCACTAATGCTGAGCGCAGATGAGTTGAGGGGGCTAGGTCAAGACAGGTGTAAGTTATTCGGTATGTGTGCGCGTTCTCATTTCTCCCCCAAATAACTCACGGTGGGAATACAAAAGAAGCGAAAAATAGCGTCTTGCACACAAAGTGAACAACCGCTTTTGATATAGACTAACAACGAGGTAAAGTTGTACTTTTTTGGATGGGAATCATGAGTATTTCTGTTACATAGCGGGAGTAGGTGTGGCAGATCAACTGAATGCAAATTTACGTATGCACCCACGTGTGAGAGCTTCCTTGTCTCAGCACGCAACGTCATTAAGAAAGCTCTTTGCCACCGCAAAGATGCACAAAGTATGTCCTATATTATCTTAATTTGTCTTAAAAGCCGAATTAGTTGAAAACACCTTCGAAAAATGTCCCCTCCACTTCCAACCAACTACTAGGCTATTCATCAAACGTCCGTCAAAAAAGAAGCAAACAACAAGTATGTTATTAATTATAAGGCCACCATAATTTAAAGGACACCCATATGGTATAGGCAGCCATTCTGCTGTGTTTTGCGAGTAAATACAAGTAGCAAATAATATATTTATAAATGGAATACAGCTCTTTGAAAAAATCGCATGGAGGTCTGATTTGACTGACAGCTAGCAGAACCAATCAGATAATGTAATTACCATTAGAATTAACTTAGCTTGGCTGTTAGCATGGTCGGGAGCAGGCTAGCTTCCAAGTATAAATTCCCATGGTAACTTATATGTGATCTCTTCTGTGAAACCAAGTCAAGGCTATGTTCATCCAGGATAACCCAGTAAGCCTGTCTAAATCCCCTATCTTGGTTTTGTGAAATACCCCCCTGCACATTCTCCGCAAATATCAATCACGCTTTTGTTTCCATCGCCTACTCCATCCCCTATTGCAACTTTTACTATATGTATGTTAATGAGTGTGTGCATGTGCGCTTGCCTTTGTGTACGAGTCTGTCTGTCTGTCTGTGTGTGAGTGTGCGTGTGTGTCTGCGTGTGTGTGTGTTTTATGTGTCTGTATGTGTATATGTTCACTGTGTTCTCTGCCGTCACTGTCACTCCAATATCAGATCACAGGCACCCACTCACACACACACACAGATACACCCACAGAGAGAGAGAAAGAGAGAACACACACAGAATACACACAGACACAGAGAGAGAGATAAAGAAAGAGAACACACACAGAACATGCACATGCACACATGCAAACACACACACGGGCACACAGAAACGCACCCATACACACGCACACACACACACACACTCACTTCTCAGCTCCGGTGGTCTCACAAAACTTACTCAAAGGTGTTTGTGTGTGTGTGCACTGTGCATCTGTGTGAGGGTGTTTGTGTGCATGCGTGTGGGCGTGTTTGTGTAATTTGTTATGTACATGTGTGTGTGTATGTGCCTGTGTGTTTGTGTGTGTGTTCCTGCATGTTTGTGCGTGTGTGTGTGTGTGTGTGTATGACCGTAGCATCCAGCACCCAGAGCAACCATTCTCTTTTAAAACATATATATTTGGAAACTAGTTCATTAAAGGTTTCTAATGGTGTCAGACCGTGTCACTTATATGTTTCTAGGACACAAACTAGCAGATTGAGATGTGTGTTTGGAACAGTTTTTCAAATCCCCAGCGGGGGATTTAGACTCCAGAGGGTTAATACCACCATCTACAGGCCGATGGATATACAGTCCTGAATGTACACATAAATCCATTTTTTTTTTAGCCCCCCCATGGATGAAATTCTACAAAACTTGGCATATTCCCAGGGGGTGTCAGGTTCATCATACACATGACATTTTGTGCAGCTCATAACATCTCATCTGAAGATAGGGGCTCCCTACCTTTGGCAGTCATTAAATTTGAATATCCGGTCAAGTTTTTTGCACTTGTACTTGTGGATCCAGGATATAATGCATCCTGATAAAGTTCCCTTTGCCTTTTGAAATTAAAATAGCCACACATTATCACATACCCTTCACCATACACAGAGGTACTTTCCAGAAGATCATCTCTCAGTGCAAATCAAACCAGCTTTTAGGCAACCATGCCAATCTCTAGGTATGGTGAAGGGTATGTGATGATGTGGGGCTATTTTCATTTCAAAAGTCAAGGGAACTTTATGAGGATGCATAGTGTCCTGGATCCATGAAATAACTGGCCTTTACATAAAAATCTGCCTGCCTCCATAGGAATTTATTCTTCTTTTTTGTCAACTTTAGCATGGGTTCACATCATGTTTCTTGCCACTATTGTACTGTTACTTAATCATGTTGTTTTTTGTTTCTTTCTTTCTTTCTTACCTTCACAGATTGAAACAAACATCGCTGAGCATCTCACACGAGCAAAGGCTGAAGTGCCAAAATTCACAATTTTTCACAATGACTTTACTTTTTTTTTTTTTTTAGAGTATATCAGTTGCTCCACAGCTGGGGCCATACAATGACTTTACTTTTAAAAAAAAAATGAATGGGGAGACATTAATTTTAATGTAAATGAAAATATCAATAAAATAATGATTGAAATCAGAATCTTTTGTTGATTTCTTAAAGGGATAGTTCGGGTTTTAAGACACGAAGTTATATGGGTTCCCTGTCAGCAACGTTGTGCATCAGCACTGACTTACCCCCCGACGGCGTCCTGTGAGCCGAGATCCAGCCGGTTTTTGATCGTTTTTGATGCCGGACTATTTTCTTCAGCAAGTTTCTGGGGTCACGAAAGTAAAGTGTTTTTCTTCTCAAAACCATATGCGTTCAACAGAGTGATATATTTGCACCACAAAAACGTTGATGGTAAGTGATAACGAGGTTTGAATTTTTCCTGGACAAAGTTTTTGTGGTGCAAATATATCACTCTTTTGAACGCATATGGTTTTGAGAAGAAAAACACTTTACTTTCGTGACCCCAGAAACTTGCCGGACTACTTTCTTCAGCATCAAAAACCGGCTGGATCTCAGCTCACAGGACGCCGTTGCGGGGTAAGTCAGTGCTGATGCACAACGTTGCTGACGGGGAACCCATATAACTTCGTGTCTTAAAACCCGAACTATCCCTTTAAGCATGTGTAATTGACTTTGGTAATAATGATTAAAATATAAAAAGCATCAATAATAATTGGTGATGGTGAATTAATAATGTTAACCCAATTTATAACCCATTTTTGGGTTGTAATTTTTAACCCAGCAATGTAGTCATTTTTACCCAGCTGCTGGGCAGAAAACACAACCCAACATGCTGGGTTAATGGAACCCAGTGCTGGGTCGGTTAAGGGCTGGGTTGAAGTAACCCAATGTTGAGTCGGTCCATATCTGACTCTGCGCTTGGGTTATTTTTGGGTTATTGACCCAATGTTGAGTCGGTCCATATAGTCTGCGTATGTGTATGTGTGCACTCGCACGCATGTGTGTGTGTGTGAGAGTGTGATCTGATATTGGAGTGACAGTGACAGCAGAGAACACAGTGAACATATACACATAGAGACACAAAACACACACACAAGCAGGCACGCACACACACACACACACACTCATAGACAGAGAAGCACTCATACACAAAAGCAAGCGCACATGCACACACTCATATACATACATAGAAGTTGCAATAGGGGATGGAGTAGGCGATGGAAACAAAAGCGTGATTGATATTTGCGGAGAGAATGTGCAGGACTGAGCAGCGGTCATATTGTGTATCGCTTTGCGGTACGTCTAGTTGTAGTATTGATTCTGGACAGTGAAGTGCATTTAGCAATGCATTAAAATTATATTTTTGAAGATTATTATGTTTGGGTTATAAGTTTAACATCTGTTGTAAAATCTGTACGTTTTGTTTATCTATTTTCCTCAGACCTGCTGTCATTTCATATGGCATGTGGGATCAAGTGAGGGTCGATTGTGGATGGGAGTTCTACCTCACCCTGTACGTTCAGGAGAAGCTGGCTGCCCATCGGTATAACCTGAACAGGCAGCCATAACTGCAAAATACCTGCAAAAAAAAAATGTGGGTTGAGGTCAACGAGCGGGTTAACTACCCCCTGAAGACCGCTTTGGTCCAGATGACCGACCAGGAGGATCTGGACATGGAGGACAACCTCTCCAAATTCTGTGTCTCAAGCTTGACCCAACAGGTGGCCAGAAAAGGCATGCAGAACCTGCTTCAATACATCTCTAGAGGCCAATGTATTGGTATTTTTCGTTAGAAAACTATTTCATTTCAATTATGGACCACCTTTGAATGAAGTTTAATCGGACTTCAAGTTGACAGGAGAAAGTTTCAAGACGCTACCTGACAAGAGCACAATATTTCATATTCGGTTTCATCGTCGTTTACGTACAAAAAGCACGCAAGCAAATACTGCCTACACACGGTTTAAAGTACAAACAATTAACACCACCTCACCCAGATGAATGGACCTGAATGGATCAGAGTGTTGACATATCTACATTAAAATGCTAGTTAACTACTATTTAACAATGATTGAACTTAAGATAGGCCCCATTTCCCTTATTGCATTAATGACCTAATGTGAACAGGTCAAGATTCAACTTATGTTTCGAAGACAATGACAAAGAAAATGCTTCCAAAATGGTATCAGGACAATGTTACAAAACTGTTTAATTAAAAAAAACAGAACAGCTAACAACAACAAACAGCTAATAACAAAACAAACAGTGAACAAACAGCAAATACCAGCTAACAAAACACAAGACAGAACAAGAACAGATATTAAACATTTAATCAAAATCTTTGCAGAAAGATAGTGCAGGGGACTGGCCCCTCACTGCGTGGAGGTGGCCACTGAAGTTGTCCGCCCTGCACTTGAAGCAGGTGTCCGCTGCCTCAAGCCAGCGGTCTGTGCAGACTCTGCACCCCACCATTGACCCACAGCAGGTGGCGAACATGGGGTCCTCCATTACAGCTGCAGATGTAAATAAAAGTGAAATTATTTAACCATTTTTGATTTTCTTAAAAAACACATTTATAATCCAAATGTTCTTAAACGCATGAAACCAGTGCAATTTAAATACCTCAACACTACTAACAGAACAGGCAAACATATGTGAATTTTGGGTTACACATACATGAATAAATAAAGAAGCGCGCTCAAAACCTTAGTACTTCGAACTGGGTGCTTAAACTTACTTGATACTAAATCATAAACACTGAAAATAATTGAAAATAAATAAAGCAAGCACACGGCAGTTTCCTTTTACTTTTTTAATCGCCTCACAGACGTTTCGGGCTTTACCCTTCTTCAGTGAGATTTATTTTCAAGGGTTACACATACATACCTTTGCAAACCAGGCAGAACATTGCCTCTTTTGCCAGAGGCAGGCTTGGTCTGGCGAGACTGGTTCTGTCCATCTCAGCAAGGTGCTGTATGGCCTCTGTCACGCCTTGCAGTTCTTCGGCCACTGCCTTCAGGTCGTTCACCTTCTCCAGAACCACAGAGCTGTCTTCAGCTCTGCGACTGAAAATACATAATGCATATCATGGAAATAAGTGCTGTGAACTGTATGATTGGTCATGATGGCATCATTCTTTGGCCATAGGTGGTAGGCAGCGATGATGAAAAGAAGAAGGGGACAGGAGCAGAGGGGGTATGTGGGCCACAGGGACACTGGTGTCTGGCTCCCCATTGACCTCATATAGCCTTTTTTCACCGACAGAGAACCGGCTCCGTTCCCGTTCGCGAACCAACATTTGAACCGTTCGTCGCGTTTTCACCAAACAAAAGCCGGTTCGGAACGTGGCACCTTGGTTTGGAAGTTGAACCAAAAAATAGTTGTTTTTTCCTGCGAACCGGAGTGGGCGTGTCATTGCGTCTTTCAGAGGGAAGAAGGCTAAAAGCATGAGTTTTCCTTCCTTATCAACTGTTGCCATGAGTAAACAAAACGATTCAACTAGCATTACACTGCAGACGTTGACTAGCATTTTAAACAGCTAGTTTCTGCCGTTTTTATGGGACAACTGGTCATTTCATTCTCCCGTTTATGCATCTTATTAACTTTTGATTTTGCATGCACCACCCATGTTGATGACACATCCTTGATTCTGTTCAGAACTGGTGTAAATGCGGGCTGGTTCACTAGATAGCACCACGGTTCAAAGAATTCTGAACGGCACCAGTTCAACACCAGGTTCGTTCTCGGTGAAAAAACGCTAATAGTGACCTCGGTCCTGGAGGGTCCCTGTGGGGAAATGGCCATTTTCCTGAGGGGAATTGGCTCCATTGCTGTCGTCCGTCAAGTAAATTGTGGTGGCCCTTACCTGTTGAGTGGGATAGAATGAAAAAATAGCAACAACCTTAAGTATTGCTAGTAAAGAACCCTAAACAACCCTGTAGTCTGGTTGGCTTGGCGGAGATGGAATGGAGACAGGGTGGTTTGAAAAATGGCAAAAGGTTTTATTCCTCACAGGTACTGGGAAACATCATGGAGGGAAAAAAAAGAAAAACTCCAAATAATATTTCTAAATCAATAATTAAGGACTTCAAAAATAATACTTAAAATTATCAATATCCAATAATAAACAGCAAAACTAGCTCCAGGCATTTCCCCCAGGTCTATACTAGGTACTCTCACTACCCCATCTCAGACCCAACTCCTTCAACAATGTTCCCCCAAGTACTTAACCCCCATGGCTTAACCCATTGCACTTGCATCAATCAATTATCTCTAAAAACATACATTTTCCTCTCTGATATCAATAAATACAATCAATGCAATTTTACTAGCACACCAGTTACTAACCAGCACCACACATCACATCACATCACTAAAATAACCATACATCGCACATAAGCCCAAAACACCCCTCTTCTCACACACACAATTATAAGTCCATGCTCTGACGTCACCCCGCCAAAGTTCAAATGTCCCTCGGGAGCGGCTATACACACACAAGACATCGTTTTATTCAACAAGCAGGGTCCAGGGATGAATTATCATAATTAGGATTTTGCATTAAGTCATAGTCTATGCATGACCTTAATCACACAAATTAGACTACTTTGTTTAATATAAGTTATGATCACACCGTCATGTATATGTGGAAAAATGCCATATGTGAAAAAATGCCACTACGACGAATTAAACATTTCTCTTTTAAGAAATGGTGTAATACATAACCTCCAGCTTGATGTCCACATAGGCATACTTATCCTATGCCAGCAAAATAATTGTTTTCCGATATGTAACCCGGAAGTAATTTGCTTCACAACTCCAGAAAACGGAAGACAGGCTCTGGTAATTCTATGCTCAAAGGTCGTTGTAGCTCAATTCTGCAACCACATCGGTTAAAATGTCAGATTTGGCTCAAGTTTTAAGGTTACTCCGTTTCATGGTCATGCAGAGTTGGGTTCAACTTCTCCGCTGTAAGTAATATGCAATGTTGTGCCTTAATCAGCTGATTTTGTAACACAACCAATCTGCTTTTCATCTGATGTTTAAGATAGCGGGTGTCTGTGGTTCCCAAACTTTTCTGGTTCACGGCACCCCTGAACATATCCCTTTACATCCATGACCCTATGTTTTACTTTTTACTCTCAACCTCCTTTGTGTCACATTTGTGCTTCATAGGGTTGTGCCGATGGACGATATCGTGATGGATGACAGACATCACGATGGAAACCAACCATCGTGATGCCACGCCCCCACTTATTTCTACTGCAGACTAAGCTAAAATATAAAAAAACTTTTCCTTGGAAATGAAATTGAGCCTAGAACTGATGCACATGTAGGGTGCTTAAGAGGCTGTCAGCCAAACAGTGCAAAATTAAAAAACATATTAGTCTGAGACCGTCTTGTTCAAATAAGTCCTCCTTGCAACGTGAATGTGTTATTAGGTGCACTCGACATGTCAAGTCGGCTGCAAACGCATGCAGTCGAATGCGAACAGAAATGTAATTTGAGTCATATGCAGTGCATGCTGGTTAGACGTGTTGTTCCGACTTGAAGAAAAGTTGTGATCATGTCACAAAAATGCGACCATGTCACGTCACTCAAAACTCGCGGGATAAAGACGCGCATAGGCACTTTGCGCAATTCTCTGCATCTGCTTTCAAACCAAGGGGGCAGGCATATTCCCGGAAGTAGAAACACGAAATGAGCTGGTGATCAACGCTCTGCTAACTCCCTTGGACGGCCATAGATTTCAGATTTTTTTGCGATCCCATAACTTCATGTAACATGTGCCCTTTGTCTCCCTTATAGCTTCTGTGTATTCTATATAGGGTATCGAAGGCAAAATTAATTCACTTCTTCCCCGTATATTACGTTGGTTTCCCGTAAAGAAGTATTATAGCATGTCGGTTGTAGGGAAGCTAACGTTCGCCCGTAATGTTTGGATAAGAAGCTGAGTGAGCCTGCATGAAAACCATGACGGAGAGTAATTCGCAAGATCAGTGAAAATGCGTGTAGCCTACGGTAGCCTACTGTTTGATATGGTAAAGCATTACCTAGAGGCAAGTACACATAATAATAATATTAAAAAACGAACGTTAACAATTTCAGAGGTTTTCGAGTTACAGCAGGCTAACGTCACGAACTGAGTACGAGTCTGCGCAGTACGACGGAAAGTAAACGGAATTTTGTTTCAGCCCCCTTCCATCGAGAACAACGGAGTCTGTTTGTCCATTTCTTTTAGGTCTATGTTTCAAACGCCTGCAACCGGCTGGATCCCACCTCATGACGTCAAAGACGTGATAGGGCCGTTTGGAAGGAATCTCCCCATGACGATTATGACAGGGATCTCGTTCTGCCTCCTTACCAAAGATTCTATAGCGAAGCAAGATGTATCAGCTAACATTTTAGGACAGCCCTGTATCAGCGTCTGGGACAACACCTGAGCTTGTCAAAAGTGATCCATCTTGCTCTGTTGTAGAATCTTTGCTCCTTACGTTAGAATGTACTAAAATTAACAGATATGGAAGGGATACCTTCTTATTTGTGATTTCTGGAACAGCGGTAGGACAGCCTCCTGAAAAAGGTTTTGACATTCTGCTATTTTATGCTGTTGGTTACATAAACACACGGAAAACACTTATATAATATTTAATTAATGTGCTACAATGCAGGCCTGTTAACTGTATGACAACAGTGGTTTATTTAAACTACTTAATATCAATTTATTTCGTCAGTCATCATGCTCATTTTAATGAGTAAGAATGAAAGTTAAATACTGTATTTAATGCACACAAATTCCGCGATATCTCCCGCGAGGTCTCACGCGAATCAGGTCTGTCAAATTTGCAAAATCGTGTTCGGGACCATCTGCGTCTAAAACTTTCGCCCCTCCCGGTGAGACTCAAGCTCTCGGTGACGTATGCAGCCAGCCGAAGTCAGCCGCTTCCGAACTCGAATGCACCTATTGTCTTTTATAGGCTACATGTCTCGCAGTGTAGCCTACATTGAACACAAAACATGTAGCCTAATAATGTTTAAGAATGAAATAGTGCAAATGAATTATTATTGTTACGACTAGGACATTCTAGCTCTAATTTCTTGCGAGGCTACAACACTGAAGCGCCGAATGCGTCATTCTCCACCGTGCTAAAATAAACCATTTATTTCATTATCGTTAACAGAAGCTATAGCCTACGTCTTTCACTGTAATGCTTGTATTTCACGCATTTGCCTTTAGCAAAAGCCCCAGCAGCGGAGTGGCAATCGGGATTCGTTAGGCTATTTGTAAAAGTTGTTTAGCCTACTTCAACTGTTATTTAATTCGACTTGACTGCGCGATCGCAGCCTACTTTCACTTTCTGCTGCCCTCATAGTCGGCAAGCCGGTAGCCTAATAACGTGGGATGCGTAACATATGAGTTAGGTACAGACTGGGCAATTCAAGATTTTAGATGAGTGACCGCGAGGTTTTTTGCGAGGCCCAGCGAATGCTGGCAATATGTAATATACCGCTGGTTGGTGTAAGCAGGTGTTTAGATTGGCTGTCTGTCGGTCTCTTACTAGGATTTTCTTGGAGCAGATCTTCCACACAGTAGCCCAGTCAGTATGTCTCTTAGCTGTCCACTTTCACCAGGCCATATAGCCTATATAATATTTAATATAGGCCATATATAGCCTATAATATAATATATTTATTTACCCCCTAGCTCCCTAACTTGCTCTAGGTGTCTACACATAAAACGAAGCACCAACAACTTGGCTCATGAACCAGACGTTTATAAAAGAAGACTGTTATGAACTCTTACCCCTTCCAGCTCCTCACGAAGGAAGGTCCACGACCTCTCGTGTGAGATCTCGTGAGACATTTCTGTGCTTCAGACGGGGATGCGGTCTCGAATTGATTCTACGTGTATACCGACTATTCCAAAGTTTACAGACTGATTGGTGCTTCGTTTTATGTGTAGACACCTAGAGCAAGCTACTGATGAGGTTTGGCGCTGTTTTGAGCAATGTTAGTGGTTTAAAAATGCGATTTTGAAAGCGTGTGGCTCAGAGCCCCGTGCTAACCCACTGTTTGCGATTTTGGGCTGTCGCTCCTGTCCGTGATAGCTCTGTACTGCGTGATGAGCGAAAATTACTTCCTCCACGGCTTAGTTGATGTATTTTCATTCAGAAAATAACTTTATTTTCAATTTCCGCCAAACATACACTTTAATCACAACCAAAGTTGACACCAGGACATGGACCAGTGTTATATTATGTCTATCTGACCTGATGGCAATCGTGCAGCAGTAATGGCAGTGTAATTAAAAATGACTTTGTACACTTTGTGTGCTATTGTTACTCACCACTAACTCACTGACTTCAAATATTATCTAATAAGTTACTGTATGTTTTCCGATTATAGCTACAGTCTATGTCTCAATGAAAAACCAATGGACGTGAAAAATATGTAATAACCTTTTAACCAATTTATTTTCACCATTACCATTATCACTACACACTCTCACACACACTCAAACTTAAAGGGATAATCCGGAGTGAAATGCACTTTAGATAATTTTTTCGGACTATTGGGAGTACATACGTTGAGTTGACACCAAAACCATGTCATTCGGATGTATTTTGAGAAAGTTCGAGTTCACCGTTTTTAGCCAAAACTCGTTAGCCTGGAAGTGACCGGGGCAAGTCCTTTCGCCGCTACAAAAGGCTATTTTTATACCTCTTCTACTGTTCCAAACAACACTACACTTACGTGGTAGTGAGTAGAGGGTCCCTAAAGCCAAGCCGAAGTATCCCCACGTCTTTATGTGGTCAGATAGAGAGTCCAGAATGAATTTAATCGAGTTAGTACCTTTCTGGAAATGTCGCTGCTGCAGCTGGCAACGCTTTAACAACACTTTACTAACATTTCAGAATATCAATGTAAATGCAAATGCAATCTACATAATATTGGCTGTATGCTACTGAGGTTAGTTGACTTAAAGACCCCTATACACCAGCCCATTCAGCTCTTTGCTTGAGTTGGAAAGAAAATATACCTGGGAACATTCAATTGGTTGTTGTTTCTCCGATGATGTTATAGCCACCGTAGATATGTCAAATATAAAAGGGAAACAGATGGGGTAGTTTTTATCTTCATTATGTTCGCCCGTTTTGGTTTTAGTAATGTGTATGTAGCCTAGACCTGTAGCCAGTGACTTAGATTTATGCATGGCATGTGCCTGAGGTCGAAGCGAACGTCCAAGGGTGAGTAAGAGAGAGACCGGAGCATTCATTAACTTGTGCATAGAATGGCCCGACCAGTTTAGTTCCCCCATATGGGTTTGCTAGACCTGGACTGGATCATATTCAAAAACACGCTTATTCCACTAGCAGCTACTTGGTTGAGTTATAATATACAACCTCAGTGGTGCATTTCACTTTCATGTCACAGTGCTATTTTATAGCTATATTTCTTGTAGGCTACTTCCATTTTGTGTTTATTGATTGACTTCTCTATTAGTGGCTGACAACATGAGCGGTAAACTAGCTCTGCTGCAAACTATTGAAGGTCATATTGAATAGCCTAAAGCAGTCGTAAAGCATACATTACATAACTATTCATTTTCAAACTTATGAAACACGATTAAAGTTGATGCTCACTGATTTCCCAATCGAAAATGATGTAATGTTAAAACCCATATCTCTCTAACGTCTCAAGCTAGTGTAGCAGTAGCAGACGGCCTGTTGTATCTTTGAGCATTCATTTAAATGTTGTACAAATATAATACGAATTTCATTTCATTCATTTACTTCCAAACTACAGCACCTGGAAAATGCGGCTGACTTTTATGACCGTCATGTCCTCCTCCCTCATGGCCACTCGCTTGCCAGGACGGAACAAGACTTATGAATCTGAATCAATTTTTTTATTATTATTTAACGTTAACGTTAAAAATTGACCTACTAAATATTTCGCGGTTAATATTTTCGTGGTAATGCTCATCATCTTCCGGCTCATACATAAAGATATTAATTCAAAATCGGTTATGAAATTACAACCCAGCCGATCCTATTTCCTATTTCTAATTATACGCACATCAAAGTAAAATCGGAAAACGACTCGTTCTCCGATTCTCATTTTGAAATCGGAAATCGGAGCACAAAACCGAGTCATTTCTAGTTTTCTGATTTCAAAACGGAAATTGGAGAACGAGTCGTTTACCGATTTATGAGTCATAACCGATTTTGCATGATTATGATTATCGTTCTATTTGACCCAGAAAAGAAGAGACGTATTTTTGCCTCATCATGTGCATAGACTGTAGCCCACAGGACCAGCTAGCAAATGAAAACGTTAAGTGCAGCAGTCTAGTGAAAGTCATAGGCTACTTTCCAAATATTACCCCCATAACTGTCGACAACTGAAAATAAAATGTGACGAACAAAAAGCCTTGCCAGTGTGTTTAGGCGAATCGCCTAATCTAGCCCGTTAATCAAATGAATGTATGACAATAAAGTTCTGCATAATGTTGCTGAAGGAGAGTAACACTATTCCCTGAAGATGAGACACAGTTTATGTTATGCTGACCATTCATCTACACATTTTTTCTTATAGGTGTCAGAAAATGCAAATTACAGTTTGTAAGGGTAAAGCCTAGTGTTGCAAGTTTTGGGCAAGGTTCATCGGCTACAATAATGTTTCTGTAGTGAGATTTTGAATTTAGTCAGACCTGTGTCATAGAGGAATCGCTATGAAGACTAACTTATACTCGTATCGAGAAGAATGCCTGACGGAAATAACTGTGGATAATTAACTTGACCAGAAAGGTCCCACGTTTAGCTTGTAGCCTAGCTTCTTAGTTGGTATGTGGCTAACAGCAGTTTGTGATCATGTAAGGTGATAGAACAAAAGTGAGTTCATGCTTTGTTTTATCGCTGATAGATATGGCAACCGATTGCATCCCGTATAGTATACAGTCGGTAGATATTCGCGGCATGGACTTGAAACTCAACATTTCTGACATTTTAGACTGACGACTATTGTCCCTCAGAGTATAATGCTCTGTTAATCTCAGACTCTCACAAAATTAAGGAAGCAAGTAAAATGCAAACAAGATGCACGGGAACGTTTCTTAATGATGGTCGAAATGTTTCTTTCGGGGAATCCAGCATGGTCCAGCAATATATCATTATCATCATTAATTCTCCAAATAATAAAATGCAGTCGTAGCTTGACATAGCCTACGGTATGCCTATCTCTGAATCAATCTAAAAGTTGCTTGAACTTTATTTAGCAGAGCTAGGCCTTCTAGTCAATGGTGTAAATGAATCGCTGCTCACTGCGTATAGCTGACCATCCATTGTTACAATGTTACAAAATGCGCAATCTTCTCCATGCATGTACGGTTGAAGTAAAGTGCCAAGCGCAGGCATGGATTAAAAAGATCGCAGTTGAAGACATATTTACAGTTGTCAAAAGTGGTGGGGACAAAATCCGTGATAACAAAAAGTGCTGGATACATGTAGCCTACCTAGTGTCCCTAGTTAAAATGACGCCTATGTCCTTGGCTTATTTCCAATGCTTGTCCCTAGAAGGGCTTTTAAAATAATATATTTCTAAAATAAAAAAATGGCATGCAATCCATTTTATTGTTCATCCATATACTTAACCAGTTATCCATTCATCCATCCCTTCAAGCATGCAAGTATTGACCCCTTGCCAATGATGTCATAAAAGTTTGTACTACAGCGAAATAGCTAGCTGGACGGCAAGAAGACGAATTGAATCAATGGGTTCTGATGGGACGTATAGCATAGCTCAGAGATTATAGTGAAATTTAACCTTCATAGTGCCCTTCCACCACTGTTAGCATATTGACATCTGATTACTTGATACATATATTTTTTCTTTGTTTTCTTGAGTGTTTCGGGAGCACGATTGCACTGTCATCTGATCCATCTACTAAGCTCAGCAAGGGTTGTTATAGCAACTATAAACTCTGAATGGGACGGCGCGTTTAACGAGTTCAGTACTAGGATAAATGTTAGCTAGGATGGCTAATAATAGTGTTCAATGACCGCTAACATTATTTCATATAGGCCTACTGATAGGTTATGTTTTGAATGTTAAGAGCATTACAAATAAAGTGGCCAAATCGGTTTGAAACATTTTACAGACATGAAAACTCCTCACCTTTCGGCGAAATTCGCAGTTTTGAATAAAAAATAGGTGACGTACACGATTCGTGCAGATGCGATGAGAAAATATTTAGAGGGGGGGGGGGGGGGGGGGGGGTCAAGGTGAATTGAATTTATAACTGAGTCATGCGCAGACGCTAACGCATCTTGAGGTGTTTCCAGAGCCGCATTTAAAACGTGTCTGAATGTAGCCCCTGCCCTATGTGTTTAATAAACATTAGTGGAAGCTAAGAGTCTTCTCACCTTTTTCACCCGACCCGTTTTCATGCCTGATTTTAGCCCAGAAATACTTGATATGGGTGTTGATACATTAGGTTAATATTAACAGTAGACTACGATCTAGCTGCCCTATGTTAGTGCTGTTGTAACCAATTTAATAACTATGTAAATTTGCGATCACAACCCATTTCACCTTACACCACCACTGGCATGTTTATATGACTACCAGACACTGAACAAAGTAAAACCTTGAATTACAAAAGATGTTAAAGTGAAGGTGTTCATTTCTTCATATTGTAATTTGCCGTACATCTCATTTCAGAGATGTACGGCAAATTACAGCAAGGGGTTCAGATAAATAACATGGTTTAACTAGCTTATCTTAGCCACACACTCTCAAATGTGGCTTCTTACCTGTTTTTTTTCCATAAGGACTCCCTCGTTCTGCTTCTTTAAGATTTGTCTCCGCCCAATTTAAATGTGCATGCATCTTTTGATGGCCAGCATTCTTTTGGATCCACATTTAGGCTCCTTTAAGATTTGTCTCCGCCCAATTTAAACGTGCATGCATCTTTTGATGGCCAGCATTCTCTTAGATCCGCATTTTGGCTCCACACACTTAAGCCTCAACACATTCTTTTGCTCTTGATTTGTCTCCACCCAATTCAAAGTGCATGCATCTTTTAATGGCCAGCATTCTCTTGGATCCACATTTAGGCTCCTTTAAGATTTGTCTCCGCCCAATTTAAACGTGCATGCATCTTTTGATGGCCAGCATTCTCTTAGATCCGCATTTTGGCTCCACACACTTAAGCCTCAACACATTCTTTTGGTCTTGATTTGTCTCCACCCAATTCAAAGTGCATGCATCTTTTAATGGCCAGCATTCTCTTAGATCCGCATTTTGGCTCCACACACTTAAGCCTCAACACATTCTTTTGGTCTTGATTTGTCTCCACCCAAGTCAAAGTGCATGCATCTTTTAATGGCCCGCATTCTCTTAGATCCGCATTTAGGCTCCACACACTCCAGCCTCAACGTATTCTTCTGGTCTTTTTTTTTCCTGAAAGTAGGTTTGGTCTGGCCACCATAACTGCTCTGCTCATGGTCATACCTCCTCTTACCCTGAGCGTAGAGGAAATCCTTGCCCTCCAAACTTTGTGGTTGGTGCTTTTAGCACCTCTTGCAGCACGTTCACCATGTTGTCGAACCCGTTGCAGAAGGGAATTGCAGATTTATATTCCTGTAGTGCTTGTTAGCTGAAGCTGATGCTGCATCTAGAATTGCTCTTGAAATTTAGCTAAGGCTAAATGCTATGATGCTTTCTATTGGGTTGTGCACAGCCCACGACATGTATCTGTGTGTAAATGGTCATAGGCGCCCTCTGGTGGTAACTTCGAGTACTAAGGAGCAAAAAAAATGCACGTAGTTGTAAGTGTAGATCACGTGGGTGTTACCCATAGTGCAAAGCGCCGACTATTTGTTAGTATTTTTTGAAGATCCCTCGAGCAAACGTTAGAAATACACTACACCACAAAAGTCAACAAAGACTGCGTTCCTAGAGTTAGGGCTGTCGTCGTTCAGGCGCAATATACGCGAAACAACATGTATCATAAGTACGGGTTGCTAAGAGTAACCGTCACTGAAATGACCCTGGCGAACGTCGGGTATAAATGGACCGCGGACATACCTTTCATTCGTGCTCGCTTCGGCAGCACATATACTAAAATTGGAACGATACAGAGAAGATTAGCATGGCCCCTGCGCAAGGATGACACGCAAATTCGTGAAGCGTTCCATATTTTCTTTTTTACGCAAGTCAAACCGATCATTTTAACATCAAAATCATATTAGCTCTTAATTTTATGTTACCTCCTTACCTTCAATATCCACGACGTCCATGTTCAGGTGCAATATGCGCAAGGATGACACGCAAATTCGTGAAGCGTTCCATATTTTCTATTTTACGCAAGTCAAACCGATCATTTTAACATCAAAATCATATTAGCTCTTTAATTGTATGTTACCTCCTTACCTTCAATATCCACGACGTCCATGTTCAGCAGCTGCAATATGCGCTAAACAACATGTATAATGAGGAGTACGGGTTGCTAAGAGTAACCGTCACTGAAATGACCCTGGCGAACGTCGGGTATAAATAGACCGCAGACATACCTATGATTCGTGCTCGCTTCGGCAGCACATATACTAAAATTGGAACGATACAGAGAAGATTAGCATGGCCCCTGCGCAAGGATGACACGCAAATTCGTGAAGCGTTCCATATTTTCTATTTTACGCAAGTCAAACCGATCATTTTAACATCAGAATCACATTAGCTCTTTAATTTTATGTTACCTCCTTACCTTCAATATCCATCGACGTCCGCCAGATGGCATTGTCACACATCAATGACCTTACCTTGTGTAGATTTGACTCCCGTTTCTCAATGCAAACATCCAAATTCATGGAATTATGTCTTCCTAAATAATTATTTCTATTCTACAGATTAAGTTTGGTTCCAAACCATTATCCAGTTTTTAAAACATTAAAAAGTCAATTAACATTTTTTAAATACATCAAATAATATAGGCCTAAAGAACTTTGTCTCTTAATCAAAACTGCTACAATGTACCAAATAGCAATAACTAAATAACAATTCCACAGAAATTACATTTAAACACTTTTCAAAATTGTTTAGTTCATAAAAATGGACAAAGCATTCAGGAACCAAACTCAGGTCAACTCTCTCACTAATTTCAGCACAGCAAATAACATCACTTCCATCATTCTTTCTCCACCAGATGGCGCATCAGCACCATTTTACCCTAGCCTGTAACTAATCATACACATTGAAAAATGCGAAACTATCATGGTTTCCATTTACAGTAGTCTACTATATTACACATTTAGAAGCTACACACTCTACTACCACACGCTACTCAATACATTAACCACTTTACACTCCCGTTTCTCAATGCAAACATCCAAACTCATTATTTCTTCCTAAATTATTATTTCTATTCTACAAATTAATTTTCGTTATTTCTTCCTAAATTATTATTTCTATTCTACACATACACATTAATTTTCGTTCCAAACCACATTGAAAACACTTCTCAAAATGTTTTAGTTCATAAAAATGGACAAAGCATGTTGGAACCAAACTCATCTCAACTCTCACTAACTTCAGCACAACAAATAACATCCCTTCCATCACACTTTCTCCACCAGATGGCGCATCAGCACCATTTTACTCTAGCCTGTATAGGACTATTCATACACATTGAAAAATGCAAAATTACCATGGTTTCCATTTACAGTAGTCTACTACATTACATATTTAAAAGCTACACAAACTCTGCTCGCACACTACTCAATACATTAATAAACACTTAATCTATGAAACATAACTAACAAAAGAAACACCTTAACTAGCACCTAACAAACACCTTGATGACTTACCACGCAAGACTCCTTGATATGACCATTTTAAATATAAAAACATTTACCACATCTTAGGATTTCTGTACAATTGCAGAATACTTAGTCTAATCATAAAGGCATATAGATACTACTGTTCTCATTAAGTGTAGCTACAATAGTTTGTCAAGTTCTTAACACAATCCACACCATGGATACCATTTAAATTACCCTATATTAAAACCATACAACCATAAGTCCAGGGTGGGAATTATACCAAGGCCATGAGGCCATGGCCGCCGTTGCCCTACACTTTGGCCTTGATGCCCTGTGAAAAAAAACCCATCATAAGGCCACAGTGGCCTTTATGCCCCTGACTTAGGGTTGCCAACCATTCAGTATAATACGGAATCGTCCCGTATTTGACACGTAAAAGTCTTGTTCCGTATTGAACTGATACGGAACGCTCTTTGCTCTTTGAGTGAAATTAGGTCCGGTGCTTCACCTGATAATTTGCTGCGCAATTGATCACGCAATCGCGAACCGACGGAAAAAGAAAGCAAACGCCACCAAAGTCTGCCATGATTGGGCCTCAACTTAAAGAAGTTTGAGGCTGTGTTAGTGTTTCTCAAAGCCTACAGCGGCTCGCAGGTCTATGTATTTGTGTCGAGATAACCCTGAAATGTAAAACCATCGAATTTTACTCAGTGGCCTTTGTGCCCTATCATGTGGCCTTGGTGCCCCTAAAAAAAAAAAGAAGGTGAAGGCCAAATGGCCTTGCCCCTAAAATGACAAAATTCCCACACTGCATAAGTCGCACATGCAACTCAATACATTCATCTATGAAATATAACTAACAAAATGAATCACCTTAACACTACCACTAAAGAAACCGAGGACTTACCACAGAAAAGATTCATTCTTGAAATGAGCAATGTAAATAACAAAGACTACATTTCTGATTTCTACGCATTCCCAGAACACTTGTTTAAACATGAAAGCACATAGATCACTGTTGTGTGAGAGAGTAGCTACAAGAGTGTCAAGTTTCTAACACAGTCCACAATAGCCTGTTGTGAAATAAACAAATCCATAGCACCACAGGAATATTGCTTCCAATATACAAACAAAACGGCCATCAGCAGTTTGCAAGAAATTAAGACACACACACACACACACACACACACACACACACACACACACACACAGACACACACACACACACATCATCATCATTGTCATCACACCACCATAACGTTGCACAAAATATTAATCATGGTACTAACAGTGCACCTATTCAACACTTAAGATTACATACATTTACATAATTTCATTACTCCTTTGGCCTGGGAGGTACACTAACTGTTGATTGTTGAGAAATTACACTATGCTCTCAATTACTATGGTAGGGCTGGGGTGCATCTGCCTAACATATTTACAAATCTACACAGTACTGCCATTTGGGTATAGTTGCTCAGCGGGACCATGTCTTGCCAGCAGCATTGATTCAACTCCATCTGGAAAGTCTTCGGCCCGTGCGACTGTCTGCCTTTTCTCCTTCGGGGACATGCTGCAGTGTTCCTACAGTTTCTTCATAACATCCTTCACTCTTCTGTGAAAGAAAGAAAAACCAACCAACCAACCAACCAAACACACAAACTTCCAGCCTTGGTTGTCTGGCCCCATCTTCACAGGGCCACGAGGGGCAGCCATGAGGACTCGTGCAACTTCTTTTGTGTCTTTTGTTGTTCTCAGGGGGGAGGTGCAGTTCCTCTCATTACACCATCGCCTCCAACACTCATCTGTGAACACACAACACATATTCGCCATCACATTAACATATCTAAGCCTACTTAAGGTTTCCAACCCACTGCCACTGACTCAATGCAAAATGACACACAGGCCTTCTTTACACCTCCCACCCACAGGAGTAGACAACAGAATTCACACACTAAAAGGATTTCTACCACTACATTAACATAGCTGGGCCTACTGTAGGTCTCCATTACATTAACATTGCTGGGCCTACAGTGGGTTCATTACATAAACATAGCTGGGCCTACTGTGGGTTCATTACATTGACATAGCTGGGCCTACTTTAGGTCTCCTCCACAGTCATTGGCACAACTCAATTTCCCCACGACCAGTCAAGCACTGTTATGCAATGAGAGATTGAGATGAGATTTCACAAAACTCATGACTTTTGAAGGACCGACAGACAGGACTTGTAAAACTGTCAGGGCCACGGGAGCACTGATAATAATATAATAAAATAAAATATGTTTAAGTGAGTTTGGTCTCCAGTCAAAAGACTGTTGTTGCTAAGATTACACCCGTATCATCATTAGGCCATCAGACTGAAAAACATCATTATCACACAAGGGGAAATCACTTACTAAGTCTTTCCCCTGATTTCCAAGTGAAATGTTCCTCAGTGTTTGATTATGTGCGTGCCTTCTACATACTGTAGGCCTACTTCCCAGATCTATACACTACTCCCTTACAACCGCTGAAACAACTTAGCACTTACAAGTGAAGCAGTTTTTTTTATTGTGTAGCAAATACATTTACCCCAACCATAATGATGCTTACTGTAAAGTAAAAGTAATGTCACAGTATCTTAAATCTTCCTTAATGTTTGGTGTCTGTTTTGACAAATGTATATAGCCCTGAACAGTTAATCTTAACACATTTAAATACAAAAAACTTCAGTTGCTATTACTTCATAATTACCACTTGAGTTGCCTGGCAGGTTACACATTGTTACAGGCTAGTGAACCAACTTAATTGATTACATTACTTACTTTCCTTTTGACGTAGCATCAGCTTCAGCTTAACAAGCACTACAGGAACATAAATCAACAATCGATTAACATGAACATAAACACTACAAATTTGTTCAATCATGTATACAACTGTTCAATTATGTATACAAAGAGACCCAAAACAGACAACCTAGATGCACCAAATGAACCGAACCGCAAGTCGCATGACGATTCCAGAGCTCTATGGTTACCATTGCAGACATTGTTTTTAGAGATGCACGATATATCGGCGGCCGATATATTATTGGCCGATAAGTGACATTTTTTTAATATTATTATCGGTCCGATAACAGAATTTCGGCCGATAATTTGCGCCGATATTTTTTAAAGCCCTAATTTCCCAACTACATAAGGCCCGTCTGGCTGCATGCTACTTGAGCTTGGTTGGCTACTTCTTCCTGAAAATAATGCCAGCTGTGTGAAAGTATTTCACAACAAGATCTGCGTTTAATCTATCTATGCAGCCCAAAATCCTCTCCTGAACGATCTTCATTTTAATTTAAGCAGAGAGCGAAACTCAGCCTACTCAGAAGTGAATTGTTTTGCTGGTGTGTTATGTCTGCACGTACTGCCGCGCTAGAGACAAACAAAGTTTTTGGTGGAACAAATTCGTAGATAAGTAGTTCTAAGTGTTATATTTGCATTTTGTTCGGTTGGGTTTTGTAATATTACCGCTGCAGCACTGCATGTTGTGCGCAACAGAAGGTACTTTCACTGGACAGCACTCCGCTAATTTGGCCGTCTTTTTTTGCGGTTCGGCTGGAGGTGGCACATTGGGAATCAATTAGCCTACAACAAGATACAGTCCGAGGAGTTGCAGCTTTATTTAATTAACCGCTGCTAAAACTATACATAAGTTTCCCACAAAACTCTGATTTGGTCGCTAGATTTTTCACAGCTTCTAGCCATATATCTGCATTGAGTGTTTACTCCATATTAGAACGATTCATGCACTGTCCCTTCACGCACTCGCACCTCAATGACGTCATGTTCACTTAAAGGAGCCACGCATAGGCCCAGGCTATTGCTGTTGTTGACTTCTGTAGGCTACCACTGAGGACTATTATGAGTTATGTCCATCACTGGTGGTATACAATTACTGCAATTAATTTATGCATTAAATGTTAATTTTTATTTTTGAATTTTGAATTTATTTTTGAATATTTTTTCTCCAACAGTAATATCGGTTATCGTATCGGTATCGGCCACAACAAGCCGATAAATATCGGTTATCGTTATCGGCCCTAAAATTCCATATCGGTGCATCTCTAATTGTTTTGTTTAGCAAAACAATGCATCTGCCTGAAAAACAATCAACAATAGATTAATATGCTCAACACCAACAGCACTCATCACCAACATACACCACAGCCCACACATCCTTTATAGCAGTTTGAAAATAAAGATATAAAAAAGACTGGCAATGATCATACATTGTAATTACTACTCTTGGACTGGTATTACAAGGTTATTTTTTTAATACAGTAATCACCATTGCATAACATGCTACGTTAGTACATTTCTCATTCCATATAATTGTCTTAACTAGTACATACTCCTTAATTGTAACAGTTTCTATGAGATAAAATATTACTTCACTATTGCATTTTAATTATTGTACTCTCACTAATGACTGTTTATCTTATTTAATTCTATAATATGAGCTACTGGGGCTAAATAATGCATCAATCCATATAAAGAACGCAAAAGGTAATAAAACTCAAAACTCACCATTGATATCTGCTTAGGAGAGTGATGATGGGAGCTGGATAACCCTCATGAGCTGTGTGGCCCTTTTCCCTGTTCTGTTTGTCGAGCTAAAAGGTATGGCTACTGATTCAGGATGCCCCCGATTGCCTATGGCCCATTAAGTCCTGTCAACGTGTTCATCAGAGTTCTGCCCCTAGCCAAAAACATTCTCATACAAGAGAACTATGCCCGTTTCACACTGCATGCATCAACTTTATGTTAGGGCTGCCCTACCATAGAATTTTCACATTAGCACCAATGTTAAAGGGATATTCCGCCATTTTTGGAAATAGGCTCATTTTCCACCTCCCCTGGAACAAAACAATTGATATTTACCTTTTTCACGTTCATCCAGCCATTCTGTGAGTCTGGCAATACAATTTTTAGCTTCAGCCTAGCATAGATCATTGAAACGGATTAGACCAGTAGCATCTCGCCTGTAAGCATCATGTTTAAAAGTGACCAAGATCTGCGGTAATTTTCCCATTTAAAACGTGTCTCTTATCAAGTTAGAAAGTGCAACAGGACCAACTGAAAATGAAACCTGGCGTTTTTCTAGGCTGATTTGACTTGGAACTACACTCTCATCTGGCATAATAATCAAGGCAACTTACAAACTACTGGCACTACTACTGCTTGTTGTCTATGGGGACTATTTTCAGATGCTGCGTACGATATCACTGCGCCCATGGTAAGTTTGCAAGTTGCCTTGATTATTACGCCTAGTTATCTAGTATCTAGTAGAAACTGTTTTGCTTGAGGGGAGGTGGAAAATCAGCTTATTTCCAAAAATGGCGGAATATCAGGTGAAGAGTAGGTACATTGTCTGCACAAGATTCATGTCTCAGCCATTGCTAAGGCAGCAACCACAAGTCAGATAGGGTTGAAGAGTGACTAGTAATTTTCTACGCATGGTGAGCGATAAACAGTGAACAGTTCAGCAGTTCAAATTTGATTTAGAGATATACGGTGTTGGCAGTAGCTCTGCCACCAAAGTGAACACATAAAACATAACTGAGATGCACTAATGCAACATTGCAGAGGTATGCAATGTGAAACATGTCTGTTTAAGAATATACACATCTAACCCCCAAACTGCAATGCATAGATTAGATTCTCAAACAGACACAACCTTCAGGGATCGACTGCAAGTATTGCAAGATCAGTGAACGTCAAAGTAAATAAAACGCTCATTGGGTAAACACACATTCTTGAGGAGAGCAAACGAGGATGCAGAGCAGGGACTTATGGGGAATGGGTCAATTGGGGACCAGGAACAGGACTCAGAACAGTGCAATGCAACACACACATCATGCTATGGGCATGGAGGAGCAGTGGTTGCCTAGAAACCATAACTCTAACTTTGCAGAGAGTCTGGCCTAAATCCATTGGCAAACGTGTATTTCCTGGTTTGTGGACACTTGTCTTAGTTTTTTAACTCCAATGATTTCAAACTTAACGCTTGGTAATGACGTATGTTAACCGCGGGGATAACGATAGGCTTGAAACTTAAATGTAATCACTTTCAGGAATGCCCTTTGTTCGCTGGTTGGATGGATTTGCTCGTGAGCGAAGACGGATCAGGATATTGCAGACGGAATGCTGTTGAGAAAAGAAATTGTCCGCAAGTACGTAGACGGGCGGGACCAGGCTAGAGCAGCGACGTCACAGAACTATCGGTCAGCCAGAGCTCAATCCGCAAACCCACAGTTGCGGGGCAGTGCTGCTTTGGATAAAGGCATCGGAAGGATACCCGTCACCATACTTTTACTTTACTGCACAACACTACAAAGTTCAACAGACCCACAGTTGCGGGGCAGTGCTGCTTTGGATAAAGGCATCGGAAGGATACCAGTCACTATACTTTTACTTTAATGCACTACACTACATAGTACAACGCGACATATGCAGTGCAACACCGACGCAAAATACATGCAATGCAACACAATATGTTAAATGCAATTCAAATATATTCGACCCAAAAATATGCTTTTTAACTCACCTTGAGTTCATGTACAAATATGAAGTGATCAACAGTCCCGCCCAAATCAGATTCCAGAAGTAAAATTCTAGTTATTTTTTTGCATCGAAACTGGATCCATATAATTGAAAACCAGCCGTCATGATTAAGCTATTGTATATTCATTGTTGAGCTGAGTGCCTCTCCAAGCCCAAATGCACCAGGCTGAGTGTAACAGGTGACTGATTAACTATTAAAAGAAAAGAAAATGGATAATTATTTTTGGTCCACTCAGCTCTGTTGCTAAGATAAGAAATGTACTTGGGCCACTGGCTGTAAATTGCCACAGTGAGGCCAGAAATCCAAGCGTTTACCAAGACTCCTCTTTGAATTTCAATAAGCAAGTCAGCAGAGTGGTTAAGGGAAGCTTTTTTCAACTAAGAACAATAGATAAATGAAAGCCCTGGCTCTCATACTGACTAAGAAACTATAATCCATGCTTTAGTTGTTTTGATTTTCTCTGGCCAAAGTAGGGAGTAGTCTGGTGGAAGACAGAAACAGCAGGCAACTGCAAAGATCAAAGTCCTGCCAAACCAGCTCAAAAATGACAACAAAACTCTTGGCCTTGGCTACACATTGGAGGATGACTCCAGATGTCCAAAGCAAAATGGATGCCTCTACACCACAAGGGGGTGCAGTGAAGCTGTGTGGAGCAGTCTTCGCTGTCAGCCTTAAGTAGTACTTAGAGGAACAGGAACACATCCAAGTCAAGCATGGTACCACTTGGTTGACAGTCCAACAGTGCTTGGTGCAATCCAGCATAAGAGCTATGGCTTCCAGACTTTCTTCGCCAACAGAATTGTAGCAGGCCACTGATGGCAGATCCCCGGACCAAAGTTCCTGAGTCTACTAGCTGACGAGTGGCCAATCATGTCTGCAACGGCTGTGTCGCCGACTGCCCAAGGGAGCATTGGTAAGATGCAGAAGAAATCATTTGTTGCTGCACTTACATGAGCTCCGGTAAAAAAAGAGCCGCCAGATCAAGCACATCAAAGGCCACCTGCCGGCGCAGCAGTCCGAAGTCTGGTGGATGAGGAACAGTTCGGCAATTTGACTCCCAAGACGGCTGCATGGGTCTAGAGGGCAGCAAAGAGGTTTGAAGCACAAAATAGGACTTGGGAATCACCAAAGTGGGAGGCAGTTTCATCAAGTGGAGTCATCGCTGCTCAAGATGCCCCAAGAGACCTCTTCCTTGCTTCACAGGAGGGTGTGATTATTCCCCACCACCACTACACACTGGCTGGCAGTCTATACCAGAAACTCCCAAGAAACTGGACTGCTGGTTGTGGTGGGAGAGTCCAGGCCTGTTATGAAGACAAGGATGGTGTTCACCTCTTACAGTGCTTGGATCGCAGCGCTTTTGGTTTGTGAGGCGCACAGCAAGGGTTATGAGGTAATGGCTGCAACTCCACTGAAGGTGAGAAAGAAGGCATGGATCATCAAAGGAAGGAGTTTGGGCAGAGAGTCATGCCTCAGCTACAGAGGGCTTCAGACAACCTTCCAGCTCGCTGCTGATCTTGCTAATGAACATTCTATTGATGCCAGAGTGCAGAGCCTTGAAGAAAGCATGCAGTACATCACGCCCAATGTGCTTCTGCTGGGATGAGCATCCTCCAGAGGTGACTGGAAAACATTTGACTGGTTATTCACATTGCATCAAACTTCATGAGTGCAAAAGTGTGATGAGTAGAATCCTGTTAAGTCTTCCTGAAATGAGCTTGTCAAGTGAGGAGTTTTACACACTGAAACCTTGCAACAGTAAGGGCACTTGACCCATGTAGATGCCAAAAGTCCATGGGGCATCAAACTTGTTTTCAGAAAAACATGCTTTACTTGCAATTCAATGGAAATATGTACAGTCTTACACCTTAGACTTTTTATTTATTACTATTATTACTTTGTCTTATTTTTCTGAATGCTTGAATGATTAAGAGTCACGTCATATCTGATCAGCCTAAAACTCTATATACAGTATGGATCTTTCCAGACATCAGTTGGAGAAATTACTGGGAAACCTCCGGAAACTGAGCTCTCTCAAAGGTGGGGCGGGACTGTTGAGCTGTATATTAGCAATCAGGAATCAGTATGTAAAAATGGATTGAAGAGGTCAATTTGCCCTCAACTGGACAAGATCACAAACTATTACAAGTTATTCTCTTTGATGTTTTCAGTGACAATATAACTGACATTTATTTATGTAATTTAGTTACATGTCAAAGTAACTAAAAAGAGATTCAATACAATTTTTCTTCAAACTCATAATTAAAAAACCCAGAAAAACAGGCTAATGGTGTTTGTGAGGACAACCTGGAGCAGAACCTACCAGTAAGAAATTGAGGGACCATCTTGGATTCGATGTTCTTCATAGCCCATCTTCATCAGACGCCTCCAGGAGAAGGACAGGCACTTACCTTACAACTTCAGAGGGAAGCCATATGGCTCAAATCCATGCACGTCATGTCCACAATATTGTTCCAAGGATGCCTCCACTTGGCACCGCACGCTGAACTGAAGCATGAACTGCTGCACCATACAGTGTTTGCCCTACCCATGTATTCAGCAGCAGCACAGTGAAAACACATTGTAAAAGCAAAACAGCCAACGTCATAGTTGAGGTCGTGACTAAGTTAAGTGCATCAAATCCTAGCCTAGCCTTTAATTACTAAGGACATGTAGGCTACATAAAGGTTACAGTTCAGGCTATTGCAAAACTGAAGACAAGCAGCAGCAGCAGCAGCAGCCCATAAGTCCTGAAGTAGCCTTGGCAGTAGCCTAGGCTAACATTACGCATTACTAATTACTACAGCCTAGCAACATCCCATCTGTCGCTAGCCAAACAATTGTACTTATTGTGCCCCAGTAAACTATTTAGTCCAGGGTCAACCAGCCTACTTCGTGGAGTAGCCTACCTGTCACACAAATCACATGAATGAGTAAAATCAAAACTTTCCGAAGGAATTAGCGCTAAGTTGCTGACATGGTTTGCGAGAATATTAACGTTCAGCTTATATGAAATTGAATCATAGAAAGTCTTATTTGCATTCTGCACACAGTTGCATGCATTCATTGTACGCACACAGTTATGTGCATCCATCCTCTGTGAAATCTCACGTTCTTCATTCAACACAAGGCAAGCCGTATATTACAACAAACAGCAGACCTTAGCGAATTAGAGTGGTGCTATTTATGTACATTCAATGCGGTATCTATGTGTTGCATCTCAATGATTATCGGTGTATAAATGCTGATCCACTTACTGTGCTTTGCTGTACCACCAGCCTGCCAGGCTGGACTTGACTATTGTATTGCCTCCAACAGCCACACTTACTCCAGAATCCATTTCCTCAGCAGGGACCGACGACTGTCTTCAATTCATCAACATCAACACCTACATGAAAGAAATAAATGACGTGATCACATGACAAGCATTACGTCTTGGCAACTGGTAATGACAAGAACATGTACAAACATTTCCTAATATTACCACTACGTAAAAACACCAACACTATTACTATTCAAGTTGCTCTCTGTAGCAGTGGTGGAGATAAACATCAGAGATATCCAGGGTTCCCACTCTAAGCCGAATGTAAAATTCAATTCCCTTCCAATTTTCTTATAAAAAAAAAAAAGATTTAAAAAAAAAAAAAAAAAAGCAGTGTCCTTCCCAAGGGAACATCACAAGTGAATCTTTCATATACTCTGGATTCATTACACACGGGGTGAAATATTTCAAGCCATTTTTGTTTTAAAACAGGATGATTAAAGCTTACAGCTCATGAAAATCAAAAATCAGTTGTTTAAACATATTAGAGAGGTAAAGAGGTGGACTGCTCTGAGGGTGCTATGTACCAAGAGCCGGAGTCTCTGTGGAGAAGGTCCTGCATCAGTGTCAACAGGAGTTATCAGCGTTAGTGTTGTACAATGTATCAATACTTGAAAAGGTATCACGCTTAGGGATGGGTGTTGTTAGCATTTTAGCAATGTTATATTAAACAACAGTGTCGTGGCACACTCGGAACTTCAAGATATTTTAAGAATTTTTATTGACCAACGTTTCGGCTTACGCCTTCATCAGGGTAATTTTAGCATTAGCATTTTTAGCATTAGCATTTTAGCAATACCAATACTCCTTAATGAAGTCAGATCTTATCAATACTTCTCTCGATAAAAATAAAGGAGGACTACACTTTTGTCTAAAAGTGAGGACAGGGGGGCAAAAACAAGGACACCTTTAAAGTACTTGCATTTTCTGCTACAGAGAGCGAGAGCGAGCAAGACAGATAGATCGTTGTTCAGGGGTCTGATCATTGCCATGAATCTTTATACACACCGCAATTAATACCATCATTTTGGCGTGACCATCCCAATGGCAAAACATAGCCTGCATATGTGGAGAACAAATCAAAACACTGAGTTACAAAATCTCAATGCATTCCATCAGTGAACAGAACAACAGATCAATGTAAGGAGACTAAACGGCGAGAAAATGCATTAGACTAAATTACAACGCAATGATCTGAGATACCCCTGATTATAGTGATTTCTAATATCAGAACCGTATAAACAACACTGTGTTTAAAAAATGTCCCAACAGAGTTTCTAATAGACATTTAGCATCATCAGCAACATCACTACAACAACTGCCAAATCGCAATTATTTAAATCATGACACTAGCTATGCTGGCAAAAGTAATGTAACATTATCTAGTTTCTAGTCATCCTGTCTAGTACAGCCTGAACACATTATTACTTGTGAACTCAAGATGGACCTTATAGCATGATACAAGCTTCAGTGGACCACACAAAGCAATGTTTTATCAGTAGCCAACATTTTGCTGTAAGTTAGACTATAAGCTTGATTGACTGTTGTGCCACTAGAAAACGAAACTTGAGCTTGGTTGTGCTGGGTTATGCCTTTGGCTTAAGTAATGAGTCTCGTGTTTAGGCTACTTTATTGTCCTACAGTGTAGGTCAAGCTCAAGAGTGGGTGGGTTGATGTAATGTGTGAATGCTCAACGTGTTTCTAAATGCAACATTTACTCACTCGTAATGTGGGCTACAATCAGAGTGGGGTGTTTTTTTTGCGACAAGCTAAGCTATAATGCTGTCAAAGTTTTCTTGACCCTAAATGAATTCGAAACAAGATTCAGCCAATCAGAGGCATGCAACAAGATTCAGCCAATCAGAGGCATGCAAGCCCTTTTGTCAGAATGTGTGCCTCCCTCCACAAACCATGTATAGTGGCAGAGTCATAGGTGCTGTGGAACGTGACAGCAATGTTAGATACACAAATAAATATTACATTAACACCGACAGCAGCAACAACAAGTGTATTAAGTTGTGGATTGTCTTTTGTCCAAACCAACGGAGTAAATGCATTTCAATTGAAATTTAAGCAGTTAAAGTTAAGCAGTTAAGCTTACATTTACATAGTTGCAGGGGACTATTATATGATGGCAGTATTGTATGATATGCTGAGGATCCCTGAAATGGACATGGTACTGACAGTAGTTTTGAGAACATGCCAGGACCCAGTAGGCATATTTCATTCTCTATTCCTGTACTGTAATGGAGTAATGGAAGACAAGTGAATCCTCCTACCCATACCACAACAACCTCAGATTTCCCCCGTGGATCATAGTTCCCAAACTGTTACTGTTGTGTTTTCTGTGGAATTATAATTTGTTAAGTTGTTATTTCTTATTTTCATAAATATTTACATTAAGTCAGAGCTACAAATGCACTTATGGAGAAACGTTTGAGGAGTAGCAGCCTAATAGTGTAGTGTCTCTTTAAGAGTAGAGTGTGCCGTGAGTCATGTGACCAGCATTGAGTGCATGAAAAGGAAGCGCGAGATTCGTTTAGTTTGTAATGAATTTCAACCCGGTGTGCAGCCACTTGGTAAGTTCTCTCTTAATCTCAAATGTTTCTTGTCTTCCATCACTTTTATGTTGTACGCTTCATGTTGTCTGCTGTCGCCATGCTATGTTTACTGTGTTTACGTCCGTTGTATTTTAGAGAACGCTGTGCTACGGTAGATGTAAAGTTAAGCAGTTCAGTTAACTCATGATAACGCTATGCTCGAAAGTTGACGCGGTGGCAAGCCGTGGGACAAAGTTAACATTTAGACTTGACATTGCATTGTACTGTACGTGTCCGTTCCTGTTTATTTCTTTAGCTTTGTAAATGTTTGTAGTATGAATCGCGGGCTGGTCTTTAACTTCCTGGTTTGCCGCGGGGCATTTTGGGAGCTGTAGTTCAGCTGTAGTTACCTGCTTGCACTAATGACTGCCTGCATTTGCATAGGAGTTTGGTCGGACTTGAATATGGTGCATAGCCTGTTTGAACTGTGATGCGTACATTCAAATGACTTATTATTATTATTATTTATTTATTTATTATATATATTTATTTGATTAATGCATATTTTGTTATACTATATTTGCTACATATTTGATGGTATTTGATATGGGTTAATGTTATTTATTGCTTATTGTTAATGGGCTATTTAGATAAAGAATTGAGGGGCTGTGTTCATAGTATGCACATGAAATTTGAACATTGCATTCCTCATTCATTTCAGGTTTATTACCTGACTGATTGATTCTGACTGATTGACAGACTGCTGGTTCCATTTAAAGAAAAAATAAACAAACAAATGTGGAATACCGAGTAATATCCTCTTTGTACACTGGGTTGCCCTTTCCGTGGGGAGAAAACGTAACAGTTACAGCAAAGCTAGCACTCCTAAATATCTGTTCTCTTTCAAACAAATTGCTCTTCATTAATGATCTGATTTGCACACACAACCTTGTTTTTTTACTTTTAACTGGTACACGGTTAGATCCAAGCACTAACTACTCTCCTCGAATTCGCTCCATCAAATTTCAGTTTTTCTGAGTACTGCCAGAGCAAATAAAAGAGGTGGGGGATAGTCACTATTTTCAAGACATCCTTTCAGTGCAATCAGTCATCATTCAGTGACTTTACTTCATTTGAATATCTGTGCAAGCATTAGATCTTCTCAGATTTTAATACTGACTATTTACAGGCCTCTAAAACATTTAAGTTAAGTCTTTATTGAAGAGTTAGATGAACTGCTATCAATCATTTGCATGGAGCTTGACTGTCTTAACATATCAGGGGATGTAAACCTGCTGTGGATAATCCTGAAAACAATTATGCCAAGGAACTAATTACACAATCATTATCGATACTTTCTCCCTAACACAGTATGTACAGGGGCCAACACACTCTCACAGCCATACCTAGTTGTTATGACAAAGGTTCTCAATGTTTCTACAGCTGTTTAAGACCTTAGGAGGCCTTATCCAATAATTTCTGTGTGTTCTTTGATGCGTCTGTCTCCACACATCCAGAACAGATTTATGACGGTAAAAAGGAGAATCATAAATGCTCAGACAAGTACTCTCTTTGAACAAGCACTTTCAAAGACATCAAGTTAACGGTCAGACTAGGTAGTTTTAATTAAAAAAATGGCAAACATTTAGGATGACATTACTGCATTCAAATTCAAGAAAGTTAAGGACAGCAGAGAGAGTAGAAAGACCGAAAGAAAATGGTTTAAATACAAAGTTCAGATCCACTATGAAATTCATTAAGAGATGCTCTGTACATTTCATTCTGAAATATGCAAAGTAAAACAGTCTTTCTTTTTGAACGTCATCAGAAGTTTAAATATCTCCTATTTTATTTTCAACTGTCTAAGTTAGTGCCTGAAGTTCTTTCAACTAATAAATGTAATGAGTTCACCTTTTTTCAAAGGTAAAATGGACTAAATCAGACTCAACATATCTGTTCAATTGCTAATTCAACATCCACAACTCCAGTTACAAATAGAGAGAAACTTATCATCAAGAAACTTGATGTCAGAGTTCAGCTTGATAGACTACCAAACACTTGAAAAAACGGTACAGAATCTCAGCTCTTCCACATATGGCTTAGACACTACCCACAAATTTCTTCAAAACTGGTTGTCACCTTATAGCTGCAGATGTCCCTCACATTGTACATTTATCACTATTGTCTGGGACCTTTCCTACGTCACTGAAAACAGCTGAAGCCACTGCTCAAGAAGAATAACCTGGATCTTGGGGCCACTATTATGCAACCTCTATGCTCTCACTTGAACAAATCCTCCACAATAATATGATTTCATATCATAGCTATGCAGATGATTATTAACAAATTATATTTGGCAAAAAGGAGGAAAGACTTAGGGTTGCCACTCTCCTCGACACAAATGGATTGAAAGCAGAGGATACTGTTAACGATATTGGTGTGTTAATCAACAGTTATCTAAATTTCAACAGTCACATGAAAGGGATGACTAGATCAGCTTTTCATCACCTCAATAGTGTCACATGTCAAAACATGATTTAGAAATACTCATGCATTTATCTCCTGCAGGGTTGATTACCAGAATTAACTTTTCACAGGCCTTCCTAAAAAGACTAGCAAACAGCTTCAGATGATTCGCTGATTCAGGTGAATGCAGCAACTATAGCACTCACAAAAACAAAAGGCACTGACCACATTACTCCAATTCTTAAGTCCCTGCACTGGCTTCCAGTAAGTCACAGAATTGACTTCAAAGCACTGCTGCTTGTTTATAAATCAGTAAATGGAGCAGGACCTAAATACTTATCAGACATGCTTCAACAGTACACACTTTCTTGTCCTCTCAGGTCTCAGAAGAACACCCTGTTAGTAAAACCTGCTGTAAGAATTTAAACTATACATTTAAAGTATGTTGTTCATACTAGAACTGATGGGGTTTTGAAGAGTTCCAGATTTACAGATCCTATGGCTACAATCAAGAAAAATCCACTTTTATGCCACCTGGTAATCCCAATGCCACTCTTGGCACTCTAGCTATATTCACCAAACTGATAGAGAAAGATATAAATGCAATGATTACAACAAAAAGTAACAGGAGTATGGCGAGATCAGTGGGGAGAAAAGAAAAGCACTTGATGAAATTGCAACAAAATACTGAGATTGAGATCAAATCAGCAGACAAAGGAGGAGCAAGTGTAATACAAAACACAAATTATGTCGCTGAAGCAGTAAGACAGTTGAGTGACACCAAGTATTCCAAGCAGTTCAAGCAAAGTCCACTTGATGAGCATATGAAAGAGAGATGAACTGCTTACAGTAACCTCATATTGGAGAACAAATGGGTTACCAAGGGTCAATATGACTTTATGAAAATAGACCACCCAATCATTCCTGTATTGGGAATTCTTGATGAGCCATACAACATTAATTCTTAAATCTAACCATTCCATGTTAGAGACATAACAGGGCAGGAGAGAACTCCCAGGTCACACTACAGATGGCTGCTTGATACTTGTGCTCCCGGACGGTTTTGATGGAAAATCCCTAAAAACACTTTTGATAACAATAAAGCGAGACTTAACGAGCAAAACAGCGTTCACTAAAAAGGCAATAAACCACAATCTATGAATGAAGATGCCCAAGAATTGTTCCAACAACACATCGCTAGCCGAGGCAACTCACCGCTCCCAGGTGAAGACGGAGCAGCCGTTAGCTTGCAAAGTACAGTATATTGAACGAACTCAAGGACCTCAGACGGGATAACAAACATCATCTTATGGAGATCAAACAACAGCTATGTCGAACAAACAATAGACTTGAGGAAGCAGAAGGGCAGATTTTGAAACAACGCTAATGGCACAACACTGTTGAAAAGGCTATCCCAATGACAGGCCAACATGGAAGCTAAACTAATTGACCTGGAAGGTCAGGCAAGTACAGCAGACACAAGAGTCTATGGCATTGCTGAAGAAGAGGGAGATAACATGATTGACTTTATGCAAAAACTACTGAGAGGTTCAATGGCTCTACCACCAGGTATGGACCTCAGAGCTGAGGGCGCACACAGAACACTTGCTCATATGCCCACTGACCTGGAGGCAAAACCCTGATCTATCATAGTAAAGATTTTGAGTTACATAGTCAGAGAAGAGGTGATCCGCAAACCTGCCAAAACAAGAACCTCTCTATAAGACTGTACGTTTCTACGGGGACCACAGAATGCACAAATAGTGTTATTTTAAGAGACACAGCTTAGTTCTGCTTGACATGAAAAGCTGAAAAGAGTTTCTCTGAAGTGTATTATTCATCTTACAAATCTGGTCATAGATGAGGAGTGGACATCCTAATTTCTCATACGGGAAGATAAATTGCATATCAGTTACAGGGGAAAATAGGAGCTGAAATAACACTTTTGAATGTATATGTCCCACCAGGTAGTGACTTCACTTTTTACAGAAACACGCAACTGGCATCATCATGAGACTGGAACATACAACTCAATTCAAGGCTCTTATGATGGGTTAGAATCTCTCCCAATTCCAACTGGTAGGGACTACACTCATTACTCCCACCCACATGCAGTGTATCCCAGAATCAGGCCATCCTTAAAAATATTTTTGTTTGCAGTAACAGCCCAAAAAAAAAAAAGTTGAGTGACTTATTTGTGTTGAGTCGGTAGGTAGGCAAATATTTAGGTTTTTTTCAAGATTCAAGGTAAAAAAAAAGTACATTTTTGGTCACAGCAATTTTGTTGGTATAAATTTGAAAACATTTGCATGTTATATATATACACACACATACACACTATTTTGCCAAAAGTATTGGGTCACCGGCCTTGACCCCCATATGAACTTCAGTCACATCCTATTCTTAATCCATAGGGTTTAATATGACGTTGGTCCAGTCTTTGCAGCTATAACAGCTTCAACTCTTCTAGGAAGGCTTTCCACAAGGTATATGCATGACTGTGTACCAGTGCACCGAGCAAGACCCATACGGTCCATACAGACATGGATGACCGAGTTTGGTGTGGAAGAACTTGACTGGCCTGCACAGAGTCCTGACCTCAACCCAATAGAACACCGTTGGGATGAATTAAAGGGGAGACTGAGAGCCAGTCTCCTCGTCCAACAGTGTGTGACTTCACAAATGCGCTTCTGAAAGAATGGTCAAAAATGCCCATAAACACTCCTAAGCCTTCCCAGAAGAGTCGAAGCTCTTATAGCTGCAAAAGGTGGACCAATGTCGTATTAAGCCCTATGGATTAAGAATAGGATGTGAGTGGGGGTCAAGGCAGGTGACCCAATACTTTTGGCAATATAGTAATATTTCTGAACGTGACAAAAATCAGCATACTTTATAGAGGGTGCATTCTATAGAGGGTGCATTAACCATATGTTATTTGCACATCTATGAACTAGATCCAATTTGTTGTAACAAAACACAACATTCTTGCTTAAATTCTTGCTTTATAATGATTTTTACCTTTTGAATTATTCTTTGACTATATTGCCATTCTCTGCTTTTATTTGTTACTATTTGCTTTTGTGCGTAAAGCACATTGAATGACCTCTGTGTATAAAATGTGCTATTCAAATAAACTTGACTTGACTAAAATGTAGGCTATGGCTTTAAATATGCTGTAGCCTACTGTCAGAGAAGTAAACAAAAAATATGTCATATGAAAATATATTATGAAAAAATAATATGTTAATTTCAATGATTTTACTGGTAACTAGATTATATGGTTTACTTGCATCCACTGCTAGGTGCCAATGCAACCTACAAATCAGAGACATGGTTACGTTGCTTTCTTTTCTCCACCAGTAGCTAGTTCTTAAGAAGAATAGCGGTCCTTGCTCGCCTATAGAACGATCCCTTAACAGTGGTGTTGGTGACGGGTCACTTAAATATTTCCAATCAACAATTCACAACAAAAATGAAAGAAGAAATTGTAAGAACCTTGGTAGAAAAATGATGATGGAGAAGTAGGTCCAGATATTTGTAAACAGTGAACTAAAAGAGCTTGAGGCTAAACATAAAGGGAACAAACTTCCTCCAAGGCTGAGGAAAATTAGAAATGAAATAAATGTTATGCACACACAAGAAATACTATGAAAGTTGCCCAAAGTTTGCAAAGCTTTTGGCAAGGAAACCATAACAACAACAAGCGGAGAGCACAATCTATAAAATTAGGGATTCAAACTCAACAACTAATCAAAATCCTTGTCCAGGCTCACTTAACCAAACTGTAAATCTGGTCAAACCTAGTGGATTCAACTTAACTCTGGTAAGTTTTTGTCAGAACGCTAGCAACAGCAATCAGACACTTCAATTAAATGACTTAAAAGCTTGTAGAGATCCATGGATAAGCCTTCCTAAGACAACATTAGCATAGTGCTAGGATGGGGATAGAGCTATAGCTGCGTTTAAGCTCCACTATTGACTAGGCACATCATGCGGGATAAGGGGTAACTGTCCCCAGCATATGACGTAGGCTCTTAGTTTGAAATAATTTCACACTGATTCTTAAGTCCATCTCCAAGATTGACTTAAGGCCAACGCCCACCAGAAGCGTACACGGCGCGCCGCGCCACGAAAAAAAATTGAATTCCATTGTTTTCAATGGAGCAACGCCCACTGGAAACGTCTGCCGCGCAGCAGCCGCACAGAGATAGAAAACTATTCTAAAATCCTGCGCGGCAAGCCCAGACCGCCGAACACCGCTGACCGCCGCTTCTGGTGGGCGCCGGGCTTTAGTGCTACTAACTGAAGGACAGCCAACATGGTTAAAAGCAGGTCTGGTGTCACAAGTAGAATGTCAATAAAATGGAGCATGTTCTAATCAGGGCATCCATAGGCCAAGTGAAGGTAAAGTTGTCACTGAAAACAACAATTAGCTCACTTCTTTTGCTCAACAGAGTGGCACATTAATTTGCCTTTCTACTTTCTAGATAGATAGCTTAGCCAAGATAGATACTTAATTGATCCCCAAGGGGAATATGAAGGTCCCCGTAGCTTAAGACTTCACACACAACATACACTACAACGCAAACAGGATGATAAAATAACAAATCCTCATGACTGTGTGATTTATGACATGACTGAAATACATAACACTAAAGATACAGTATGAGGTGTGTGTCATGGTGATAGTGCAAATAAGTCCAGCAGTGCAGGGTTCAAGTACAAGGCTGAAGTCAGACCACAGTCCAGTCAGGGGGATGGAGAATACTGCAGTGTCTAACGAATAGCCTACAGCACGACTAGCACCAAGTCTAGTTTCAAATCAGGGGGACTGGCCTATAGTCAAAATCCATTCAATCAATCAATTTATTCAATACAAAGCATTCAAAGGAGCCTAACTTGCAGTTTTTGCCCGTTGCTTGACTTTTGCCCCATGCTTAGACTTAAGTAACACAACTTGAAGCTTTCGTTCCTATATTCAAACACATGTAAACAAAAGTGCTGCTTTGCACTCTAGTTGCAATTCTGCAACACACCTACTCTTTTATGCAACACACCTGGTCCTGCATATACACTATTTCATACATAAGACATTTTGTTCAAAAATAAATCTCAGGGTGCCAATCTGAAAACACATGTATCCAAAATACAAAACACATCGGGTAATAACTACTCAAATACACACTTGAAGGCACTTACTTGCAAAACAACAACCCGCCAGCTACAAAATGCCCTTAGTTTAGCCATTGTAAATAGTGATGTGAATGGTATGTTTCCCAGTGTTGTGTCATGTTTATTTGTGTATTAAGAGCTTTGACACAATGAGCAAAGTTTGGCGAAATGTATTAGGGGTGGCACGGTTTTTGAAAAATGCTCCAAACCATGCGGATGGCATGTCACGGTTCGTCATACGGTTCTACGGTTCAGGCTAGTTAAGGCATGCGCAATTGATTCCCGTATGTGACAATGTGTTTCCCTTTCGCGGGAGAGTAGGAGTATGGACTTTTGAGTGCTGCACGCGTGTCTTCAGAAATGGCAAGTGCGAGAGACAAAGACTGCCCGGAGTTGCAGGATGCGCCAGCCTCTTATAGGTCTGGTGTGTGGGAACATTTTGGATTTGAGGTTACTTATGATGACAGAGGGGTTAAGACGACAGATAAGACTGCGACTGTGTACAAACATTGTGCAACACGTGTTCAATATGCTCTTGGCAGCATGCTAAATCATCTGAAAAGACGTCACCCCAATGTGTCGGTAGGCAGTTCAAGGACGAGAGAGCTGCAAGCTACACAACAACTTCTCTCCTCAGCATTTAAGCAGCCTCTCAGTGATAACTCGGCCAGGGCAATGGCCATAACGAAAGCAATCGGGATGTTTATTGCAAAAGATATAGTGTGATTGAGGGTGAAGGATTTCGTCAGTTGATTAAAATACTCGAGCCCCGCTACAACATTCCCTCCCGCCGACACTTTGGCACCTCTAGTTCCAAAACTATACGACGAGACACGAGAAAAACTTGTCAAAGAATTGTCCGACACAGCCCACGTTGCTCTCACCACCGATGGGTGGACCTCCAGGGCCACTGAAAGTTACCTCACAGTGACTGCTCATTATATTACTCCGGAGTGGGAAATGAGAAGCTGCGTTCTGCAAACCCGCCCGGTTTATGAAAGCCATACAAGTGAGCATCTCTCTGAAATATTGACAGACGCGGTGGCGGAATGGAAAATGGAGAGGGCCAACGCCACAATTCCCGTCAGGACAGATAATGCTAGAAATATAGTGAATGCTATCAATTTAGCAGCAGGACTTGGGCCACAGATCGGGTGCTTCGCGCACACAGTAAATCTTGCAGCCAAGAGCGCAATCTCGCTCAACCCCATATCCCAACTCCTAGGGAACGTTAGGAAGGTGGTTAGCTTCTTTCACCGAAGCACGACAGCAGCCCATGTCCTAAAAACCAAGCAGGATATGCTGGCATTGCCTGTTCACAATCTCATACATGACGTAACAACTCGTTGGAACTCAACATGACATGTTAGAGTGTTATGTGGAGCAACAGCCTGCAATTTATTCTACCCTGATGGACAAAGACGTGAAGAAAAAAGTTACGGACATGTCCGTGTTAAATGATAGTGAGACAAGACTGGCCGAGGGTCTCATTAACATTCTTAAACCCCTGAGGAATGTAACCACCCCCTTGAGCACAGAGACATCCCCCTCAATTTCGATGATTATCCCAATACAGAAGATGATCCTGAAATCCATGACACCAAGTGCAGAGGACCGTGACAGTACCACAATCAAAGAAGCTAAGGCAGACCTTGAAGGCAGATACAATGACCCTAGTCTTCAGGATTATCTGCATAGAGTCACTGCACTGGATCCAAGATTTAAGTCAATGCCTTACCTGGAGCCTGTGTTAAGAAAATCTATGATGAACTCACCACGGACATTGTGGACATTGTTTAGATATACAAAATAAAAACACAAATAGTAGAGTTTCAATTTGACATAGATGTGAAAGGTATATCTCCTAGTGTGGTGTTATGTTTACTTGTGTGTAGAGTTTTGACACAGTGAGCTAAGTTTTGCAAAGCAACGGGCAAAAACTGTAATTCACCTCACCACAGGCAGCACAAGCTACCACTCCATCTAAGTAATCAAATGCAAACCACCATTTCTGCCACAGTAATTCATGCCTACTTACCCTTGCAGGCCAATAGCGATCTCCTCCCTGTTGCCTCCCACGCTTGCCTGCACCACCTGAAACACATAAATCATGTTAATTGCCGGAAAATAAATAACTCTTGCACCGTTTGCATATAGGTTAGTTGCCATATAATATTATCATAGCATTGGATTAATAATAGGGCTGATACGATGGCTCAATTAACTTGAACAAATCGATTACAAAAAATGTTGTAAGCAAATTTTCTGCCTTGAGTGTTCATTTCATTCCCATCACTCATGTTATGTTGCCTGCTCAGCTCAGGATCCTTGTTTCACAGTTATTACTGACGCACACCACATTCAGATTTAAGTTGGCGTGATGGCCAAGAGCCAAGAAACTGTACTATTTTCCATTTCTGAACTTACCAGAAGTCAATATTAACAATGTAAAGTAATTCTTACCAGTGCATCTTCATTGGAAATAAAATGGAAGCAAACAAAGTGACTTTATTAACTCAACTGTAAGACATGATGAATGCCTGATTATCTCAAATCAAATTTTAAAAGATGTGCAGCGGGCCTAAAGCAACACAATATATTCTTCAGAAAATAGCTGATATAACCTGAAATAAATGCTAGAGCAGACATGCATGTTCACAATGTAGGCTACACAGATTATAAATGGCATAACAAACAAAACAAAAAACTCCCCATAGGCTATATTCTTGATCTTTGAGTTCAGTTGAAAATAAGGAACTTTTCATAATGAGAAATATGCACAAGTGCATGCGCAAAATGTAGCCTAACACTGGATTAATAATTGATTTTATGGAGCGTTGACAACAAAACAAAACTGTATCTTAATGCTGGTGTGCGGAGTTGCATTTGAATCTACTGTAATTGAATGTTGAAAGCGGAGTGCGTCATACTCATGTCGGCAAAGGTGTCCGCAGCGCTTTAATGCGCCATTCAGCCACCTGGATGATTCAGAACTACGTAGGTGTTTATTATCTCCATGACTACAGGAGGAGGACAACAGACTGCTAGGAAGTGTTCATGGCAGTTTGAGGACAAGAAACAGTGCAAAGGCAAACTGCAAAGGATCAAAATAGTAGCAGCCAAAGAGGATTGTTGATAAAAGAAGTGACTGTGAAATAAAAAAATCTTTGCCGGCATGTGATAAAAATTGATACGTATGCTTGGTCCTTTATCACATCGGAAGAAAATGTTGAATATTTAACATTGACATGCATCAATCTGGTGCACTTCAAAAAGAAAGAAAAAATGATGCTCACTGAAGTTCACAACCACAAAGTTCACAACTACAAAGCACATTTGTTTCATAAATCAGAAAGTCAAACATGGGCTAAGCACTATTCAGCTCTCAATTAAATGATGCTCAGCTAGTTAACCCAATTTTAATGTAATGGCCATGATCAATAGATGCTATATCTTCCTATTTGAGGACAGTCTTGGCCTAGTCTAGTATGATGTGATTATATTAGAATGTCTTACGTCAGGGTTTATACCAAGACATAAACTTTTATATTGCATTAATGTCAAGCATTCCAGTAGAAATAGATCAAGTGGGATAATCTGGAATCTGGCTATATAAGAACAATGATGGTGGGATACTCTGGTTATGGCAACAATTTACAAAAAAAACCATCAACTGGATAGGAATGTTTCTATTCCTGTATGTCAGGCTGCAAGTGTAGGATCAACAAGCAACACAGTCACACTAGGTGCATCAAAAACCCCAGCTATCCACAACTCTCCAAATGGCAAAATTCAATTACAGTAATTTTCATCGGATGGCCTAAGAAACATATTGCACATTTACTAGCCTAATAGTCTGTCCAACACATTTAGGGATCATTATTTCTGTAGCCTAAAGTGAATCCTTACTCAATATTGACTCATTGTTTATCATGTGAACATGACATTTCAGGACTGAGACACGAGGCAAAATTCTATACCACCATTCCCAAAATGTTATCCAACCAATGCAATACATTTGCGCCCGTAGCAATGGTAGGAAAAGAGCATTTCCGAACAACTTATTTTCCTTTGAGAAAACATCCACATCTACATCAACACTATATGTACTCTTGTACCTTTCGTTGCCTCCGTCTAACATGGAACCTAACTGGATCATTTTAGCTTGTACCAGAAATGAGTGGCCATGAAACAGCATTTTCATAATCCATATAGTCTTTCACCGCCAGTTTTTAATAATGGCATCTAATCAGAACTTTAGCGTGCACAATATGCACCATAGAACTGACTTAAACAAACAAGCTAGTGGGTTTTAGGAAAATAAATACAACCCAAAACTGAAAAACAGACCTGGCCTCTATTTGAGACTGACAGTTATCAATCCAAACCCGTAGCCACAACAGGTATATTTATGTTCCAGTAAATATAAATCGGTAGATTTGTAATATGTTAATTAGATATACAAAAAACTTGGAATGATTAGGCTACTGTTGCAATTAGTTATGGGTCAAACGCTAGACTGACTGGCCTATACTTACAATTCGTTTGCCAAGTTCGCGTTTGCCAAGTTTGCGACCTAGAAATTGATAACGCCACGAGGTTAACGTCCATAGATTACATGGATTATTAACAATTTGCATTTGGGGGCTTGAATTACAACACAATCAAAACACTTGATCAACTTTCGTTACATTCGTTTCACCAATCACAAAATAAGTGTCGGAGGTCTCCTTCTCGTGCTAAAATGACAGGTGCTAGTTTGCAAGATGCTAGATTCGCATGAGAACCATCTTCAGATAGGAGTCCGTGGGTTACGTTTTTTAGAATCTCCAAATACAGGTTTCTACCTTCTTTCCCCGGATTAGACGATACATCAGTAAAATACTATGACTAATTAATAGAATTCAAGTATGAGTTAGGTTAGGACAAATCCAAGCACTCACAAATTAACTTACCTCTGTTCATACGAAGCAGGCTAGCACTAGAAGTTAGCTTATCGTCGAAGCTAACTTTTTCAGCAAGCCAGTAGACGAAATAAATGTCCACGTTGACGTGAAACACACGAAGGCTGTGCTGCTAAATAACATTATTAACGTATTTGGTTCTCACTCGCTATAAAAGTAGCCCATTTAATATTGAAATGCTAAATAAACGCCATGGCTCGCATAGAAAAGGCTCTTCTCTCCGCAGCCGCCATCATCATCATCACCACCTTCTTCACCACATGATCATCACGAGGCAAACCCATGGGCAGACCATGCAGCATAGTAACGTTCCGCATTTTCCGCTTTTTTTTTTTTTTTTTTACAGAAAATAGCAATCCGAATTCCGAGTCAACATTGGCTACGCAAATAATTAACCCTAAACGCGTTGGACAGGCTGTATTAGGCTATTAAGTGCACGATATGAAGCCTAGGCTGTCCGCCTACAGGGACTTGTCACTTTTGCTTGAATTTGCTAGTTCAAGCTGCATGCATGCCTGCAGACGCACGTGCAAGCCTGTACCTCGAACTCCCATCAGAACAACTAGCAACGTTAGCTTAACCTCTTAAGATCGTCGAACATTTCAGTTTCTCGGGTATAAGTTCAGACACTTCAAAATAACGACAGTCACAGTTCACAATAAAGACAGTACTTACAATTCGTGTGCCAGGTCGATCGGAGAGTTTCGGCTGCTTGCGACCTAGAATATAGACACGTTAGCTATCGTCAATACATTAGCTGCTACATGTATCAATATCCATTTGCTAGCATTTACTGGCTTGAATAACGACAACACAATCCAAACCATAGACTGTATATATAGAACAGTCTATGATCCAAACACTTGGTCAACCTTCGTTTCATTACCACATTAATCACAAAATAAATGTAGTAGCTAGGAGGTCGGTAGCCTTCCCCTTCTCATGCTAAAATGGCAGGTGCCGTCGTCTGGACACTGCTAGGATCATGCTAGGAGTCTTCAGATGGACTCCGTGACTTGAGTTTTTTTTTAAAAATCAGATAAATACAGGTTTCTACCTTCTTCAGTCGGATTAGACGATACATCAATAAAAATGCTACTACTAGTTAATACATTTACAGTAGGAGTTAGGCAGGGAGAAATCCAAGCATTCACAACAGATTTACTTACCTCTGTTCACATTGAAGCAGGCTAGCACTGAAACTTATGGTCGAACCGAACTTTTTCAGCAAGCTAGCAGGAGAAATAAATAAATGTCCTCGATGACGCCAACCACACAAAGGCTGTACTGCTAGACAACACTACTTTAAAATGTATTTGGTTCTCACTCGCATTACAAGTAGCCCTTTTAATACTAAAATATTAACTAACGCCATGGCTTGCGCAACACAAGGGTCCTCTGTCCTCTCTCCTCCGCCGCCGCCGCCATCACCATCATCTATCTTCATCATCTGTGACCATCCATCACGTCACGGGCGAAATGATGCCGAGTAAGCTTCGGTAAGCTTCCGCAACAATTTTTCTGGTTGGTTGATTTCGTCAACTGATGGCTAGCTAAAGTTAAAACAAGAAACGCCCAAATCTCACATGTTGTCTTCTCTCACCATGAAATAAATCTGTCGATGATATTGCCCCTGACATTGTGGTTTCAGCGGATGGCTTCAAATTTGACAGTTCAGTTGAAGTAGGCTACAGCAGAGCAGTAGAGCCTACGCCTCAACACAAAATAGTCCATTGTAGGCCAAGGCATCTTTCTATGTAGTATCTTGTTTTTCTCCTTCTCCCATTTCTTGAAACAGAAATTACATTCTCAAAACTATAAAAAATCATTTGGCAAAACAGTCTTACAGTTCAGCACAACACCACAGCTCACTTGCAAGTTGCAAATCTCTCTCAAAACTGTTCACTTGCTTCAAAACTAAATCCCTTTCCCTTTAAGGCCTAGAGTCAGTGCCATGGAATTGCAGAGATCCTTCTCAAGCAGGTTGGACATTCGACACTTGGTGCTTTTGCCAAAATATCCTCAATGGTTTAGCACCATGCTCACCTGCAAAAGCTCATATCTCTCCCAAAACAGTTCACCCGTGTCAAAACTAAATTTCTCTCTCATAATAGTCAGTAGGCCTACCTCCAAAATGCATTGTTCCTTTGGCTTTGTGTAAGCACTGCAAGTCAAAATGTTTAGATGTTTTGTCACTATAACAGAGGACCATTGGAAATATCATGTTCACCTCTGTCGCAGTCCTTCATTGACAATGGTTAACTGTACTTTTTTTTTGTCTTAGCTAACAGAATACAAATGTGTATAAAACAAACAAACAAAAAATAGGCTTTTACGGTAAGAGTAGCCTCCAAGGTTTGACATCATTGCACTCACACTGCCAAGGAAATTGTAACCATTATTATTCACACAAAGTGACTTCCATACATCAGAGTAAAAACAAAATGTTTAGATGTTACTTTCCACAGAGTAAATAAATAATGTAAGGGACATGTTCCAACATGACTGTGCACCAGTGCTCAAAGCAAGGTCCATATAGACATGGATGACAAGGTTTGGTGATGATGAGCTTGACTGGCCTGCACAGATGAATTAGAGCAAGGAGAGCCAGTCTCCCCGTCTAACATCAGTGTGAAACTTCACAAATGCGCTTCTGAAAGAATGGTCAGAAATTGCCATAAACACACTCCTAAACCTTGTGGAATGTTGGTATCCCTGTGTGTGCAGGGTGCATCACCGTTGCAGCCAGGTCTCCATGATCCATCCCCCAGGAAGCGGATTGGTGTGCCTGCGGACAGCTGGGGCAGAGGTGTGACAGTTCTGTTGTACTCCTGCTGACGTTGTTGACATACCTCTTTCCCCTTGTGTACAGCTTGTTGACAGGCGATCTGTGGTTTTGCAGTTGAAGGTATGATGGACTGCAGCCTCCGACTCACAGACAACCATTCCATCACAGCTCACCACCAGTCCATCACAGATTTTGCACTGTGGTGCTCTGACTACCTCCAACTCAACATTGACAAAACAAAAGAACTGGTCATTCACATATCAAAAACAGCCCCTGGACTCACTCACATCACCATCCATGTCAACCAGTTGAAAAGGTCAGCACTTTCAAATATCTTGGCCTCACCATTGACAATAAGCTTAACTTCAATGAACATGTCACCATCACACAGAAACGTGCACAGCAGAGACTGTATGTCATACGCAAACTAAGATCACTGTCTGTTGCCCCCCACCTCCTTCTGCTACTCTACAAAAGCATCATCCAACCCCTTCTACTCTACTGTTCGCCCTGTTTCTTCTCTATACTAAATGTCACCAGCAAGAACAAACTCATTAAAATCTCACTTAGCATCCAAAATAATACAGCTTCCCACCCCCAGCCTCACTGATGCAAATGACACAGCCACCACAAGCCTTGTCCGCACCATGGCAAGCAGCCCTGACCATCCCCTGAACTGGTTTTTCACCCTACTCCCATCTGGCCGCAGATATAGCCCTGGGCTGGAAAAAAGCGCACTTCAAGAAAAGTTTTGTACCCTCAGCCATCACTGCACTTAACAAACTCCAGTGACAATAATCCATCCCCTCTATTCTTTTGTGTTTATGTTGTCTGCACTGTCCACTTTTGCTTGCACTGTGTTGGGGGGAGGGGAACTAGAGGGGAGGGGATGTGGGTGTCACATTACATGTTATATGTTGTATGTTATGTGTGATGTGCAATGTGGGATGTCTGATGTGTGATGTGTGATGTGTGATATGTTAAATGTGATGTGAACATGCTGCTGCTATCTCTTTTATGGAATGTTGATTGATGTGTGAAGAAGAATATCCTTATAGGACAATAAAGACTAACTGTGCCAGTGATTTCAGGTTGTCTACTGGCTTGTTGCGATACCATAGGCTCAGGTACGGGTGTTTGTTCTTTGCTTTGGCTTTACCCAGGATGCATTTGGCTGTCTGGATGGTCCTTTCAGCCAAACTATTGCTCTGTGGGGGCCATAGGTGGGGGCTTGTTGTGGTGTGAGTGAAACAACATGTCTGTGCAAAGAGGCGGAACTCACCAGAGCTGTAGCACAGTCTGTGTCGCTGATGATGGACTCAGGGATACTGTGTCGAGCCATTGCTGCTTTCATTTTCATGACGACAACTGATGAGCTGCAACTGGAGAGCTTCTCCAGTTCAAAGAACCTGGAGTAAGTCCACAATGACAATAACGTCTTGTGAGTTCCATGAAAATAGGTCTGTGCCTATCACTTGCCACAGCTGCTCAGGTATGGCGTGAGACATCATTGGTTTGCACTGCGGCGCTCTTGATATGCTGCAGGTTGCTACAGCCTCCTCAATCTTCTTCCCCATGCCAGGCCAGATGAGTAAATCATATGCTCGGTATTTGCTCTTTTCCATGCCGAGGTGGCTGGCATGCGTTAACTTCCATCATGTCTTCCCGGAGCTTTTGGGGGACAATGATTCTCTCATCTTTAAACAAAATGCTGTCCATGATTTCATCTTGTGGTTCAAAGTATTCCTGGATGCTGGGCGGGCACTGTCTCTTTGTTTCTGGCCAGTCATGTGAATGTGGCTCTTCTAAGTGCGGTGAGCTGTACATCTTGTGCCGTTTCATGTTTGATTTCAGCGAGTCTTGTGTCGTGAGTCAGTAAGACCGTTTGGTTGATTAAAGTAGCCTACAGTCCAATGCTGGTCTTGGGTATAATTTTTCGAGCCCTGCATTCCACAGATGATGAACACAGAAATTGATGATTGATGAATCACTGAAATTATTGATGAATCACTGAAGAGATTTTGGAAACATTATTTTAAGGTACAAAAAACTCTTTAGTGTTGTTTTAAAAACACATGGGAGAAAATATGGAATTAAAGATTTTAATTTTAGCCCTTCACTTGTGTTGAGTTCCGGTCCTTCATGCTGCCTGTTCCATCCATTGATTTAGCTGCATGAAAAAGCAAAACAGCCTAATTTAATAAGCCTTGCAGAATGCAGCCTGCATTCTGTCTAAGTATTATGATTTTTTTTAGAATATTGTCAAGTCAAGTGTATTTAGCGCATTTCATACACAAACAGTAATAGCAGATAAAAGCATAGATAGAATAAAAAAATAAAGAAAGAATAATTAACAAGAAAACATAAAAAAAAAAAAAAACATAAGGTGGAATAATTAAAAGACCTGCTTAACAGATAGACTTTCCCAGAGTCTAATTTAGAAAACCAGTGACAGATCCTTCTCAAACACCCAGAGCTGTTGGCACTCTTTGGAGATTTATAGATGGGTCAAAAGATCATGGTCATTGTGGAATTGGGATAGGCCTAAATATTCCTATATTAAACAAAAAGGATGGCTATCTATCTATCTATCTATCTATCTATATAGGCCTAAAATATATATATAATCTGCTCACACATACACACACACACACACACACACACACACACACACACTTAGCCTATCTTGATATGCCCAATATTTCTTTTCTGTGTATGGGCTCCTCAGTGGGAGCCATCATTTGGGGACCAGAGCACGTTTATTTCTTTGATTAAATTGATTTCTGATGACTTGTTGTCTCTGTTCACTTGTTTCCCATTGGTAATACAATGCTGTCTTATTTTGGATTGAGTGAATTCCCATTTAGTAGTCTGCGAAGTCCCTTTGCACACTCCTGTACAGTAGTTGGCGGTATGCACCAAAGAGATGTAAATCCGCCAATAAACCAAAGAATAAGAAGAAGAATCAGAAGAAACACCGTTTAAAATGGCGACAAGGAAACGAAGTATTGTATGGTCCTTTTTTAAAGAGGAGGATAGTAAGAAGGTAGTATGTTTGATTTGCACAAGGACTATCCATCATTTTGGAAAAACCACTAACATGCTTCGACATTTACGATCGGAACACCCTGGCGAGTTCTCCGATTTCAACTTCGAGAGCATTGTAACAGGACTGACTGCTAAAACAGCAAGCAATACAAAAAACAACCTTTCCAACGGGTTGGTAGAGGGTAAGAATTAAAATAGATTTGTTGGTTTTGCGAAGATGTGTCTGTTTGCCTTGCGTCAATTAGGAGTAGCGACGCGTAGCCTATGTTATGTTTACACAATCGATGAATACTGAATACTCGCCCACAGTACTGAACTGAACTGACGTATCACTCACTGATTGTTGTAAGAGTTAAACGTTTGTTGTAAACGAGTTGAATTGCCAAAAAATATGATCGTGAAACTGCTGATTACCCAGCAAACACAAAATAAAGTCCGCTGTACGGTTCCCTTACGTCTCTCGGACGTCATGCGGGACATTGCATGGACTTTCGGTGCTTGGGCATGGGAAATATTTTCCCCAGTAAAATCCATAGACAGTAAAAGGTAAAATCATCATATTCACGTCGCTTAATGTGGAATAAGAGGCGGGAAACTGGGGGAAGATGACTGATTTTATTTAACGGGATATTCCACCACTTGGGTAATTTCACTCATTTTCCACCTCCCCTTGAGTTAAATATGTTACCTTTCTCTGGTCCAGCCATTCTTCTCTGAGTCTGGCAATGCTGTAATTTTTAGCTCCAGGTTAACATGGATCATTGAATCGGATTAGACCATTAGCGTCTCTCCTGCTAGCATCACATTTAAAAGTGAAGATTTTCAGTAATTTTTCTATTTAAAACTTATTGCAGACTTGACAACACCCGACCCAGACTTAAATGCTGTCTGGGTCTGTATGTCCCTTTTACCCATTGAACTGTTGTTATTCATCTATGACAAGGTAAACTTGGTTTTGCATTCAATCACCCCTTTAACTTGTCCTTTTCTTTGTCTTTTTCTCAGTAGCTGTGATGCTGGGAAAACCAGAGAGCGCTCCACAATTGAATGGTATAGAAGACATGGAGGTACATGGTGTGATCGAGGGCATTTTATGTGCTTCAGCAGGACAGGGGCCTAGCAGTGATCAGAACAGTGAGTTGGACAACGCGGACGAAGTTACAGGGGCCACTCCTTCCAGAAAGAGGAGTGCAGTATGGATGCACTACCAGAAGGTCGACGATGAGAAGAAAGCCTTATGCCTGCTGTGTAAAGAGAAGATTCAACATCAGAGCAGCACCAGCAACTTACTGCGTCATCTACGGAAGAAACATCCCTCTCATTTTTCCCAGCTAGAAATGAGCTGTCTCCAACATGCTGGTGGACAAAAGATCTACCACATGAATACACCTCAGGCATCCACAGATTTTATTGCGAACTGTCACACAGATTCCCATCAAAGCAACCACACAGGAACAGCGGTCAGCTCCGCTGTCCGCAGACCTAATCACCAATTAAATGCAGGTTTGTTGAGAAGTGTTTCATATTGTACCCTACATACCCTACTTGAGCAGAGATGGAAAGATTGCTATTCAGAGTATTTGAACAAGTATGGAATTATCAATTACTATTTGAATGAAAATGTTGAAACAGTTTGGAAGTTTTTCCCGGGATCAAAACAACCAAAACCATGTAATATTTTTCGTACAATATATGTTTTGGTGTTTTGAACTCCCTTTGACCTTCATGACTTTAGATTATTGCGTTGTGGATTTTTGAGTTGTCTTAGCCTCAGCCCCTCACAGCTCCAGTAATAACGTGATAACGTTTGTTGATCTGATACCTGACAGTTCCCGGGACACAATAGAAAAATGTCTGGACAACTCTGGGACAGTAGAAAAAATGTCAAAGCAAATTTAAAAATAGGTTCCCTTTTCCCTAAACTGTTCACATGGGAAACCAAATGCATCTTTCTCGTTTTAGTAAAATAATGTAAAAATAATTAACAGCGACAATATAACAGGTTTACAACCTAGGGCAACAGGCAGCTGACGAAAGCAGCCAGCCAACTGTTCTCTAAAGAAACGGTTTTATACACGCAGCCTTACAACACTGCTTCCTGCTCTTCAAATCACTGTACAGTGTCATTTTTGGTACTAATGCAGTAAGATACCTTTATGGGATTGGTGCTTTCGTTTCTTTGGGAATCTGCCATCTTGGTTTATATAGAAATTAATATTAAGTGAGGTAGGGCTACTCTTAAAAAGGTGAAGATAGGGCACTTTCTGATTGCCTGATTTGTTAAGCTAGGTTAGCCTTACCTAACTAGCAAGCAGTCTGGGAAATGACATTTGTTTTCATGACATTTTTGTGTTAGGTTACGCTTGTCTGACTAAAACACTGCTGTGATGACCTATACTGCAACTGTGCTTTGACAAAATGTGTGGACCCCCTGTAATCTCTGTCGGCCCCTATAGCGGTCCCCAGACCCCAGGTTGGGAACCACTGATTCAATTCACTATGGAAGAATGGGCCATGCTGTTGTATGGATATGCATGCTCATAGCCTGCTCAAACATGCAGACTATAAGTGGTGGCATTATTCACTCACCCTTGTAATTGAATAGAAACAAGCTTGTGGGCCTTAACAATTATGTTCATAGAAGTTTTACTTTTTTGATGGACATTTTTTTCAAGATAAGGCAGTTAGGCTACTGTATCCTGTAACAAAAAATAAATTTCAGAAAAAGATACAATTTTGTTGTAGGCTACTGTTTCGATAGAGGCAATGACTAAATCAATGGATTTTCAGATTGTCAGTTGAGTTCATTCATTCATTCATTCATTCATTGTAGCTCTACAAACACAGCCTAGGGCCTAGGCCTATTGTTTTAGCCTAAATCAAGGATGTCCAAACTTTTTGGCTTAAGGGCCACATTGGGTCTTGAATTGGTCGGTGGGCCGTACCACCACCACCATCAAACACACGCGCGCACACACACACATGCACCCTCTCACAGATTTGAAATGCTCATTAGTGGAACTCAGTAGTTGCCTTTGTGATTTTCTTTTAAAAGTTTCTTATAAAAAGGAGATCAGTTATCAATAATAACAAGCCAGCTGGATCCAGTGGTGCTCTCTCTCCCTTTTGTGCCTGCTCAAACGCGTTTCCCCAAACATGATGACCTAATGTGACCTAAGTGCGTGGCGGGCCAGACCTATGATAACTTAATGCATGCTGATAACTTACAGTACGTGGCAGGCCGCAGTTTGGACACCCCTGGCCTAAATCATCCATGTTGACTGAAAATTTTGTTTAAAAAACACATCCATTTTAAGCATTTTAAATACACATACGGCCATTAAGACGTTTCTAATATTGGAAATGCATGCATTTGACAGCCCTGATAGGATGCTACCCTGTTCCAGTGCATTTAGCTATCACAGCATAGTAGCCTAATGTAGGAAATGCGCCCTTCACACAGTGTTTTTGCATTTCTCTGTCAGTGGATGAGGTGAAGTCAGATTTTGTGACTCACACGTATTTATCTATAGTAATTGTTTCTTCATGCATTAGCATGTTTTGATAGTGGGTTAAGTGGGAGGGGAATCCACTGATATTAGGCTGTGAATAGCTGGCAGGCTATTGATCAGAATGCCGTTTTTCCTGCCAGTAGCAGCTAGTTCAAAATTCTGTTTTTGTGACGACTGCTACATCTCTCTTCTTCCTGTATGTGGAGGGCTTAATTGTCACTGGGAGATCTTTTTCAAATCTGTTCACTCTGAAAATTGTTGCTTGTATTTTGGTCAGGGTGATTGTTACCTCTGCCAAGGAGGTTATGTTTTCATCGGGGTTTGTCTCTGTCTTTCTGTCTATCTGTTTGTTTGCAAGACAACTCAAAAAGTCTGGATCCAGGAGGCGATTCTGTTTTCGCTTGGCGGAGGTCTGCGCTCTCTGAGTGCTTTTCTAGTTCTTTATTACATATTAAGTGTCTTTATATGTCTTATCTCTCACTCAGAAGCTGTGATGCTGGGAAGTCCAGAGAGCGCTTCACAAGAGAATGGAATAGAAGACATGGAAGTGCACGGGGCAATACAGGGGATTTTACGCGCTGCAGCTGGACAGGGGCCTAACGGTGATCAGAACAGTAACACCGCTGATGTTGAAGGAGTTACAGTGGCCACAACTTCCAGAAAATGTAGCGCAGTGTGGACGCACTACCAGAAGATTGACGACGAGAAGAGAGCCTTGTGCTTGTTGTGTAAGAAGAAGATTCAACATCATAGCAGCACAAGCAACCTTTTGCGTCATCTACAGAAGAAACATCCCTCTCATTTTTCCCAGCTGGAGGTGCACTCTCTCAAACACACTGGAGGGCGAAAGACACAAACCGATATACAAAGAAGCAGCCACACAAATGCACCGAGCCTAGCTGTCAGTAGTCCTAATTGCCAAGATCAGCACCTGCAATCAACTTGCCACAGCAGTAGCTCTTGCCCAGGTATGTTTGGAAGTGTTTTGTATTGTACAATGCATTAACATGGGCAGAGATGGAATGTTTTTATATCACTATTTTGTAAACCACAGGAGATGCTGAGAAATACTGTAGGTTAATTTGATGTTTTTTTTTTTTTTAAAAGGAACACCCCACTGTTTTTTGAAACTTTTTTTTGAAACTTTTTTTTTCATGTTATTCCCTTAACTAAGACGAGTTGATGCATACCTCTTGCGTTTCAATGCCTGCACTCAATGGCTCTGGCGCGCGGTGGTACTTTGGTAGCACTTAGCTAGCCCAGTTCATTCATTAGGATCCAAACAGATGGAGGAAAAACGGTGGAGTGTTCCTTTAAATGAAGAATCGTCATTAGCTTTTGTTTACCTTGCACAAGTGTTGCACACGTTTTGAGTTACCTTGCACATGTATGACCAGCTGTGTGGGCTTGGAAAATAACAACATACCTGCAAACCAGTCGCTTTTTGATAAATCACAACTTTGAATCAAAATATGTAATTTATGAATCGTGATAAAATGGGTATAGAAGGCTGTAGGAATATTTATTTAAGAATAAAGGATATCCTCATTACATGCTAAATTAAATTGAGGATGCTTCAAAAGCTAGTAACTGATGATGTAGCCTACCTTAATGTAACCTACCTTAAATGGGTAAAGGTAGTCATTAGCACATCCATAGACCTCTGAAGTTCGCCTACAAAAAAGCTATCTTTGCCCAAATAAGGAGATCCGGTATCTTGATATTTTTTTCTATGGGAAAATAACATGAGGATTTTGTATTATCGCACCTGTTAAACTCTCATGGGGACTAAGAAATCAGAAATGTAGACGTTGAGCTCTACACAATTTTGTCTCCTGCCTTCGAGTGGATAGTAGGCGTGTAGTTGAACTTCAGAGGTCTATGAGAGAAAACTTAATAATGAAGTGGATGTTTTTGCTGTCAGTGAATAGCACCGAGGGAATGTCAATGTTTTCTTTATATCTGGTGACCGTAATCATGTCGTTAGTTAGTACTGGTAAACATGATATACTTGTAACTACTCCTTGTGTCATTGACACCGTCAGGGTAGCACTTACCAAGAGAGGGAGAGAGTAGTGAGCTGTGTTTGGCAGTTGTTTGTGTAGTGGGCAGTGCCGTTCCATGGAAACCAGCAGATGTGACGTTATCTGTCTATATAACTATCTAGGATATCTATGTATTCTATATCTATAATCGTTGAACACTCTTACTTGTCTGTCTTTACTCCTCTCTCGTGTCACACTCCAAGGTCTCGGTTTTTCTCTGCGTTCTCCCCAAGGTGACGTAATGCAATGCATTGTGGGTGAAAGGAAACCTCTGTAAATAGTACCTACTTTTTCATATTATATTCAGTTTTGTGATGCCTAACAGCATCAAATACAATGGATAACAATTTAAATGCATATTACCAACAAGCTAATTGTGCAAATTGTTTGGAGAATGAACCCTGCCACATGGCCTTTAATAACACTGGTCCAGGTTAAAACGTTTCTTACGGTATTAAAAACAAATCTCTAGCCTTTTCATATACCTTGAATTCCTCAATCTCAAGTTCATCCACACCAAACTCTGTCATCCATGTTTTTATGGACCTTGCTTTGTGCTCTGGAGCACAGTCATGTTGGACCAGTAAGGGGCCATTCCCGAGCTGGGCTTGGTTGCTTAGTTCCATTGAAAGGAACTCTGAATACTTCAGCATTAAGCAAGAGATTTTGGACAATTCTATACTCCCAACTTTGTGGGAAGTTTGGGGATGGCAGACAGCAACTATAGTGTTGGCTGTGCCCAATGCACATATATGTTGAAATGTAAAAAGTGATAATGATTCACTACTCACAAAAAGTCAGTGATATTCGGCTTTCGGGTGAAATGTATTGGCCTTTGCTTTGGTAGATTGTTTTAGATGAGGAAATAATCATTGCGTGCTTCTACTCAAATGCCTTACTTTCATGTCGATGATTGGCCTGACATTTGAGGGAAATGTTATCGTGGGACACAATATTGAACTATCGTGATGGGAGATCTAGGATGGGCGGGGCCAGGAAGCACAAGGGAGTGCTGTGCATGATGTGGGGTGGGGGTGGGGGCATTATAGATGCATGACCAGCGATTGACACCGTTAAATACCCCCCTGGCCCTGCTTGGTGCATCTGAAATGGGAGCGTTGGGTGTCTTGCAAATCGCGCTAGGTAGGAGTCTAAGAGTCTTGAATTTGACCAAGCATTTAAGGCTGGTCGACACAACAGGTTAGCAACTTCAATTAGAACTGTACTGACATGTACTGACATTTGAAACGATATTAAAGGTTCACTGTCCACTGAATACACTGTAAAAAAAAAACATTTTAGTTGCACGGGACGGGAGGGAGAAGGAGGTAGTGGCGAGCTACCACTCTGTTTTTGTTTGATAATACTTCAAACGTCAACAGAAGTGGCATCTCCCAGACGTGCTAAACAGCTAAAGGAGCCTTATTAAGTTTAGAAAAAAATGGCCGAAATGCCCCTACTCATGAAGTCTGGAATGAAATTATGGTGCAAATGTATAATAAGGTTGTCTGTTCCGGATAAGTGTATTACCACTGATGATGATGAAATGTGTAATCCAGGAATTGCTTTTTATTTGTCTGTTTATTTATGAATGTAGATAGAATGGCAAAGACCTTGTCTGACCATCTTGTTGGTTTGCTTGAATTCACTATATATTATCTTTATATGTAAGTACTTTTGAAAATGCTTCCATGAGCAAAAAAACAAGCATACGAAAACAATTGTCTAACCAGTAAATGTCAGCTTGCAGAACTTAATATGATGTACACAATGTAGAAGGTAACAATATCTTCGTCCTCCTTCCCGATTTGGTGTCACTTTAACATATGTTCTTGTTTAATTTGCTGTAGCTGAATGAATTACCATTATGGAAGCTGCCTACAAACTCAGTGATTTACATTTAGCTTCACTGAAATTTTTAAAAATGTAATTAACAAGTTAAGGGAAATCTGCCATGGACATTTTTGTTGTTGTTTTAGTTGTTGTAAATTTGTTGTTAATTTGACTCTCTGTTGCCACAGGATTGAGTGAGAGCCGTGTACTGCAGCGTGAACGAGAGCTAACAGAGGCTCTAAGACGAGTCCAGCGTGAGGAGGGACAATGCCTGCAACAACAGAGAGAGTTACTGGAGAAGAGCCGCGAGCTCCAAGCAGAGACACATGCCCTTCAAACAGAAAGATATGCACTCCAGGAAGAGGCCAAAGTGCTGCAAAAGGAAAAAGAGGAGATCCAAGCAGAGCGTGAAAAGCTACAGAATGAGCGAAAGGAGGTGGAACGGCTGAAACAAGAATTGAAGGAAGAACAGGCCATGTTGTTGGGCCAGAGACCTGAGGCCAACTTGATGTGTGATTTATGACTACTCTCTTCTATGGGTTGTTGCCTTTGGATGTGGTTTTTAAATAAATTAACAATTGTGAAAACATCTTAGTTCTGTATAATTACCATGTCAAAAGTTACGAAACCTGCAGATTTATTCGTTTTTGTTATGTTCTTAAAAGCTGTTAAACGTGTTAAATCATCTTTATGCCCAGCCCAAAGTTTGTGAGGTTTCAGGTTCATGGAAATAAGTATCAACCTAATCTTCTGTTAGAAGTCTGTTTGTAATAAACATAGTTCTAAAATATGCTAAGTCACATTGGCACAAGCCATACCTCTTAGCTGTTTAAGCTTTCATGATTTTATCAGTGTGACTGAGCTCACAGTGTTTTCCCATCCAAAAAGTTTTCAGATAGAGATGCGTAGTGTTGCCACCTTTGAAGGCTAAATTGGACACCTGTATGCTATCACACACTTATCCACACTTATTCACTTAATAATGCGGTTGAATAAACCAACCAAATGCAACCAGAGTTATTTGGCTAATCCACGGTTTGCAATTTTGGGCTCTAGCTTTTGCCGGTGCTAGCTCTGTAGTGCTTGATCAACAAAAAATACTGTCTCCATGGCTTAGTTGATGTATTTGATGTTGATGCATTTTTACCAGAGCTACAATTTAAATTCTGATCTATTCCTGCCTTCTTTTGTAAATACGGAGTACCCAGCTTTAAAAATGTTGACTACCAAAAAGGTGTATGGTAACCCTTTATGATAATGGTATATGAATTCATACCTGAATTAATTCATGATTTATGCATTATTTAATTCGTTTATGAATCATCAGGAATTGACATGAGTTTACCGTCTCTCGGTCATGACCTCATGCATGAACAACACATCATGCCATTATAAATTAGGATTTATTAAGCATGATCATGATTACATGAATTTAAGGTTAGTTGCCCATGAGTTCACCATGTCTGTGGCCCCTCAACTTAAGTTGTGAATAATGACATATATTCAGAGAACTGTAATTGCAACACGTGTTGGTAAATGTGCCGGCTGGAAACAAGCATAATTTAAATATCACGCCCCACAATTCCAGTATCATCTGAAAGCTTCTGCATGTAGCAGAAGTCAGATGTGTACTGGGTGAACAGGACTGGAGAAGGCACTGTTCCCTGTGGAGCTCTGGTGCTGCTGATCACGGGGTCGAAGAGGTAGTTCTTCAGTCTAATGAACTGTGGCCGCTCTGTCAGGTAGTCTGCAATCCAGGATACTAAATGAGCATCTACACTCAGGAACTTGTTACCTGGTCTAAGGGGTTGGATGGTAATAAAAGCACTGGAGAAGTCATAGAACATGATTCTCACAGCACTTTTCCTTGTGTCCAGGTGAGAGTGTCCTGTGTAGGAGATATGAGAATGAGATGGCATCATCAATGCCCACTTTCTCCTGGTATGCAAACTGTAGCGGGTCAAGTGGATGGCGTATCTGTGGGAGTGTCCCCAGAACCAGTCTTTCCATGGTCTTTGTCAAGTGTATAATGTTAGAGCGACCGGCCTGAAGTCATTAAGCTCACTTGGGTGTGGCTTCTTGGGGACGGGGATGAGACGTCTTTCCACAGTGATGAGACTCTACCGAGACGGAGACTTTGGATGAAGATGCTCCATGGCTCCCCAAGTTCAGCAGCACAGACCCTAAGCAGCCTTGTACACAGTAGTCTGTCAGGCCTGGCTGCCTTCCTGGGATGGAGTTTCTTCAGCTGTCTTCTAACTGCTGTGATGATGGGGGAGGGTCAGTGTAGTTGCATTGTTCATGGTCACCTTGTGGGTGAGGGGTGCATCAGCCTTTGATGGTGGGGGTGCGTGTTGTACTGAGAGTGAGGGGGAAGGGGAGAGTTGCAGGCAAGCAAGCTAGAGCAGTGTCTGAGTCAGCAGGGGGTGATGGACAGACCACTGCTGTTGGAGCTGGAGCAGGGCAGTTAAACTTGTTGTGGAAGTGGTTCAGCTGGTTCTAGATCTCCTTCCACAGTCTAGAGCTGCAACTCTTCCTCATGCCAGTGATGGTCTTCATTCCATCCCAGACCTCCTTCGCGTTGTTCTCCTGCAACTGTATCTTTTTGTATCTTTTAAGGAAGGATTTTGCTGCGTAAAACGTGTGTATTAGTTTAAACGAAACTTATCTCACTTAACAAGGTATTTGAAAAGTAAGGTAGGCCTACACACTTTCAAGCAACAGACTTTATTTTCGCAAAGAGAAATCATAGGCCACTACAAATACATTCGTTACAAAACCATGATACTATATTGTCCTCATTGGCTTTCCGTTACATCACGTCACACGTTTTCCATTCGCCTGGATGCGCGAGAACCGACGTCGACCAACAGGAAATGGGCTTCACTCTTCTCGGTCGAAGTATATGGGATAGCTCTGTCCATATCTTTTACTGTCTATGATAACATGTCGCACCGGTAGGTCTATCATGATTTAGGCAAATTGAGGACTCTATTGTGAGGTAACGTAGCCTAGGCCTACTTCCTGCTGTTAGAATTACTGAGCGCTTCGTGAGACGGTAAGTCTTTGGAGCAGTATCATTATTGTTGTCAATTTTCATGATAGATACATGGATAGATAGAAGAGGAACATATGTATACGTCGACTACACCGAAACACCCAATTGTAGCCCTTTGGGCGGTCCTCTCACAATCTAGGGTGGATGAAAGAAACATCAGGAAGATAGCCTACGCGTTTTTGCACAGCAACATCCTTATGACAACGTTACATTGCTGAATAGCCTACTTTCAGTGTGTTTACAGTTGATTGTCAATAAATAGTTTCTGCAAACAGCTACGAAAAAACTATCAATGCCTAATTATTAATGCATTTTTCACCTCGGCTGCCGCCATAGGCTAATGTTATTGGTAACTAGCCTATGAGAGAGCTTTTAGACAAACATCTGTCAGGGTTCGTTTGGCGAAAATATTTAACTGTATAAATCCACTATGACTTTACGAAACATAATACAAACATCTAACGATATATTCTATTGCTCATTCTCACAGAAGGTTAACTCCTGGTGACACTAGTTTGCAGAACATTTGCTTAGTTAGGCTACCTGTCAACCAACCATAGCCTATTGAGTTCCTATTTAAACTTTTTTCCCGCTGTCTTTCGGATTTATTTCTTCCCGTAAAATATGCCGTAGGCTATTTCAACGCTCTCATAACATTAGCCCTTCCATCGGGCCTGTCAGTTTCTCCCCGTAGCCTGTTGTCTTGCTACACCCTTTCCTTCTAGCTAAATGTTTTCGAATCATTTTTGCTTGTTTGAAGGCGACCAGAGGGACATTTCACAAAACCTAGATAAGGGTGGGTTAGATTAAGCTGGGATGATTTGTTGGTCATCATCATGGCTGCATTTACCCTTGACTTGATTTCACAAAAGAGGTGACACATAAATTATTTGATTACTTATTTGATTGCTATTCTCATTTCATTGTTTTATTTCTCATTAGGTTAGTGCTTAATTGATTGTTTTATTGATAATATTGCTATTCTCCCTTTTTGTAATTGTTCACTGTTATTTCATTTGTATTGTTATTTATTTGTATGTCGCTTTGGACAAAGGCGTCTGCTAAATAACCATAACCATAACCATAACCATAACCATAACCATAACATAAATTGTCCCAGCATGGGATGTATTCTGTGCACCTAGCCAGGCTAACAGTCAGGGTTATAATATTGCTTAGCGGTACAAAATATGACCGCAGCTCAGTCCTCCTGTAGCCTACATCCTCTAGGCGAAAATAAATCACTTATCAATTTATCTCCATTTCCAACTCCATCCATATTATTCTTGCAACGTTTGTGTTGCTTGGTTGTGCGTGCCTGCCGTCTCTGTGTGAAATGAGTGCGTGCTTGTGTGTGTGTGCATGCGCGTTGATGCGTGTGTAGGCCTACAGTGCAACAGTAAAGTATTCAGACCCTTTCAAGTTTTCCACATTTTGTTATATTTCAGACTCATCTTTACATTGATTCAATTGTTTTCACATTAATCCACACACAATAATCCAACACTCCACAAAAAAAGCAGGTGTTTGGAGTGTTTTGTAAATTAGTCAAAAAGATTGAAATATTCCACTTACATAAGTATTCAGACCCACTAAGGCCACCAAGGACTGTGAGCGAGTCAACAGCAGGAAAACCTATTCAGAAAGCAGAAATGTCCCAGCCCTGTGTTAGACAAGTACACCATATTGGCAAAAGCATTTGCTCACCTGCCTTGACTCACATATTAACTTTAGTCCCATTCTTAATCCATAAAGGGTTTAATATGATGTTGGTCTACCCTTTGCAGCTAACAGCTTAAACTCTTCTGGGAAGGCTTTCCACAAGGTTTAGGAGCATGTACATGGGTATTTTTGACCATTCTTCCAGAAGCGCATTGGTGAGGTCACACACTGATGTTGGACAAGCAGACTGGCTCTCAGTCTCTGCTCTAATTCATCCCAAAGGTGTTCTATTGGGTTGAGGTCAGGACTCTGTGCAGGCCAGTCAAGTTCATCCACACCAAACTCTGTCATCCATGTCTTTTTGGACCTTGCTTTGTGCACTGGTGCACAGTTATATTGGAACTAGAAGGGGCCATCCCCAAACTGTTCCCACAAAGTTGGGAGCATGGAATTGTCCAAATCTCTTGGTTAAAGCTGAAGCATTCAGAGTTCCTTTCACTGGAACTAAGGAATGAAGCCCAGCTCGGGAATGGCCCCTTCCTGTTCCAACATGACTGTGTGCACCAGTTTTTGAAATGTACACATTCTTTTGCTACTACTGTTTTATCACTGTCACTTTTGATTTTCAAACTATAGAATCATTCTTGTAGCTGATTGGCCTGCTCCTTGGACTATGTGTAGAGAATTATTAGAATTATTATATTATTAGTGTGCAGAATTATTATGCAGTAATACAAATTTCTCATCTCAGTAGTTTATTTTCATTTATTTGAGTAAGGATAACAAATAAAGAGCTCATTCCGACATTTCAAAAGATATTCAGTGACAATATAGCCACTTTTCATTTCAATAACTGTCATGAGCCTTCTATCCATGGAGCCTGTTAGTTTCTTGATCTATCTATTGATCAACTTTTTTGCGCAGTAGTAAACACAGCCTCCAAAATGCTGTTCAAAGAGGTGTATTGTCTTCCCTCACTGTAAATCGAATGAAAGTTTTTGACATCTTTAAGGCCTTTGCTTGCTAATCATGCAGTGGAATACTAGGATTCATGTGATGGAGCATTGTCCTGCATACAAATCATGGCTTTCTTGACTGATGTAGGCCTAGATCTTTCCTGTACCACTGTTTGAAGAAAGTATCTTCTTAAAACTGGCAGTAGATTTGGGAGTTGATTTTAGGAATCTTCAAGTCGAAAAGGGCCAACTAGCTCAAAAATATCCTTAATAATAGTAGCCCATACCAGTGCCCCTCCTCCACCTCTCAGGCATCTGACTCAAAGTGGAGCTCTGTGCCCAGTAGTGATCCAGCCACAGGCCTCTATCTGGTCTGTCAAGAGTCACCCTCATTTCATAAAAAACAAAACCTTTGGTTTGAATTTCTGCATTCGAAACAACCCGTCTATTATTGTTAGCATGTTGTGGAACTCTGTTATCAATCAACACTGTTTTCTTCCTGTTTAGGAGGCTGACCTTTTCATTGGGGTTGAATGTCCTATGCGCAATGACGTTGTGAGTGCATCATTGCCATGCTGCCAGGAGTGGGTGTTTTTGGGACAGGTCGGACTGTGCGTGTTCTGGTTCCATTGCTACGAGAGCAAGGATTCCCTATACAAGCACTATGGGGCCGAAATGAAGAGGAGGCAGAATCTGTTGCAAAGGAACTGGACATACCCTTTTTTACAAGCCAGTCAGATGATGTCCTTCTTCATCCAGATGTGCATCTTGTATGCATCTACACCCCGCCTCCACACACACGGCAGATTGCAGTGAAAGCTTTAGGTAAATATTGCCAAATTTATCAGTCTAGCCTTTTGTTCATGTTTTCAGGGTAAGTCATAATTTTGCTTAATTCAAATTCTGACAACCAGCATAGCAACCACTTAATTTAGCATATCAACCACCATTCCCAAGGAACACCCTAGCAACCATCTCAACCCTAGCAACTACCACAATAATGTCATCCTAGTAACCACCATAGCAACCAACCTGATTACCCTGGCAACCAGCATAGCATCCACTTCATTTAGCATAGCAACCACCTTGTCTGGCAACTGGCAACTGTCTCTGTGCTTGCATTATCTGTTTTTACTATAGATTACATGTTTAATTGAATTTCTACATTTCTAGTTATTTATATATATTTTTTATAATAGTAAAAAGCACTAATGAGATTCTTAAGAAAATAACATAGCTGTGATGAAATTCTGGATTCAGATGTTTGAGGCTAGACCAATACCTTAGCCTCCAAACTTTGTCAAAATATAATGAATTAACTTTTTATTATTACAGATAGATAACAGGTGATTTATTTTTTCAATCCATATGATAATTGGTTTATCTCATCTTGTGTACACAATGTGCTTTCTTCCCATAGGCATTGGGAAGAATGTTGTTAGTGAAATGGCAGCATCTTGTGCCGATGCTCTACAAATGGTTGCTGCAGCAAGATATTACCCTCAACTGCTGAGCATTATGGCTAATGCACTGAGATTCCTTCCAGCATTTGTCCTTATGAGGAGACTTATAGAAGAAGGATATTGTGGTGCAGTACAGGTATATTTGCACATGATTGCATAATGCATACACATGCACACACACACACACACACACACACACACACACACTTCCTCACCCATCCTCACATACATGCTCAGAATGTACTTTTCTTTCTGCAGGTGTGCGAAGCCCGGGTGTACGGTGGCTCTTTGCTTAGTCAGTCATACGGCTGGGCATGGGAGGAGTTAATGGGGGGTGGGGGACTACACATCATTGGCTGGTGCATCATTGACCTACTAAGCCACCTGATTGGTTCTCATGCAGTTCGTGTGCATGGAATACTTCGCACGTTTATGAGGAGGGCGGGGCCTGGCATCCGCTCGGTCACATCAGATGATTATGCTTGCTTCCAGATGCTAATGTCCGGAGGGATGGTCTGCAGTGTCACCCTCAACTTCAATCTGCCTGGTTCTTCTCACCACGAGGTAATGGTTGTGGGCTCCTCAGGTCATTTGGCTGTGAGGGGGACAGAGCTCTGGGGACATCGCCATGGGGACACAAGGGAAGAACATTTGCTAAGTGATAACTCTGCAGCTGGACCTGCTGTAAGAGGGCTTGTCGCTATGGTTACACAACTGCGTTTGGCGTTTGAAACGCAAAAGGACCGCTGCTCATGGGAACGGCCACCTGTTGCTATGGCAGCCTCCTTTGAAGATGGGCTGTATGTGCATACAGTTGTGGAGGCAGTAAAACGTGCCAGTCGAAGTGGAGAATGGGAGCCTGTAGAGCTTGCAACCAAGGAAACACAGTCTAATCACAGTCAACACACAGTGTCTCAGTAAGAGCTGGATGGGAAACTATGACACTTGCCAGTGAAGTTGCTCCTTTCAGAATTAAGAATTGATCTCTAAACATCTCTTTACATGTGTGTGTGAATATAGCCTTTGCTCTAACCTGTGAAAGGTAGTTGGACTAAAAAACTAGTTTGCATAATTTGCATAATTTTCTGTAAAAGGAGATAACCTCAAATATAATGTAATGTTTAACTGGAACTGAAATAAAGTGCATTTTCTACTGTTTACATGACTGTTAAATCTCCAGTTAACAAAATTAGACACTGCGGTCCTATGATGAACGTCTGCTGTGTCGACCAGCCATTAACACTAGGTTAAATTCAAGACCTTTTGTCGGCAGTGGAATTTGTTTTCTGTAGTGTTTTGCATTTTTGCAATAGTTTTGAGTCTTTAAAGAGGGGTCTAAAGACTTTCGTCTTACACTTATCAGGTGCTCAAAGCCATATTACATCCAGGCTGTTTTGGAGCCTGGTCTGTCTACCGAGACAGAGATTCTTTTACAGTGTTTCAGGGGACATGCAGCTAGCAGATTGTGAGGAGATACTTGTTGTATGTGACAAAAATGTGTGTGTGTGAGTGTGTATACTTCTGCATTAAGTTGATTTTGAAAACAAGTCAATGAGTTTACAATGTGTCAGTCAAGCTTTGGTTGGTTAGATAAAACTGAACATAAGCAAATTGTAAAGTAGCCTAATGGATTACCCTTGATTTGCTTACTGGCCGGTAGATGCAGTGCACATAGTAAATTATATGAAGTAGGCCCATTCAAATATTTAAGTATAGTCTACATTTGAGAAAGTATTAATCCAGTCCAGTACACGTCTTTGGCAAGTAGCCTACAGACACAGGTGATGAACAGTCAGCCTCAGCCAGTACTAATGCAACCAGATATGTACAGCCAGCTTCAAAAGCAAGCAGCCCAGACCTTGAGAGTGTTGGATTCAGAACTTATGATTTGTATTGATAAGTGTTATGTCCTGATGTTTCTTTTATATGTTCTTCCAAATATGAGATGACTCGTTATTTCTTTCTGTACATGTACTGCCCCTTTGTATCTGTGTTTAGAGATGAGTGGTAATATTATGACTTTGCAGTGTTCACTGTTCTGTATGGCTGTGTCAGTGGCTATCTATACGGATTGCCAGGTTGCCACTACCACAATCAAAGTCTGATTCAGTGTAGTCTTCATAATGGGATAGCCAAGGCCATCTCCCATCAGCCTGGAACGATACTTAAGTCCTAACTATTCCCTTGCCTAGTTAGAGCAGCCGCAAATCAAACTCTGTTCCTGATTTTTGACTGGGTATTCATTCGTCTGTGGTATCAAAATTACAATCACCCTACATTTCCCTCCAAAAAACTATATTTGGTCACTTAGACATCTAAACTGTAGACACTGTAGACATCTAAAATGGGGTGGGATGATTGTACTGGGAGCACTAGGGTGGGACTGTAAAAAAAAAAAAGTCACATTTTGGGCCACAGGTAGGAGGGCCTTTGGCAGGTTTGCTTAGGGCCCCATGGAGGTTTGAACCAACGTGATGTGTTTACAGGAAATGCCTACTGGCATGGGATACTGTGCAGAGTTGGGAAGTTCTGGTAGGCCAATGTGGTGTGAATACACACAGGGGAGATTCTCTCTGTTGTCGTTGAGTCTGACTGAACCACAACCGTACACAGGTGCACCCAAGCTGCATGATAAATCTATATGTCTCTATATCTGGTCAGGGATTTTTGCAATTGCAACATCAACCATTTTTACAGGGGAAAAAAGACACTTCACATAACCCCATAGCTTCCAAAGCAGTTCTCCATTTTGTAGGCTATATAATGCAATTTTAACATTTCATTCACACATTCAAATAAAACCTTGGAAATGAATAGCATATAACTTGCCAATGGCGTAGAAGGGATGATAATGGTCTATCTCTAGGATAAAACCACTCTGATCTTTAAACTATCTGTGTCAAGACAAAGTTAATATACATGCGCCCTCTAGTGGCTGATACAAAACATTTTGATGACAGCAATTGAGATCAAGACGGACACTGATGACACAGCAATGAAGAGTAAGAGGTAATACAAAATATTTGTCTCAATGCAAGTTTAAAACCGTGCCCCACTAACTTTTTAAAAACTGTTTCATGTTAATTTGAACTGTCTCTGTACAGTTCGTATTCTGTGGCTTTGAACCAAAGTGCCTGCTAAATACAATGGAAACATGGAAAAAAAACTGTTATGGATCTTGGGCTAATTCTATATGATTGTGACAGATGTAATAGTGTGTGTGTGTGTGTGTAGGTGAGAAACGAGCCCCACACAGGAGTAGAGTTATTGTGACAGATGTAATGGTGTGTGTAGGTGAGAAATAAGCAGCCCCACACAAGGGTATAGTTATTGTGGTTTACTGAAGATTTGGATGGACAATGACAAGTAGAACAGGCTGTACAAATGAGATGATTGCAGATGTGGTTTGTCTAAAACAAAGAAACAAAAACAATGATAGATTGTTGTATGGCAAAGTATACATCAAAGAGATTATAAACAATGAGATCTTCGATAACACAAAGCATCGTATTAGGCTATGTCTTGCATTATATTAATGAATAGCATCATGGTGTTTTTTTTCCCCCAGTTAGCCTATTAGCCTGTTTGATGCTCATTGAGCTCAATGCAAATCAAACCAGCTAATAGGCTAACTGAAAAAACACCATGCCAATCTCTAGGTATGGTGAATGGTATGTGATGATGTGGGGCTATTTCAATTCCAAAAGAAACTTACGATGACTTTATATTCCTCTTTTTAGTCAATGTTAGCAAGGGGGCAAAAACATATTCTCCCCATCGTATATCCCCTCCATTTTAAACTGCATTAAAATGGTGTGTTTATCAGCTAGAATTAAAACATTTACCCTGGGAAGGAACCCCCAGACTTTTCACTCCGGTCAATATGATGCATAATATTAAAAAAAAACAATGTCAATACAGTATCATTAATAAAAAATAGATACATACCATAAATATACAAATCATAACTCTAAGAATGATTTAGTTATTTAAGTGTAAGATGAGTCTTTGAAAGACCCAAAACTATCACAATAAGACAGAACACTAGCAACTCATGGCAGAATGAATGCACACATATTTTAAGTAGATATGGGAAGTGGTGCAGGGAATGTGTCTGACCAATCATGGTGGGTGTAGGCCGCCTGGGCCAAAAATGGCAAGGTCGATTTTTTGTCCCAGTCCAGCTCCAGGGCCCAGTTGTTCGAAAGTTTAATCTGGATCAGAATAGAATTTGGAAACCCTATGTTCATTTCTCTGTTATACCGGTTTTCAAAGCAATTTGGGATTGGATCAACCTATGATCCAGATAACCTTTTCAGGATTACAAAATCTGGATTACTCGTGTTTCTAACATATTACAATCACAATTTAATTAGATTACATGATCCAATCCAGTTTCAGGATCCTTTTTCCCTTTGAACAACCCATTTTCAAGATTTGATTCAATCTGATAACCCTGGGCCCAGATTTTTAAAAGTAATCTAGTTGGATTGTGGATAATGGATTGGATCAAATCTTGGAAATGGGTTTTCCAAAAGCAAAGAGGGATCCGAAATAAGATAAGATCATGTAATCCGATCCTACATTTGATCTGGATCAACTTTTCAACCTTTGAACTTGGTTTGGGATCTATTTAAAGCTCTGGTAAATTGGATTTGGTAATCCTGAAATTAGGTATTTGCATCACAGTGATCCAAGCCAATGTTCTTTTTAAAAAACTGTTATAAAAGTAAGATGGATCAGGTGATCCTAGATAGCAAAACATGGGATTTCCAAATCCGGATCAATTAGATTTGTTTGGAAAAACTGGGGCCTGGGCCCAGGTATCCACTTCCTCTTATGAGTGGAAATAGTGACTACCCCTAATGTTGGGAAATAAACTCTGCTATGGTGGAAACAAAATGAGTATAGGCTTGTTGCTAAATCATTCACATGCTCCTTTTTATTAACCAATCAGATAGACATTAGGATTTTGCCTAAATGATTTCAAGAACATAAGATATACAGTATATACTAGCCTACATATAAATATAAAGTGTATACATTCTAATGTTTTACCAACATCAATCTTAGAAAAAAATAGAATATTAGATCAAGAAGCCTTTTCCCCAGCATGTTCTGAGGATATTTAGCACATATGCCACTTATGGAAAATCCAAAATTAGGCATGCTGCAACCAAGCTCTGCCGGATATAGCACACAGCACATTGCTGACTCAGACATACCAACACGGCTGCTGCGATCGCAGTACACACTTAGGGACTCACACTTGCATACAGAAACGTTCACCCAACCTAGTACTTCCTAGTGTTTGATACATTTCCCATTTACACAAAATGGAAACTCCGACATCCATGACAAAGGATCACTATCATTTAGCATGCATGGGACAATACAAGATACTATGAAGAATTGTAAACTTGATGCTCAATGTTTGCACATCCATGTGCAGTGATCTTTTTATTCTTGTTTTTACACACATTGATATAGGACAGTGTGCCTTCCACAGCACCCCCCACCACCACCACCACCATCTTCCCCGAACATTCTAAATTAATTGTATGGACCATACTGTAATATTATACACTATTTGGAAGCGTTGACTCTGAGAAATCCATACATGACAACATTTGTCATGTACAATCTGTATAGTGCTTTGCATTGTCAGATTAATATTACTATGTCTCAATTAATTTGTATAATAATGCCCTCCTCCTGCTTCCCTACCTTCTAGCTGCAGTGTGTATCTTAGCAATAACTAGATGCAGCATATTGGGTGCTGAAATATTCACAGGAATCCATAGAAATTGAATGTTGTATTATCCAATAGTTGTGCAGATATATAGTCCATCTTATACACACCCAACCATCAAAGAAAATGCAGAGCCTTTTGTGTAATTATTCCATATTTTGTGTAGTCATTCTATAACAGAACCTCTGAAATACACTCTAAATAGTTTACAAGAAACCTCAGAGTGTTAGGCCTACCTATCATTTGAGACCAGGATTATTCTTCGACACCAAGAGGTTGCCACACATGCCTTTATTGTCGGTATGTATTTTGGGTAATCAAAATTCCTATGGGGAGACTCTAGGAGTTTGTAGTCTAAGGTACTATTTTTTCTATTTTATATTGATCTACTTTTGTGCAAAGATTCACAAGACCTGGTGTTAGGGCTCAGTTGTGTTTCTAAGTCCATTCAGGGGTGAAATGTGGTCAGTTCAGAGATGCTTGTTATCCGGCAGAAATGAAAACAATATTCTAGCCTCAGTGGCTCTATGCCAGTACTTCACACAGCTATCCTGATTGTTCCCTAGAGGTCCAAAGAGGTCAAGCATTTGATGGCAGGCCAAACTGTGGGAACAGTGGCCTCTAGAGTATAGGCAGAGTGTGATTTAAGGGGAAGGCTATAAAAGACTAAATAAAACATTAAAGGACTAAATAAAGCAAGAAAGAATGAATAACAATGATAAAAAGCAACAGACAGGATGAAGAGTGAGAAGTAAAAAGAGGGAAATAAAAAAGTATAGCAATATAAGTGTATTGATATTTTGGACCAATTGCGGTATGCCAGGTAGCATGGCTGTGAAACTGAATTCAAATATGTCTGCCCAGATTCCTACAACTTCACTCAGTTGCAATAACAGTTAATTCATATTGTGCATGTTTTGTAAATCCAGTTCCACCAGCCTGCGATCACAATTGGAGAGGTTGAATTGTTTGTTCATTAGCAGAGTGATAGATATGAAGTATGAGGTATTTAGTGTATAATTCATGAGTTTGGAGTATGGGCCTCAGACAGACCCAAGGTGGTGCTCAAGCACCTGCCCCTTGGTCCTGTCTTGCCTTTTTGCAAGTCATCTTTTACAATTTGTAATTTTGTGTTTTTTTAACTTGTAATTTGGCTTATGACATCATTTTTTCAACTAGAGTTAGTAATTCCAGGGAATTACGAGTGTTTTTTCAACCAACCAAAACTGCTCGGGAGCTGGTTATGTGTGCTAAATTATAGCTCAGAACTCAGGTTTCAGTCTTTCGGAATTAACCTTTATAAACGACACTGTTGTGTCAAATGGGCTTTGGTTGGCCTCAGACTCACTCACTCTATGAGGCTGCGCAGCTAATGCTAGTCATAGCTATGCTAGTTAGCCACGGACTAGCTTACTATGCCCGTGAAGTAGCTGGTTGTTGGTATCCAACATGGCAGCGCAATGTTAAGTCTATGGGGAAATTTGTAATAGTATTTAATTCATAGTTCAAAAAGTATAAAAGTTACAAAGTTGAAAAATACATAGCTGAAGTCACATAAGTAAGACCTACGCAGCGCAGTTTGAATGAAGTGCTTTTTCATGCACTCTAATTAATGGTGTGCTACCTGCTCTCTGCGAGACAGCAGGCTCCTTTTTTCTTTGGTTTTCATACAGAAACTATAGTTTTTTGCACACAGCATCCACATCTCCCAGTCATAACTTTATTGAAAGTTGGTAACACTGTTCTCTAAGTTGTATTTTTGACACTGAAGTGAACTGAATTATTTTGGGATGGGCCACCTGTTCATTTTTGTGTCAAAACTTTTAATTAATTGGTTGCAATGGGGGTGTGAAGAGTATTTCAAGCGCTATGTTAAAAAATGCTCCAGAGAGCATGCTCCAAAGATATCCTATCCCACCTTTAATAAGTTACTCCTAACACCCTGTGTGGTGAGGAATATTCTTTGTTTGAGATGGAGGGAGGCCATTTGGCTTTGCTTCAAAAATCTTGGCCTTAGACTCCCTCTGGATAATGGTGTGTTTCACGTTACAACGTTAGGATGTGCTATTAATTCTCTTGGGTAAAGCGCATATGCCGATGAGAGTGTGCGAGTGAGCCCTCACACACTTCACAATTTCACAGCAGGACAGCTCTAAGGCATTAAAGCCACCTCATTTACATGTTCAATAACAGAAAAGAACTACAAAGTTAAACAATTCACCACATGCAACACAACTAGCATACTATATATAATCACATGCCCATGTAACAAACAATATGTTGGGAAAACTAGCAGATCTATCAAAACATGCATTATTGAACACAACATTGCAATTAGACGAAAGGATGAGAAATCGCCGATCGCCAAACATTTCGTTGACGCTGACCAGTGGCCACTCTCCCTTGCGTTCACAGTTAAAGAACACATTAAACCTGCACATAGAGGGGGTGACACAGAAAATAAACAAAGGGAATGTTAACGGATCTCCCATGATGGAATGAAGAATTGTGTTTTACTTAAGAGCGACCTGTATTATTGCATGCCCTTGTCTTAGCTTTTTGAATACATTTTTGTATAAATCTCAGCCCCTGAGTCCTTATACTAACAGCAAGTGTTACAATTATTGGCACCCCTGCATGTAATACATTGTGAAGCCTTTTGTGTGCCAATAAAACAACTTGTAATGTTCTCCTATGACATCCCATAAATGTTGACAGGGGATTTGAGACCATTCCTTTTTACAAAATCTTTCCAGATCTTACGTTCTCATTTGTGCATTCTTCTCTTTGACTCACCAAACCGTTCTATGGAATTTAGATCAGGGGATTTAGATGGCAATAACAGACACTTGATTTTGTGTTCAGTAAATCATGTCATGTTAGCTCTTGATCAGCTCTTTCTACTGTCAAAAGGAGAAAATAATTTTAAAAGCACTTTTAGAGTTATTAGTGAAAAACCAAAGGACTTAACACTGAACACAATGAGCCAGTTGGTGCTGTTTTGGCCCTCCTGTAAAGATGTTGAAATATCACTTGTACCCCTCTGGTTCTGAGCTCTATGTATTTAAACAAATATATCACTTTCATCTTATTACCTCCGTCAAGGAGGTTATGTTTTCATCGGTTTTGTTTGTCTGTCTGTTTGTTTGTTTGTTTGTTTGTTTGTCTGTTCGCAAGATAACTCCAAAAGTCATGGATGGACATTTTCAGGGAAGGTCTGAAATAACCAAAGGAAGAAACGATTACATTTTGGGAGTGATCCATATCATGCACCGTCTTGATCCAGGAGGCGGTTATGTTTTCGCTTGCCGGAGGTCTGCGCTCTCTGAGTGCTTTTCTAATTACTCTATAAGCAAATATATCACTTTCATCTTATCATACTGATTTCCTATTGTTCAGCATGGAATAGTTGGCATAGCCAGTGTTGCACTAGCGATATAGGAGCTGAGTGTTGAACTTTGCTGATAATGCAACGCTCACCACACACACACACACACACACACACACACACACACACACACACACACACACACACACACACACACACACACACACACACCAAAAGAATACAAACAAGGCCCCAGAATATTTTAAAGGACATTTCACACTCTGACAATGGGCTGTTTAAACCCCTGAAGTCAGAAAGATGTCTCTGTTTCCACATGGCTAAAACAGAAAGAATGAGGAGGAGCTTCTTTGCTCAAGCCATCCACATCCTGAACACACATAAGACTGTTTAAACTCAATGGACTTGCCATACTGCATTTACACATACTGGACTTTTACAACCACCCCCACCCTCCCCAACTCGTAACTCTATGTGACATAAAAATTCCTGAAGTGAGCCCACATTAAACAGGAGTTAAATGTTAGATGCATTTTATTTACCCTGGACTGATTTCTGAATGTACGTTTAGTATACCTAACATTTAGTATTGTAAGTTGGCTATTCATATTAACTATCTGCAGTACTCCAGCCAGGCTATAAAAGCGCCTCAAAGCAGGGGGTATGTGAAACACGGGTGCAAGTTACTAAAGTGTACATGCAACATGCTTAATGCCCAAGTGCAACTTAAATGTGTGACTTAAAGCGTGTAAAGTAAATGTGCTTTTTAATAACGTCCATGTGGCAGCTATAAATCTCATTTACAAAACTTTCATATCACTCTCTGGGCACAACTAAATAATAATAATAATAATAATAATAAAAGCGTTAAATGCTCTTTGTTAAAGCATCTCAGCAATGTAGATCTACAGTCACCCCACACTTCCAATACATTATAAAGTCTTCCAAAAATGATACATTTCTATTAGCCCTAAGTTCATAATCACAGAAAGTAAGTGAATAACGCCATGGTAAATGAAATGAAAGATTAAAGACTTTTTGGAATTTTCAATTTGCCCATACACAATATTCTGCTCACAGCTGTTCCTCAGATGTCTCAATTTCATGAGCCCATAGTAAGGGAATGAGTGAGGAACCTTTTGGAGGAAATATACAGACGAAGACAGGTGTTTGTAAGGAAGACTAAAAATACCCTGTACAGGAGAAGGGATTTGGGGGATGGGGATGGTTTAAGGGAAAATAAGAAAAAAATGTCTTCCTCCTGTTCCTCTGTCTGGAATAGATTCCCCAAATATCTTCCTATAGATAGTTAATTTGATAGCATGGAAGAGGGAAGATTATATAACTACCAGACTAAGGAGCTATGCTAACCTGCTTCCAGAGATGTTACACCCCCCTGATTGAAATGATCACTTCTGGTACTCAGTCTAATGTTCTAGTTTTAAGGCATAAAACAGCTGAAATGAATGCCCCTCCTGATTTCAACACAAAGGTGGGAAACTATGATGTGAGTTTCCTTCTGCGATTGGAAAAACATCTTCTGTTAAAGAAGCGAAATGTCAAGTAAATTTGACTTTGAAAACACATGTCTCGTTACTTTTAAGCCCACTTCTGTGACCACAGTGGTTTTCTGGGTCTGATAGAATACTTCCATGTGGTGCTACTGGTTAGAGGTCCCCAACCTAAGAAATCTTTATTTGTGACTGAACCAAGGGGTCAGAAATAGGACCCAAGACCCTTTAAGGGGGAGGGGGGACTTAGTCTCTGGCCAAGGAGCTGTCTTGGTGGGGGCTCCAAGACTCCTGTTGCTCATGCTCCATATATAGCCATATCAGTAGTCAAATGTCTTCAAGGAGCGAATCGGAATACAGATCTTTAAAAAAGGCGCAGCTTGTCCAGGCAATCTCTTGGGAGTCATTTCCAAAAAAGTATTGGGTGTCTCTCAGCGTCTGTGGCCCCCTAAAAAAAAAGCGCATATTACAGCTTAGCAGGAGCACCAGCTCGCACTCCAGCGCAGCGTTCAGTCAGGCACAGACGCTTGAGGCTTCACCCTCTCTGTTCTATCTCTTTTCTATCAGTTAGGCACACTAACACACAACCAGCCGCCATGGATGCCATTAAGAAGAAGATGCAGATGCTTAAGCTCGACAAGGAGAATGCCTTGGACAGAGCTGAGCAGGCTGAGGGAGACAAGAAAGCAGCAGAGGACCGCAGCAAGCAGGTCGGCACCTACAGTTGGATGACTGTTGGATTGATATCACAGAAGAGTTTCCTTCTTGTGGAATACTATTGTGACCTGAGTCAATGTTAATGTAGTTTAAGGGATTTGATAGACATTTTCCTCTTCAACTTTTCCAATACTTTGACTTTTTTTTTTTCTGTCTGTGTACATGTCCACTTATGTCTATGGTTTTGTGTGGTGCCTTAGCTGGAGGATGATCTGGTAGCCCTGCAGAAGAAGCTGAAGGGTACAGAGGATGAGCTGGACAAGTACTCTGAGGCTCTGAAGGAAGCACAGGAGAAGCTGGAGCTGGCTGAGAAGACAGCCACAGATGTGAGTGCACTGTTTTGACACTGTACAAACACAGACAAAGACACACACACAGACACACACACACACACACACGCACAGGCTCATAGATTCCTCTGCTCTTGGAACAATAAGGCAATCACTGCACACACACACACACACACACACACACACACACACACACACAAAGTACTTTATACACTGCTTGGCAGTCATCAAGAGTACAGCCCTATTTGAATATATCACTCTCCTACTGCATTGGGCTGTTTTATATTTAATGTTTAAACTCACAGAACAACAAAACAAAAAAAATATCTTCGCCATTATCCTTACTGACCAAATACTGACTTAGTGGCCAACGGAAGGTCAACTCCTGTTGATACAATTAAGGTAATGCTGCCTCTTGCTTTCTGAGCAGTTTTCGTCAACTAGCCATACTATATATAGCACGAAGCTTTAAATGGCCAAGTCAGTGTGAGCTATCGGGTTTACACGATACAAGCTTACAATTTCAGTAGCTCTGATACTCCTCTGACTCACAACAGCTGCGCAAGATGATAACCCAACCCCTTTTCCTCACACCCGCCATGGCAACACCACTCCGACTAAATGACTATACATACTATACATATAATTAAAGTAAATTAAGTTGTATTTAATGTAAAATTACATTTCTTTAAGATCCAAATTTTGTTTTGTTATTAGCAAGTCAACACTTCTCTGTCATATATTGCACAACATGTTTAGACTATCTAGGCCTATTTTGTCAGAGCTAATATTTTAAGACAAACATGTCAACTAATGTGTGCAACAGCTTAACTCTATCAATATCACTCAAATATGAAGTTATATATTTTTATTTTGTATATATATTTTTATATGAACTCAGTAGTAACCTTTCCAAAAAAAAAAAAAGAAAAAAAAAAAAATTGGAAGCTGTTTTTTGGTCAGTAGCCCAGTGTATGAGGCATTTACTTGTAAATACACTACTAACAAAAAGTCAGGAATATTTGGCTTTCGAATAAAATTTCAGGATGAACCTAAAATCCATTATAACCTTTACAGGTGAACTTAATGTGACCTTCTCTAGTCTAGACTTTTGAAAGTACATGTCCAAGAGCTCAATGTTTCAGTACTTTCTGTACGGAAACATTCAAATATTAAATTTCACCCGAAAGCATTTCTTAGGTTTTGTGAGTAGTGTAGGCTATGTGCATAACATTTTCTTGAAGCACATTTGCACATGACAAAACATGAGAAAACTCTAAAAATACAAATACTGTATGAGGCCAGATAGGTGGTAACATTTTTGAAAAAAAAAAAAAAACAGATTCTTTGATATAGGCTATATTAGAATTATTAGTTAACCTCAGTACATTATCCAAGGAAGCCAGGCACACAAGGTAATCATTAAAATATAATGTACAGTTAATCAGCATAACCATTTGTAAGGGCAATTTTTTGCTCTGGGTTCAACACGATTCAACAAACAATTCTGGAGTAGTCCTAGACAGATTTGTCTACTTCAGTTTCTGTTATACAAAGTTAATTTATGGTAAGTCAGTGTCTGACCTCCCATGAACTCACAGAATGTGAATAGGTGCTTAAGCAGATACAAAAATATATAAGCCAATAATCTATTGTTAAAGGGAATAGATGTATATGCCTCCCCTACAATGTTTTAGTCATTTCCAGACGATAGTACACAATTCAGTAAAACACTTGTACAGTTTGTTTCACCACCCCTTTCATTATTGTTGTTATCATTGTCATTGTTAGCACCCTCTTGACAGTTTGACACCATAATCAGCTCTTTGTGTGTGAGGACATGGAGCTCTTGCTTACCATATGACTCTCTGCAGGCTGAGGGTGAGGTGGCCTCTCTGAACAGGCGTATCCAGCTGGTTGAGGAGGAGTTGGATCGTGCTCAGGAGCGTCTGGCCACTGCACTGCAGAAGCTGGAGGAGGCTGAGAAGGCAGCTGATGAGAGCGAGAGGTCTGACAGGACACTTAGCACAGAAAAACTGAAACTTATAAAATATATATTGTCCTGTATAAAAGAAATACTAGAATGAAAACAAACAAAATCTCTCTCACTCTCACAGAGGAATGAAGGTTATTGAGAACAGGGCCGCAAAGGATGAGGAGAAGATGGAACTGCAGGAGATCCAGCTGAAGGAAGCCAAGCACATTGCTGAGGAGGCTGACCGCAAGTATGAAGAGGTGAGTTTTCAGGCACACACACAACTCTATACAAAATTGGGCATAGGTCATAGGTCTAGTTTCAAATGTTGAAGTGCAATACGAAGACTTTTGATCAGAAGTATCAACCTACAGTCAGTTTTCAGGCACACACACAACTGCATACAACATACACATAGCGTCTCCTTAGAAGAATAAGGTTCTATCTGACATTTTTGTCAAAATTGAGTTATTGACATATTCTGTGACACATTGAATTGAGGTGTTTCTTGTAGTTGTAAGCGTGTTTGAACTTTATGTCTGAAGAGGTTTTCGCTTATCAGTAACACTCTATGGAATTCTAAGACTTTGAAGCGATATCTCAGAACTACTAAGAATATAGATAGAACTTTATCATTCTAAGGGCACAATAGGTCACAGGTCTAGTTTCCCATTTTGAAGTGCAATACTAAATTTTTTTTACCATAAGTATCAACCTACATTTCTGTCAGTGGCATTCACAAAGGACTACTTTATACACTTCACAGAATACCTTCTTTCACTTTATTCTTTAAGTAGAAGCCCTCTCTGTAAATGGAGTACTGCCGTGGTGCCTTTGGAATAAACATTAATTTTGCCCATGGAGGTATCATATAGAGAGTGTAGCAGAGGGCATATGAATTTGAAATGTTTACCTGCCAGGATTTGCTATCCCAATGTCCAGAAATACATACACACAAAATATATACTCACATATTTTGTTTCTAGTTTAGTCTAGTTTCTAGTAGATGAAATAAGATGATTTTACTCAATCATGTAAAAGTGCTAAGCAAGGATGTATGCGGTATCTTCAGGTGGCCCGTAAGCTGGTGATTGTTGAGGCTGAGCTGGAGCGCACAGAGGAGCGTGCTGAGTTGTCTGAGGGGTAAGTGCTTTGCACAAAAGTAAATATTCTGTTTGATGTTTGTTTATGTCAAATGATACAACAACCATTCCTTGAATTCGTTTTCTGTAGTAAGTGCTCTGAACTTGAAGAGGAACTGAAAACTGTGACCAACAACATGAAGTCTCTTGAGGCCCAGGCTGAGAAGGTTTGTATTGTTTGTATTGTGTGTGTATGTGTGTGTGTAATTGTGTGTGTGTGTGTGTGTGTGTGTGTGTGTGTGTGTGTGTGTGTGCGCGTGTCTGTCTGTCTGTCCACTGGAGGTGACTTTGAATTGGTATAAGTGTGTGTATGTTTTGTGTATGTCTTGTGTATGTTAGCACTGACTGTAGTACCTCTTTTTCACAACAGTACTCTGCCAAAGAGGACAAGTATGAGGAGGAGATCAAGGTCCTGACCGACAGACTGAAGGAGGTTAGTTCCCTTTTGTTTTGCAGTCCTCATAACACAGGAAAGCTTTTAGTCTTTTTGGACTCTATGAATGTGTTCTGAAATCATTCTTTGTGCTCAGGCTGAGACCCGTGCTGAGTTTGCTGAGAGGACAGTGGCAAAACTGGAGAAGACCATTGATGATCTTGAGGGTGAGTTTTTACGTTTTGACGCCCTGTCTGCTTTGTCACTATGCTTTACAGCATACAATGATCATGGCGGGGGAGTACAGTACACCTAGGATCTGAGTCCTCCATGTACACTTATCGTGGAAAGACACCAAGGTATTATTTTTGTGACATGAAATTCATCTCTCTTAATGTTTATTATGTCTGTAGATGAGTTGTATGCCCAGAAGCTCAAGTACAAGGCCATCAGCGAGGAGCTGGACCATGCCCTCAACGACATGACATCCATGTAAATATTGCATTCCCAACATTCCTGACTAACCCTGTTCCTTCCTATTTCACAGCCGAAAATGCTTTCTTACCCAACTAACTGTATAGTAGATCATGTAACATTTTATGCATGGACCAATTTATAGTTACAGTTAGTAATATGAGTTTTTTTTACTGATCTTGTCACCATTTCCTCATTTCTAATGTCTGCATGTCATGTTCATCAGAACTACTGCATGTCCATTGTCTTCTCCATCATCACATTCTGTTTCCTGTCTATCTCTCTCTGACCCACAGATAATTTGCTTACGTTTCCTCACCGATGTGCTCTGGCTGAGGGGCTTCTCCATTTTCCTCACCCTCTCTCTCTCTTTTTCTCTATGTTCTTATATTTTCTCTATCACTTCATCCTTCCTGTGTGGGGCAAGGCGTCACAGCACTTACATTATGTACGGTGCCTAAAGCTTTGAATCATTTTGCTTTCTGTAAAATAAACTTTCATCCATCTGTTGCTCCATTTCTCTCTTCTTTTTGTTTGTTTCATATGATTTCTATTTATGTCCTTAATTTATTTTTGAGTAGCTTCAATAAAATCAAAGCTCAACTTCTATGAATGTTTTTTTTATTGCCTCGTACAAAAATGATACATTCATCAATTTCATAAAAAATAAAAGTTATTCCCTTATTTTCTTTTTGTTTTTCATCAACTTGACCCCTGGTGAATTGAATACAAAGCCAATGATGTGATACAAAAGAATGATAGTGGTACTATGTTAGAAGTGTAGTGTACACTTTCTTTCAAAATGAAGTACTACTTTAAACACAGATTTCTTGGAGGGACTGAAGGGTATTTCACAGAAAGAGAATTAAATCCAAGATAAGTGATAAAGCGAGGCTTGACCTAGTAAACAAAAACAGCGGGTGTAGGGTTGGTGGACCAACTGAAAACACGTTTATGTATACATCAATGTGTGAGTGGTTTCTGATGGCACGCGACATCTTTAAGAAAAGAGCACCGTCATTCTTGTCATTTCCTTATATGACAAAAAGACATCTGTACATAATCCTGTTCATTACAGTAGGTGTCCAGTATGGCCCAGGGCCATATAAAGCTGGTACAAATATGGAGCATAGAGTTAGTTCAGGCAGGCCACAGGGTCATGCCCAGCAACTTGGTTAACTGCTCAGCTGACTAGCCAGCTAATTGATCAGCTGATCACTCGCTCTGATATTAGTGGACATCATTCAGGGCGCCATTTTTGAGCTGCCGTAGCCTGCTTACTCTTAATTGTCACTTTCTCTGCAAGACTTTTTGCAACCCACCCCCACCTCATCTGACTAATATCTAGTTGTTGTCACTGATGTCTAGTCTGTTCTGTCCCCTGTGGGGAGTTTATCTTGCTGCTTCCTCTGCTAGGCTTTCCATGTTTGCACGTGGAAGGGCAGGGTGCTCCCAGAACAGAGCCATACCGCCAAATGAAACATTATGCATTGCAAATAGTAACAAAGTGGTCCTGATTGAACTGGCTAGTATATTCATAGGCTATGTGCTGGAGTTTCAGCTGCTCCAGAAACTGGAGTTTTCCCATATCCACTTTGGTTTTGTGTTTAAGTTTTCAGCAATAATCATGTGATTATCAATTACCAAAACCTCAGATTTCAGGTAAATGAAAGGCCAAGTTGCATGGGAAATAATATGCATTTGAAGCCACAGCGTTTCTGTTGCAAACACAATGAACCAAAGCGTGCCCAGAGGATGTGATAGACAAGACACAAGTCAATCTTCATTCATTCTGCACATCAGGATTCAGGCCATGATTGTTGTATTGCATTTTCATGTTCATAAAGTGTGTAGGCCTAGGTAGCCTAATATACCAAGTTCAACACACTTTCAGGCAACAAACAACCATTTTTCTCCAAGTGCAGCACATATACAGTAAGATGTCGAGATGTTTCGCAAAACGGTGCGAAACGTTTTGAGACTGAACATGTCCTCGTCAGGTCCCCTTTAACGCCCTCTGGCAACGTATGGGTAAATGCCACGTCAGGCACACTGATAGTGCTCAAAGTTTGGCGTATGTTTACAAAATAATAGCTGCATTTGTAAAGACCGTTGTCATCGCATAAACCATGAACAGCAGGCATTGTCGGGAGTTGCTGGTGCTGACGTTGTTGATCGCTTTCGCTGTCTGCACGGAATTGACTTTTGAATTACCTGATAACGAGAAGCAGTGTTTTTACGAAGATCTCGAGAGCGGAGTGAAATTTGACATAGATTTTCAAGTAAGTCTAAGCCTATCCTATCCTATCCTATGCAGTTGTAATTTAGAGTGTTGGTAATGCGATGCAAACGTCAGGTAAGCCTAGGTGGTAACAAAGTTACGCCTGTTATTCTTCCGAACGTTACACTTCAACTACTGGAACAACATGAGTTTGCCTCGAACAGACCATCAACATGAGCTTGCTTTGAACAGACCATGCAACTCATTGTAGTAGGCTATAATAAATAACGATGGTATGTTGAATTATAACCACGTTGAATGTTAAAAAAATAATAATGCTGAATGTTCATGGTGCCCGGCTCTCATTTTGTTTCAGGCGTTTTCAGCTCGGCTAGGTGTAGGCTAGGCTACAGTGTGTCTACTAGCCATCGTCATCAGGGAGTTTGACAAAATAGGGAAGTTCACATCGATTCCTCCAAGCCAATTGGGGCACTCTCTCGAAACTGAAACGCATGTTGTGTGAACATGAGCACTCAAGTCAAGTTTAGTCCAGAGCGGTAGGCTCTGGTTTAGTCAACTCAACAATGAGGAACATTATGGATGAAGCTGTAGCATAGTTTGTTTAGGCTATTCTACTTAAAAGTGATGCGTAAGTGAGCATGACATCTTATTTCTAATGTCTGCCTCTCGTTCTGCGAACAGGGTACGTTCGGGAGAGCCAGTTCACTAGTAGCCTACCTATTAACTCCATTGTACCTGCAATATGTTGCAATTCCGCTAGGGACAATCGGGAGTAAGTACACAAACAGTGGGGGTCTCTGGAGTTCAATGAATGAGTAGGCCTATTTGGCCTTTCACACTACCATTCTGCTAATAAATGACGTTGTTGACATGTTTGAAAGTCCCCCCCCCCAATACAATATTCCAAAATTATCATTAGCCTATCAAAAAATTATATCCAGAGAAAAGAGAAGGGGTACAGCTCCATAGACCTCTATTCATTCTGCAAACTTGTCCACTCATGTGGAACCAGAAGAGGAACTGCAAACAGTTCAGACAACGGAAGTTTCCTAAGAGTGGAGGTTCTAGATATTCTCTGACTGCAACAGTCCTGTCCACTGTCGATTCCGGAAGTAAGAAGGCGTATGTGTGTGCTTGGGTAATTCCATGTGTTCCATGTTCTATGTAGTGAGTCTTTGTAAAATGGTCTTGTTTTGTAGCTTGTATGACCTCTTTTATGTACTGTATGTGTCGCTGATGCTCTCTGTTCAAAGCAATTGTTTGTCTTGCAAGAGACAATAAAGACTTACTTACAATTTTGTTTGCCTTTGGGTTTGTGATTTTAAGTGTAAACTTTTCCCAGCATAATAATCTCTAATGTTTGTTACACTGAGTAATCCCTGCCCCTTATTGTTCTTCTTAAACAGGTGATTGCTGGGGGAAACTATGATGTGGATTGTTTTGTGACCGATCCCATGAACAATGTCCTATACCAGGAAAGAAAGAAACAGTATGATAGTTTCTCACACACCACCACCTCAAAAGGTGTCTACAAAGTGTGCTTCAGCAATGAGTTCTCCACCTTCTCTCATAAAATTGTTTACCTGGACTTCCGGGCGGGAGAGGAACGTCCTTTATTACCTGATATGAACAGGGCAACAGCTCTCACTCAGGTAAGTGTCAAACCTATCAGGTGAGATTTAATTCTTATTTTTAGAGGTAGGGTGATTCTGTGTCACATCAGGACAATTTAGGACCTCGTCACAGATTTTAACAAAACTTGGCATGCTGATTTAGTCATGAGAAACCCACAGAAATGAATTTGCATGTTTCTTGCATCAATATTAAGGGAGATTCAGACTAAGAAAATGTGAATTATTTGAGGCAGGCACTATACCTTTGAATTATTGTATCTCCTTTACTGTAAGTCACACGTGTTGTCAAGTTAAAACTGAAGATGCAATCGGTAAGCTCCAATACTCAAAGTGGGTGATTATGGGCTTTGACAATTTAACTCACAATGTAGCCTCACGGATAAGGTAATGTCGGGAAATATGCATGACACTGTAATGGGGAAACATGAAGCCGTATCAGATTATTAAGCATCAAATTAGACTCTGTAATATCAATTTGTAACACTCTGTGTTGCCTACATGTATTTAGAGCTATGCCTAATGCCAACATCGAGCAATATGCTATTTCACCTTGTAGTGGCGCTCGACTTTAATACAGCCCTCCGGAGCGTGTAGCTGGAAAGGTGCTTTAAGCCATGGCAGAATGCGTGTAAGAGAAGTATAAGAAATGCCCAGATTTTGGGTTTGCACCACCCAAAATGTGTAAATCACTGGTCCAGCCTAACCAAAGTCAACGTTATGTTGATGCCCGTCACTAATGTGTGTGTGTGTGTGTGTGTGTGTGTGTGTGTGCGTGCGTGCGTGCGTGTATTTTCAGATGGAATCTGCAAGTATGTCTATCCATGAGATCCTGAAAGTGGTTACAGACTCCCAAACATGGTACCGTCTCCGTGAGGCTCAAGACCGGATTAGAGCTGAGGATCTTCATGAACGCGTCTTCTATTGGTCCATTGGGGAGACATTTTTTTTGTTTGCGGTCAGCATCGGTCAGGTGCTGATGCTCAGAAGCTTTTTCGCAGAGAAAAGGGTCAATGTGAACACCAGCACATAACTATAATATCACCACAGATAAACATTCAACCACCTGATGTTAATTCACATTTGCGTAAACATTTAGCCAAATATTGCAAGATAAAAGATTTAATTGAAGATGGCAAGATTAAAGATTTTTTTCCTAAATCCGCAGCCTGTGTATTCTCTTGTATCGCGGTATTATGGATGATCTGGATTGTGATCTATGCAGTGGCTAAAATAAGTAATATTTTATTATATTATATAATAAAATAAATAAAATATTAGAGATGCACCGATACGATAACCGATATTACTGTTGGAGAAAAAAATGTCAAAAATGAATAGGGGACAATATTTAATAGGCATAATTTAATTGCAGTAATTGTATACCACCAATGACGGACATAACTCATAATAGTCCTCAGTGGTACAGCAGTCAACAACAGGGCCTACTGTATGTGTGGCTCCTTTAAGTGAACGTGACGTCATTGAGGTGCGAGTAAAGGGACACTCCATGAATTGTATGAGTAAACACTCAACGCAGATAAATTACAAGAAGTTGTGAAAAAGCTAGAGACCAAATGCCCCCTTCTAAGAGACCATAATCACAAGCAGACTGACTGTCAAGTGCCCTCACACTTTCCCTATTGGCTCAGTTTGATTACTTTTCAGATCCAGCTGTGCATCAAGCACGTTTTATTTTATTATTATTATTTTGAACTTTTCAAGGGATGCACAACCTACAGTTACATGATTGTTTTTGCAAAATGTTGTACTCCAGATGTTGATATTAAAAGTAATTTTTCCTCAGACTTTCTAATGTGAACCTTTACTTTTTCGCCATGAATAAAGTGACATAAAATCATGATTCCATATCAATTCATATTAATTTATTATTTTGCTAGTTTCACTTCATTATGCTGCAAGCATTTGTGTTCAAACCCCTTTAATATACACCTTGACAAAAATTACCATGAATTACCAATGCGGTTCACATGTGTCCCATGTGACCACGTGACATGGAGGATGTGTTAACAGTGGAGCATTTTTTAATAGTAATTTTTCCATAAATTGGAGGTATTCCTTGCCTCTTTCTAAAAGCTGGTTGGTTGGTGGCATTTTTCAAAAGGTATTCAGACAGCGAAGGAATGTCTGAGGTTAACCCCATAGTTAGTCATCACTTTTGAGGACCTCTATGAGTGTACGGGAATCATCCTATTTAAAAATGAGAGGGGGTAAAGAGAAAAAAAGAGAAAACAATGTATAGAGCAGATTTCAAAACTGGGATCGTAGTGTTTGTGTGAGTTTGTAGCTTACCTTCATTAGCTCTTTATGCTCAGGAATGTCATCCAGATCAGGCAGATCCTGTGGGACATAAGTCAAGGTCAGCGTTTGGAGTAATATTAACATTGATTATGTGTATGCTGACAGAATGTCAACATGTTCATGTTATGTATTTGTTTTCTTTGTCTTAGTGTGCATGCATATGCCTGTCAGTATAGCTCACATTGATCCAGAGTGTGCACTTATTTGAAGGGATGGGGGAATCAATGTCACTGTCACCCTTAACGGCTTCCGAGCTGGGACATGCACGATGAATATCACCGCTCCCAGATTCTGACAGGTCATTTCCCGATGCAGGTTCCTCACTGCGGTCCTTTTCAAGTATCGACAGGTCAGCTACATCAGGCTCTGATGACAAGAGGTGGGTCTGAATATTCTTAGTTGTTGAGCAACTTAATGATTGTTTCACTGCTACTTGGGACATACCAGAGGAGTCCCACAAGAGAGTGGGATACAGTTTGTCTGAGTAAAGCATGAATATAAAGTATATAGATGCATTAGCAGTCTAATTGGTTTGTTTACATCTTCAACTACCAATACAATATTCCTTCTCTAAAACCTAGGAGACCCCAAACAAGACCACAGTTTACGAGACTTATATATTATCACATTCTGTTTTTATATGCATTTTACACAACGTCCCAACTTTTTCTGTTTTGGGGTTGTATTTACCAAGTAAATATATGGGAAATTATATATTACTGAGTAACATGAAAGGAAATACAAAGACACTACATGTAATAATACTTAATGTAGTAATACTCAGGAACACCCTCAACTGTAACTAATAAATCACACAGCATTATTGGGTATTTAGTACAGGTAATATGAAGATAAATACTTCAGAACTACAGCACAGCACAGCGCAAAAACCTCTACTCTTACTTATCAACTCAACTAAGAACCGTGTAGATGTGAGCAGTTTAGGCTGGTAATGACATAAGCTAGAACTGTGTACTTTCCAGGAAAGTAATAAACACCTTTATTACCTATCAAGTCCAGTTACAGTTATGGTTTAACAGTCCAGGTTTAATCATGTTTTATGTATTAATCATATTAATCATGAAATTAAGATAGAACTTTCCAATGCAAGACAAGAAATGCAACAAGAACACAATGTTACAACAACATCAAGGATGATGAACACTTATAGACAATGAGCATATGTTATTATAGTTTGACTGTGTACCTCTTTCTTGCAATTCTTCGGCATCGTACTTCTTTACTGCTTTGTCTCTGATGGCAGTCATTGCATCCAGGCTGTCCTGAATTTTCTTGCGTTCCCTCGTTTCCCACAATTCCCTCTCCCTTTTCTCTCCTTCTATCCCCCCTGCAGCCCAAGCCTCTGCACAAGCCCTAAAACACAGAGTCCACAAGAGGGATGTTACAAAATGGGTTAACAAAAAGCTAACAGTATCTGCTGTGTTAATAAAAGCCAAATACAAAACGGCATTAGACATTGCACTTTTGTGGGGATAATGGCATCATTGGCAATCGTGAGCAAGAGGGAGGCAAGAGGGAGGTATTTATGGCCAGTTCACTGAGTTTGGTGATCAGTTTGGCGGGGATGATGATGTTGAATGCTGAACTAAAGTCTAAGAACAGCATTCTCACATAAGTGTTGCTATTGTCAAAGTTGAATTAGATGGGGGCCAGTGAGAGTGGAAAGCAGATTTTGAGTTATTCAGGCTTGTTGCAGTGGAATGTTTTGGCATCGGCACAATGGAGGTGGTTTTAAAGCATGCAGGGACAGCTGCCTGGGCTAGTGACAGATTAAATATGGCAGTCCAAACCTCAGACAGCTGCACAACACAGACCCTAAGTATGCATTCGGTTGTCCGTGTTGCTTTCTTTGTTTTTTATGTCAAGTCAATAGCGAAAGTAATTAACCTGTGTAGAACTGTTTTGTGGTTGACTATGAGTGCGTTTACATGGACATTAATATTCCGATCATGGACCTTATTCTGAATATTGTCTTAACCGGGTTAATATCGGAATATTAATGTCCATGTAAACACACTTTATGAGACCACGTTGAAGTTTGTTTCACTTTGCCTATGAGTTCAAGTAATAGGCCAGTGCAGATGCATGCAGGCTATACTCTGTTAACAGTCACAAAAAGGGTTTAGTAAAGCAAGGTTTAGTGGAATCCCTGTGTTCCATACGATCTTGCATGCACTGCTGACTATCAAAATACAGATGTGCCGTTTGAAGTTGAGCTGAATGACATGTCAGTCTCATTGGTCTAAAGCAGTGGCTCCCAACCTGGGGTCCGGGGACCCAAATTGTTGAATAAATCAATGTCTTGTGTGTGTATGTGGGTAGGAGTTTGGGTAAGGGTCCCTAGCTTGTCTTAGAAACAGGCATGGAGGCCTTCAAGAAAAAGAGGTTGGGAAACACTGGTTTAAAGGATGTTACACCCAAAACACACCCATGACTGATTAAGAAACATAAGAACAACAACAGCAAAAAAAAGCCATGCATTCCAGAAAATTGTATTTCACTAACACTTTGGCAGAACTATACTTATGGATAAGCTGGTTTGTGATTGTACCCAAAGGTTATGGACAGGAAGCAGGGGAGAGGAGAGGTGTGCAGGTCTCCAGCCTGAGCTGCCGGGCGAAATCCAAATTCGCCCGCAGGTCAGGCAGGGTTCACCCAGCCTAACATTAGTCTCCAGAATGTACATCAATAGTGCTGTGCCACAACAATAGAGCAGTAAATCACTGGAGGCCAATGGAGAAACATGTGTCTTCAACTGGATATCAGCCAGATGTCACAACGTTGAAGTATACCACCTAATAGAACTCGACGGATAATGCAGTATCTACTGTAGGTTTCTAAGCAGGTATGCTTTTCAAATGTTCACCTATCTCCTAGCAATTAACTGGACCAAAGGAAACAGGAAGTGACAAGAAGCAATTATAGAACATGAAAACTAGGAAGTGACACAGAAAGTAAATACACAAGACTGTAAGAAATTAAGAGTCCCTTAATGATAAATCTAAAGACACATAAACTCAAACATGGACACCATTATTGTTTTGACTATAAACTTGTCATACAACAAAATTACCTGTCTTTGGGAAATACAGGCCTGTCATCCAGATAGGTCAATTGACTAAGTTGCACTATCAGAGTCTTCCTATAGTGTGGGATGTTTTTGATGACTTCATTCCCCATGAGATTAAGAACACGCTGAAAAGAGACACGAACAGGTCATTCAATTATTCATCTGAGATACAGAACTCAAATGCAGAATTTCCCCTTTTGAAAATGCCATTTGCAGTTCAGTTGTTTAGAACTGTAAATCGTGTTGGTAGGAAAACGTGACATTTTTACTTATAAACTCTGTTGGAACCGACAGCTCAGGTTTATTCACCACAGGTTCAGACAAGCCAGAGGTTAAGAGTTTTATCTCAGTATTTGTTAAACTTCCTTTCTGGAATACTCCGGTTAGCTGACCTGTTTCTCTTGTTTGTAAAATTATGAAAAGATTACTACAGTACTACAATTTACATAAAAACTTGATGGAAAGGTGTAGCATGGAGCAAGGGATTCTGGAACAGCTCCTAATTATCTCAACCAACAGATTTAGTTTTACTTTCACCAATGTTACAGCATTTGGTCTACTGTAGGTGGAGGTCTGCACTCTCTAAGCACCTGTCTAGCTGAGGAATTAATTCAGATTTCAAAGACAAGGGCTTTTGATATTCCCAATACATAAAGATAAAACAGTTTAAAAAAAACATTGATTTCATTTCCATTATGTTTAAAATTAAGTTTCCAACTAGATTCCCTCAGATTTCAGGGATGATGAATTCTGATTGGATGAAGGTTTACTGATTAATTCACTCAGAAAATGCAATATCTGTAAGCTTAAATCAAACAAAAGGATCTGCACATTAATCACGTGTAACCTGCGTTGTGTGGAACCACCGCGGTCCAGACTCGAACCCGCGAAACAGCAGCACCTTGGATCTGGAGTCGAGCGCACAGCTAATAGCTGGCATCCGTTACACACGACCAACAGTAAAGGATAACATCAGTCTTTTTAGATACATTGGCTATGTGCTTACCAAATTTGGCATCTGTTCCAATGTGGTTAGTATTTGTGGATCACTCAAACGGTTATGTGAAAGGTCGAGCACACTGATAGATGGACAGAGTGAGAGATGATCTATGTCAGATGTGCTTTCCAGAGTATTGTGGGAAATCTGCAAAGTACTCAGCTCCCGAAGACATGCTGTAAAATACAGAAATATCAAGAGTGATACGTGAATGTCATGAGCGAGTATGTGTGTGTATGTCTGTGTGTGTACGTCTGTGGGTTGTCTGGTTTGAGTAGGTGTGTTCTCACAAAGGTTTTGGATGGTTTTAATGTAATTGTTTGAAACATTCAGGTGATTCAGCTTGCTAAGATCTTGTAGGTTCTCCAATGTGTGAATAAGGTTGTGCTGCAGGAACAGACAGCGTAGCTCCAGTTGGTTCTCCAGGTTCTCGATCTTGTGGATCCCATTCACTTCCAGCCATAAGCATCGCAATCCTGTGTATTCATCTAGATTCTCTATCACAGAGAAGCCTAAAAATGATAGAGGGAGAGATTCATCAACCCTTCTAGGCTTCGCTAAAACATTCTCACAAGCAAATTATATTAACTCACACGTCTAGAACGGATTGAAAAGTCAGTTCATCAATTAATTGGTTGCACCATGGAGCAAGCAGTGTTGGGCTTTTCTTGTATAATATAGTTGAATAATGCAGTATAATCTATAGATTACACTGCATTATTCAACTATACAAACAGCCTCCTGTCTTTTGTGACACATACAGACAGATACTAACTGCGCTCGCACAAACTCGACAGCCAAAAGCAGAAGAGGCGGCAGCAGCAAGTGAGGAAAAAACGCATAAAACAACCCCTGGGGACACAGGTGCTCTCGAGTTTCCCGGGGAGAGAACTAAGGAAGGCGCAAGCCTTCTTGTCATTGGTCACAATGGAACCTCCTCGGACTTGTCCACAGTTATAAGAGACGAAGAAGAGAAGACAGAGAAGAGACTGTTTCTGAGGAAGGTCACTGTTGACTAAAGCTGGTCATTTCTGATAAAAGAAATACATTGAGTCAATTCACATTAAAGTATTTATGAACAATGTTGGTGTAGGTAAGAGCAACGTTGCATTTTTTCTTTTAAAGCAAAAAGCAATGTTAGATAGTTGGCAGTCAAAAGTTAACGTTAGTGTTTGAATAACTTTTATTTGTGCTTCCATCTAATCTTTGAAGCGATATTTATTTCAGAAAACATAAACCTAGGTAACACTACGATTAATGTTGTCTAAAATTTGATTTAAATTTGTTTTAATTGTTTGTTTCTCATGAGATGTTCAAATTCCTCCCTAATCTTCTAGGACGGGGGTGTCAAACTTAGGGCCCTACTTTCGTGACGCAAAACCTGGTGGAAAGCGTATGATCATCACAACGCAAAGTTTATTCCTATCGTAGACTCGAGTTTTTCGCCAGGCGCCTCTCTTTTATCGAGCAACACGCCAACGGTTGTGGCAATTAACAACCTAATGAGGGGACTGGCACATTCTCTGAAAATCGTACACTACCTAAAACACATTGAGCTACTGACCAAGGGAAATCTGGTAAGAGATCAGTGGTGAGTTGTTATATGCTATTTTAAGAGTGCATTATCAGCAATTATACCACTGCTTGGTCAAATTTCCTATTGTGATATTGTTATTACCACTTTGAACGTGCATTACTTTACTATAAACGCACGGTGCGTCGTTGATTATCCCTTACTTATATAGGCCCTCATCCAGAGGAACGCGCACCAGTGCACATCCATGCAAAACATTACAACAGCACAATTACAATGGGAAACACAATTATAATAAAGATAATACGAAATGCATCTCACAAGGAGTAGTTATTCTTGAATTTCCCCTTGGGGATCAATAAAGTATCTATCTACCTATCTATCTATTCACCATCATTTGCAAATTGGTAATGATGGATAAAAGTGATAAGGCGAGAGGCGAGTGGTACATAGGTAGCACAGCTGAAGACACTTTCACGAGATGTAAGCATGCAACTCCTGGTATGATCATGCTGAAAAATTACACAAGAGGGCCAGCATTGGTTCCCTCACCCAAACTGACAAAACTTGAGGTTTTAGCAAAGCTAAACTTGGAGAGACCAGAATTAAAGCACATGAACAGAACTCATCTTTGAGTACATAATGCACCCAACGGTTGTTTTGTGCTATTGAAGCTGTTTTATCCTCACTTGCTGTTGCCTCTTCTGCTCTTGGCCATTGAATTTCTGCATACAGTTATAGTAGTATCTACATACAGTGAAGTAATTTAATTCCCTTGTGAGGATGTTTTGTCATATTTTTGACATGATTTTAACACCATAGTTTTATTTTTCATCACTTGATTTGTCTTTATTAGAAATGTCACTCTTGCATGCAGGGGTAGACTGACTTTTTATACCACTGTTTTCTTTAGAACACTTGGCAAATGGGCATGGCAGCTCAATAATACACACAGCAGTGAAGTAATTCATGTACCCCCATCCCCTGCAGACAAACACACACACACACACACAGATGCAAAGACGCACACACACACACACACACACACACACACACACACACACATACACACACAAATATACTGTATATAGTATGCAACAATGCTTCAAAAGCATGCTCAGATGCAGGTGCAAGTTTATTTGTTTTTTAAACAACGTGGGAGGAAGACTTGGGGGGGAAAAAAACAAAACCTGACAGCATCTGCCTGAAGCCACATTTGTGTGATGCTTAGCATTGTGTTGCACTGGGCCCATAATGCAAAGACAGCAATCTTACCTTTGTAGTGTAAATAAAGTGCATCATTCAGGCTTGGTGTGACGTACAGTTTATTCATTTTACAGTGGCGCAGAAGAAACTCTTTTGTGATCCTGTAAAACAAAAAAAAACAGTATGGTATGTTAACTGAAAAGAATAAATGAAAGAAAGAAGCGAAGGACAGTACTCAGCGAATAAACAAAGGAAAATCTGAAGAGTGCTGTCCTTCGCTTCTTTCTTTCATTTATATTTTACGTGGGATTCAGCACCCAGTTGAAGACTTGGATTTATTAGAAGGCGATGAGCACGTCTCCTCCACTTCACAAATGAAAAAAATAATCATTCCCTATGTGGAGATAACTTTACACAGGCACATAGAGAATATGTCTCCAACCATAAATAAAATTGGAGTTGCATAGAGAATTAAAAAATCTGAAAAATTCAAAATGCTGCAGTCAAAAGCCTCATTCACATATAATATGCAAATGATTTAACCTTTATTGAACTTTTTTGATTATGAAAGTTTCTGAGTCAGTAGGTGTATTTTTTGACAGTTAATTTATGAGATCCTTTGAGCATTCATAACTTTGCATTGACATATTACCTGGTTCCTGATTCTGACACCAATCCAGGACTGGTCGTCCCATTCTGGTCTTTGTTACCATTTGGCTTAATTTCATTCCCTGAAAATGGAAAAAATACCTTTAGTGGAAATGGTATTTTTAAGACCATTTTCAACATTAAAGAAAACACACTGATGTTTCGGGACCCACAGCCTTTTTTTTACTATTTATTTAGTATTTACATTATATAAAAAGAAAGATAAATGTTTTGATTTTAAAATAGTACTTTATACATTTACAGTTCCCTCCATAAGTATTGGAACACTAAAGTTGACTTGACTATAAAGAGGATTATAAATCATCCTTTGGAAATTTATCTTAATGCCATAAATTAAAAAAAGAGGAAATATCCAACCTTTAAGGACATCAATTTTCTTTGTGAATAAATAATGTATCATAAATAAATAAATGATTTCCTTAAAATACAGGGATCATGAGAATTGGAACACCAATGTTAACCCTATGTGTTAAATTTCCCATTAAGGCAGGCAGATTTTTACTTAAAAAAACAAAAAAAAACAAGTTATTTCATGGATCTAGGACATTATGCACCCTGATCAAGTCCCCTTGGCTTTTGGAATTGAAATGGCCCCACATCATCACATACCCTTCACCATATGGGATTTATAGCCTTGGGGGCTTAAAGTGCACCTCTATCAACCAAATAAACTTTTGGTGAAAGGTCCGGCTATGCTGAATATAAAAATGAATGTTAACATGGGACAATTTTGGGTTACACTAACCCAAAGCTACATGGGTGTACATTGAGAATCAATGCGTTACAATACAATGCAAATACTATAGAGAGATTCATTGTGATGTTGTGGAAAAAGGCGAGACTTGTCTCAGCACATATTAAATCATATCTACAGGGTGTAAGATCCTAGAAAATATATAGGTTAGGCTCAGCCTAGGCTGTTTCTTACTGTATTTACCCATAAGGTACAGGCCAAACTTTTGATAGACTATTGCGTACATTTAAGTGTATGATGCCTCATTTACATATTTGTACATGATATTTTAAAAAACTTGCAATACAAAAAAATTGACCGGGTTGTCCACCCAGGTTGTGATAACATGGGACATCCTAGATTTTATTTTTGCATGACAACCTTTTACAGCAGCCCATGTCTGTAAAAGCCCCTTTGCCCCCTAGGTATTAATTGCCTATATATTTATGCTAATTATGCAAATTGCCTAAAGTGCAATTTTAGGCGACCGAGTTGAATTTCATCCACTAGGCCTATAGATTACATTTATGCAATAGAACTTTAGGGTACTCAACATTTCTGGGTTTACTATTGGGCCTATGGGGATTACGACTAGACCAGCACTAGATGGTTTGATTCCAGTTAGCTAGCCTATTTGCTGGTTTCATTCTCATTGAGCTCACTGCAATTCAAATGATGATGTGGGGTTATTTTAATTCCAAAGACCAAAAGGACTTTATCAGGGTGCACAGTGTCCTGGATCCTTTATCCTTATTATCCATTTTCTAGTAAAAACTTTCAAATTATTGGATCAACTTTTCTACGTTCACTTGTAAGATACTGCTGCTAGACGTTAACTTACCTTGTGTTACTGGCAACTCAACATCGTCTGTTATGATCTCTCTAACGTTAACGTCGTTGTCCACTGCCTTCATAGTTGTTTGAAAAGCTTAAAGGCTTGCCTGAAGAAAGAACTATGTTGCACTTTCCGATGTAAAACTATCCTAAAATGAGTTTTGGAGAAAACGTTAACATTAATTCCGTCTCTCGACCCTCTGGTTATGTTGCTGCTGTGTTTGAGTAGTAGTAAATGTTGCCATGGCAGCCGTGTGAGAACTCGCGTTTAGTCTCGCGGGCTTTATTATTTAGAACCAGAGCCCTGTGGGCTCATTCTAGAGATGAACTGCGGCCAGTCCAGTTCTTCTCAAAAGCAAGGTAGGTTTTTTTTTTTTTTTTTTTTTTTTTAAAGTTGATTTGGCTGAATCAAAAACTGATCTTTTGAATCTTTCTTCTGCCATGGGAATCAATGGAAGTAGAAAAAAATGTAGGCCTATATAATGTACAATCTAGGACATTTGGCACACTGATTTAGGACAGTCCCATGATTCATTTCACCAAGTTTCATGTCTAGGCTAGCCTATAGCCTACCTTGACTGTCAAAGTGGATATTAACATTTGTGTTAACACAAGTAACTTTTGTCCTGTATGCCGGATTATCACGAGGTATCGTTGGAATCCTTTGGCCTTTTTATCCCGCCACATTGGATTTTATTGAAAATGAACTAAGGCAGCATAAGTCACACGTTTTCTCCAAATCTTCACCAAATGTGGCAAATATTTTTAGATCAATCCTCACAAAAGTTTTTCATTTTCAAAAGGATTCTCTCGACACAGTGAATTGAAATTGGAGGCAAAGATATCAAAATCACCCTGGATACATGGACTAAACTAAAGAACCCATCACAAGGACATACATAATAAATTTGTGTAATTTAGTCTCTAAGCAACGCTGTAATTAGATAGCTCTGTCTGGCTACTTTGGGCAGTCCCAATGCAGCCACTTGCCAACTTTGTATGTGAACATCAGTATTTGGCTGTCATCTTGGATTTTATAAATATAGATAGATTTTTTTCACAGGTCAGACATTTTGTACATTCATCACACAGCTAGACACAGTTGATCTTCAGACTAAGCCTTATACAAGTTATCAAATGGATTTAAAATATTCCCAACCATTCACCTGGAACAGCCAATCAAACTTTGCGGCAAAGCCACCAAACAGAGAGAAAGAATATTTGGTTGCTTGGCATAAAACATGGCATGAGTGCTTACAGCATCTGTCTGATACTATGGTTATTGTATTAAGTAAATGCTTCTGTCCAGTGACTTACAGAATATGAACATAACAATACTTAGAATTATGGCATGGAGTTGCCATGGTCTGCTTGGCCTCCTCATTGCTGATTGCAGCTATATTTATTATTATTATATTATTATTAGGGTATAACTGTCAATCGATTAAAACATTTAGTCTAATTAATTACATACTCTGTGATTAATCACATATACATTTATTGCTGTGAAAGTATTCTAAATATTTAAATTAAAATGAATCAATGAATAATCAGCATTAGTGACATTAAAGTTCAAAAACTCTTTAATTATCATTTTCACTGTTCAAATAATGGCCTTAACAATCTACAATTTGACTTACAGTAATATGCTGAGGAAATGATTTCAAAAGTGCTTCTGGAAGAAGTTTTTTCCACGTACAAGGCATTTCAGGCCACAGATATAACCTAGGGGACACAACGAAAATAAATAAACACTCCCCTCAATGTCAACACTATTTATTTGCATTGATGTGGTACTTTAGAGTTGACAAACTCTGGTGATACTTGCTGCAGACATTGCAGAAGACAATACCATCAATACCATCAGCCCATTTTTTGTTCCATGTTCAATGTTCCTATTAATGATCCAGGCAGCATATTCTCATCTCCCTCCTTCATTTTACAGTGTAATGGCTACTGACTAGAATGGCTCTGGGTCAAAGGTCATATGGCATCTAATAATCTGCATTATTGATTTGTAATCAGCTTTTTTTTCTCAATTTAATTAATTGAGCCCTAATTATAATTGTTGTTCTTGCTGATATACTAGCAAGCCCAAGAAAAATATGCTATCGTAATGTCAACAAAGCAACTACCATAGGAACCAAAATGACTACCCAAGCAACATTCCAACATCCACTTTGCATGCACTGGTATTTCCATAAGGAATGCATCTGAAGTTATTATTGTTTTTGATGATAATATTGTTATTGTTGCACATTCTTAGCTAGCACAAGAGAAGTATGCTAAGAATCACAGATATTTCACACACATTTCTATATCTCTCTTTTGCCCATTTGTTTTGATTTGTTCAGATTACAGACTGGTAACCTAAATTGGCAAATGCACAATGAATGGCCAATATATTTTACTGGTCAACAATATCTGTCAATAACATATCACATACACTGAAATCAGGTGCTGTGACAATCACCCTGAAACACACAAGACAGGCAGGTGCTTTTTGAAGGTCCAAGAAACTTGTCTACCATAAAATTGTACTGCTTGGAATTCTCTAACTGTGCAATAAATAAAAAAAACGATTTCATTTTACTAGCCTAGGTGCACTAGACTCATGACTGTTGTGTATCCATGTTGTAGTCCATCTGTGTCTGTATGCGAAAGTGTAAAGTTCTCTTTGACGATACGGTCACATCCAATTTCACCATTCCCAAAAAATCCAAAGAGGGGTACATTGGGAAAAAGTTTCCGGAAGGCTACAGCCTCGACATTACGTTGGTTATTATAATAATTGTGCCCACGACCAACACAAGCAAACATGAGCCCGATGGTGTTATGTTCTGGAATGCGTGCAGCCTTCAGACGCTGCAATACGGCCTCAGCTGCAGCCGCGCTGCTCACTTCCTGCTCCAGCAGCACTGACGCTCCTTGGATACGGTTGCCACTCAGTGCCAAGCCCACCACTCCATATGACCCAGCAGAACAACTGCACGGAAGAAGGAAAACAATATTCAATATTTATGTATACATTGTGGAACAAACATCCTTGTATGTTTGTAGAATTACATTTTGTTTGTATGTTTGTTTTTTAAGTGGCCCTTTTTGCCTTTAATCTGATAGGACAGTAAAGACAGGAAGCGAGAGGGAGAGAGAGAGATGGGGTCGGATCGAACCTGGATCCCCGTAGGCACTTGCGGTGTTTCTCAAAGTCAAGAGCGCATTCTTGATAGAATGCTTTCTTTCGAGTCGGGTGCTAGAAAGACAAGGCTACACACCTTCCCAGTACCCTCCCCAGCCGTCAAGATCACATGCAATAGAACAGCCTAGCGAGTGTGGAAGTGCACGCAGGTTCCGGCTGCGCGCTTCATTTGAACCATGGAAATTGTAGTGCTTTTACAGGAGTTTCGACAACTGTGCAGCTGCACTCTCCTCTAAATAAACTTTTTTGAGTAGCCAGTATTTCCACATTCGACTTGGTCTTCACATATCACAATCCGTAGTTTATAATTATGTTAGTGTCAATGGAAAGTTATACCGGTAATTGGCAACGGCAACGGTAATGGTAGCCTTGTTAAACTTGTACAAAGTTTGCATTGGGCAAAGTTCAGAGATAAATTAATAACAAAAGTCTATCACAACTTATTCATACACATTGACATATGCATTTATGATGAATATGCACAATAACTTGATATAAATGCCTGAGCAAATATACGATGACATTAAAAACACTTCAGAAATAGCATTCTTTGCATCTACTTTCCATCTCCCTCTCCGTCTTTTTTTTTAATCACACCATCAGATAATTTCTAATCGTCAATACGCAAAGGATTGTGGGTTATTTCTTCACGCCGAGGATCCATCGATGCATCCTCCAAAATTCTCAGAAATTCTCAGAACGAAGGACTGAGTACTTGATAAAAGCATCCTTTACTTTGGAACAGTGCTTGACGAAATTTGATAACGTAAAGTCCTTGAAAAAGTGGCTTGGAAGGACCAATCCTTGACTTTGAGAAACACCCTTGGACTCGTACATGGCTGTACGAGCATTGCAGCCCGTAGCCCCCCGATATGACAGTTTTTGAGAAAGTGATAGCCCAAGTCATCTAAAATGTTATATGTAACATGTAATACACACCAGTCTCTGTTTGGGCAGAAAGCCTTCTCCACATGGCCTCCTGCAATCAAGGCGTTGGTGTGCGAGAGTGGTTCCAGCAGCTGATTCAAGAAACGAGAGGCTCCAGACTTAAACGCCATATATCCAAACAGGAGCACCACTTTTAAGTCAGGATTGCCAACAAGACCTAAAGACACAAAGACACAACATTGACTAGCTTGTAACAGTTGGTATAAGGGTGCATGCATGCATGCATGCATGCATGCATGCATGCATGCATGCATGCATGCATGCATGCATGTATGTATGTATGTATGTATGTATGTATGTATGTATGTATGTATGTATGTATGTATGTATGTATGTATGTATGTATGTATGTATGTATGTATGTATGTATGTATGTATGTATGTATGTATGTATGTATGTATGTATGTATGTATGTATGTATGTATGTATGTATGTATGTATGTATGTATGTATGTATGTATGTATGTATGTATGTATGTATGTATGAATGAATGAATGAATGAATGAATGAATGAATGAATGAATGAATGAATGAATGAATGAATGAATGAATGAATGAATGAATGAATGAATGAATGAATGAATGAATGAATGAATGAATGAATGAATGAATGAATGAATGTATGTATGTATGTATGTATGTATGTATGTATGTATGTATGTGGCTGTGCATATGCATGTACCTGCATGCTCTAGAGCACTGGCATTCAAAGTGTGCTTGCAGAAGTGAAATGGTCTGATTCTAACCCCTTCTATGTGGGGAAGCAGGAGTGCAAAACCAGCCTCTCCATCTTCATGCTCCTCTGGTGGGGCACTGGGCGAGCCAACAGGAGTCACTGCAAATATACATGCACAAAACCATGTAAACAATGTAGATGATATCTGGGTTTTCTTTTTTGCCTAGTTCAAGCATTAGCTATAGATAGAAATATGCTATCAAGTGGCTGGTCTTGAGAGGTTGCCTCCTTGAGAGCCTTTTAAAACACTACTGCACAGCCATTACGCGACTAAGAGATGTTACAGTGGTCTGTATTTTCACCAGCAAAGTTGTAAATTCCGGAAAAGCAGACACCTTGTAATAATCGGGCCTTGGCGGCTTCCCACTGGAAAAATCTGGTGCATAACTTGGTAGTTGTAATGAATTCCGATGATGAAAGAATGCATTGGTTGGAGTGATCGCTGTATCAATTGCTTGTGTTAAGTTAATGAAATGGCTCTCCACAGGACACCCATTACTTCCGCCAAGGAGGTTATGTTTTCATCGGGGTTTGTTTGTTTGCACCATAACTCAAAAAGTTATGGATGGATTTCGATCACATTTTCAGGGAAGGTCTGAAATGACCCAAATGTTTTCGCTTGGCGGAGGTTTGCGCTCTCTGAGTACTTTTCCAGTTGAGGTTTGGTTTGTGTCTGAATGAAAAAACTTCATATCTGTAGAAAATGAGAGCGTGACCCTTACATACAATCCCTGGAGTGGCAATCCCAATGATGTCACAGTTGTCTGGCAACAAACGTTTTAAAAGTCCTACAGAATCGGGATCTTCACTGTTGTTCCGACGTGCTGAAATAAAGCAAAAATACTGTAAATATCCACACTTCATCAACCATGCACACAGATATACAGTGCCTATAGAAAGTCATCATACCCTTTTGAAATAGTTACTTTTTTTGTCTTACAGCCTGAAATCAAAACCCATTTTAAAAAAAATCTTTTCCAGTTTTATTAACGAATGTAGCTGTACAACATCAAAATGATGAAAAAAAGTCAACAGTTCTGAAAATTAATAAAAAATTAAAAACTAGAATAACAGGGTTGGAAAAGTCATCATACCCCTGACTTAATACTTTGTAAAGCTTCCTTTTGCTTTCATTACAGCCATCAATCTGTTTGGATATGTCTCTATTATAGCTTTGCACACCTAGATAGGGGAATATTTGCCCAATTTTCTGTGCAGAAATGTTAAAATTTAGTCAAATTCTGTAGGGAATGGCGATGGACTGCTCTCTTCAAGTCAATCCACATATTTTCTATAGGATTTAAGTCAGGGCTCTGACTTTGCCACTCAAGGATATTCACCATCCTATCCTTAAGCCACTGCTTTGTTCTTTTGGCAGTATGTTTAGGATTATTGTCGTGTTGGAAGGCGAATGACCTCCCCATCCTCAGCTGTCTAGGAGAGGGACGCAGGTTTTCCTTAAAGGGATATTCCGCCATTTTTGGAAATACGCTCATTTTCCACCTCCCCTCGAGCAAAACAATCGATATTTACCTTGTTCCCGTTCATCCAGCCATTCTGTGAGTCTGGCGATACAACTTTTAGCTTCAGCCTAGCATAGATCATTAAATCGGATTAGACCATTAGCTTCTCGCCTGCTAGCTTCATGTTTAAAAGTGACTAAGATTTCTGGTAATTTTCCCATTTAAAACGTGTCTCCTCTCACGTTAGAAAGTGCAATAAGACCAACTGAAAATGTAACCTGGCGTTTTTCTAGGCTGATTTGACATGGAACTACACTCTCATCTGGCGTAATAATCAAGGCAACTTGCAAACGTACCATAGGCGCAGTGATATCTTATGCAGCATCTGAAAATAGTCCCCATAGACAGTGTTGGGAAGGTTACTTTAGAAATGTAATGTGTTACAGTTACAAGTTACCCTGTTTAAAATGTAATAGTAGTGTAACTATTTGAATTACTTTTTCTGAGTAACGTAACTAATTACTTTTGATTACTTTTTGATTACTTTTCCGATTTTTTAATGATATATATACTCCCCAAATCCATGCGAAGATTTCGGCCTTGGTCTACAGGCTGCCGAGCAGTTCTGTACAAGCGCACAAGGCAGCAAGGGCATTCAATACATGAATTAGCATCACATTTTTTGTGAGGATAATATAATGATAATCATAACACGTTTACAGGCAGGCATGTAGGCCTACGCTGATGGTGCTGTAGACGTGATAGAGCCTATCAGAAGGTCCCGTATCAAACTATGGCTGTGGAGGGAAACAGTTATTTTTACATAGAATATTCTTTGCAAGGTTTTGCTGACAATATTGAGATGTAATTCAAATTGTAATTTTGAAAAATTGCAAAAGTACCTGTAATTGAATTACAAATGTTTCTACAGTAACTGTAATATATTACTGTTACATTTATTTTGTAATTTAATTACGTAACTCAATTACATGTAATGCGTTACTCCCCAACACTGCCCATAGACAACAAGCAGTAGTAGTGCCAGTAGCTGCAAGTTGCCTTGATTATTACGCCAGATGAGAGTGTAGTTCCATGTCAAATCAGCCTAGAAAAACGCCAGGTTTCATTTTCAGTTGGTCTTATTGCACTTTATAACTTGAGAGGAGACACGTTTTAAATGGGAAAATTACCAGAAATCTTAGTCACTTTTAAACATGAAGCTAGCAGGCGAGAAGCTAATGGTCTAATCCGATTCAATGATCTATGCTAGGCTGAAGCTAAAAGTTGTATCGCCAGACTCACAGAATGGCTGGATGAACGGGAACAAGGTAAATATCGATTGTTTTGCTCGAGGGAAGGTGGAAAATGAGCGTATTTTCAAAAATGGCGGAATATCCCTTTAAGAATGTGGGTGTACTTGGCAGCATCCATTTTCCCTTCTATCCTTCTAATTGCCCAGTCCCTGCTGAAAAGAAACATCCCCGCAACATAATGTTGCCCCCACCATGCTTCACAGTAGGTATGGTGTGATTTAATTGAAAAATAAATTATACATTGTTTAATTTACACATTCTGTCGTTAGAAAAGGTATCTATTAGTGCATTCATAGTAGTTTTCAACACAACACAATATGAAATGCTGATTTCCCAATCAGCATTTTGGTAAAAGTGTACAGTTGTGCAGTAATCTTTGGGTTGGCTCTGCCTAGTGTTTTTGAATGATACATTCAAATTCAAATTCACTCCTGAGGGTTAATATGGCAGAAAAAGTCTCCAGTCAGCTACGACCCCATTTAGTGGAGATTGGAGGTGGTTTTCTTTCTCATATGCCTCACATTGGCCCTCATTTATGAAACGTGCGTACGACCAAAAACAGGCGTAAAACAGGCGTACGCTTGTTTCCATGCAAAGTATGGCATTCATCAATGTGAACGTGATCGGTGCTATACGCTTAAATCTCACGTCTAGTCTGAACTCGCGTACGCAAGTTTTTTAGGCGGCATAGCACTGTAAAATGTGGAACGTTCACCAACAAATGTAAATGTTAGACATTCAAAATACACGCAGCTGTTATGTTTTTGTAAACAGAAGCTAGATATGTCATTAATTGACATTAAGTTTAAATCTAATGTAAAGAAGATTATTGGAAAATAACCAAAATCGGCCATAAAATATGAAATATTGTCAAAATGCAGGTGCATTGTGGTACCCCTAGATCATTATCAATCTCCACCAAACTTCATATTTAGTGTTTATTCTTCAAATGGCATAATATTATCCACCATAGAAGAGTTCTGAGGGAAAAGGGGCACTATATATATCAGAGAAAAAAAGGAAATCCAAGGCACTCTTCTTTCAAAAATTAAGAAGCCTTCATTCTTGACTGGCTATTTCATAATGCAACCCAGAAGCAACCCACACGTAGCGACATAAGCAGCCTCTTCAGGGTGTGCTTCACAGACAAACAATTTCCCCTTTTATAGGCTAATTAGAAACACCTGAGTGACCAGGTGAACTACCACATGAAACATACCAAAACAATCCAAACAATATATATATCATTTTTGTCCCTTGAGAGTGACATGAGGGAGAAGTAAAGAGAGAAGAGTAAAGGCCAGTTCAAACCAAAGATTCGCGACGGTCTGAGACGGTTGCGGAGAGCAATTGCGGTGGTGTGAATCAAAAGTTGCAAGCAGTTGCAAGCAGTTGCAAGCCGTCGCTAAACATTCAACATGTCAAATCTTAGTTGCAATGTTTTAGAACGTTGCTGGTTTTTAGAATGTTGCAGCTCGTCTCGTCGCGGATGTTGTGTTTGAACTGGCCTTAAGAGAGTGTTAAGCAGTAGAAAACAGAGATTATAGATAAATAGATGATTTCAAGGGGGGCGTTGTTCTGTAGTCTCCCCAAGTGACGTAATACAATGCATTGCGAGGGAAAAGAGAATCATTGCAAACTTCTGTGAAATAGTACCTACTTTTTCGTATTATATTCTGTTTTATGATTCCCAACAATCTCAAATACAATGGATAACAGTTTAAATGTATATTACCAACAAGTTAATTGCACAAATTCGATACAAAATGAACCCTGCAACACAGCCTTTAAACATAACCCCTTCCACAAATATGTATCGGCTCCTACCCTTTTTCTGTTGAAAACAGCATTCTGGTGAGCTGAAGTTCTCACTGTCCACCATCAGCAAGGCCATCTGAGGTAGCAGGTACACATTCTGTAGATAGCCAAAAACAATTACTTGATAAACAGACCAAGCAGATGCAGATGTTCTCCATTAGAAAATACAGTTACCACCATCTTCCTGACAATGTTTAGGTTAAAGGCCAGCTAAATGTGTCTTCAACAACTCTACAATTATGGATATCAAATCTGCACATGAAACTTGGTCCATCAAAACTGATGCTTTTGTTCTTATCCAGAGACGGCTACTTGTTCCTGTGCGACGGTTAAACCCTCTCTGGTCGCATGCTTATTACGCAAATTACGCCAAGTTAGCATTGTTTTCAGAAAAAAACTTTTAGCCTCAGATCTGCCTATACTGTCTAAGCACTCCGAACATTCGCCTGCTCTCTTGGTTTAGTATGCCTAATGTTTGGTATAAGACCACACTCTAATAGTGGTTGGTGTAAACCAGGACATTTTAGTGTCCCAACAGGCTTCTGTCAGGACTCAGGACACGCAACTCAAAATCGGGACGTCTGGTTACCTTATTCTGTGTGTCAGTAGCAACCAGCATTTGTTCTGCTGTCGGCTTGTGCCTTCACTAGAAATGTAATGGTAAACCGGTTTTACTATTAACCACAATGTGAAACATCACAGTTAATAAATCGTGAAGGCTCTCCTACACCAATGGTGCACTAAACAGAAAGTGTTGCTTGTCTTGGCAGAAGTTCAAGAACGATACACTGTCAACAATGCTTTATGTCAGCCCCCCCCAAAAAACTCTATTTGTACTGAAGTTCTAACTATTTACTTACAAGGGATGACAGATGGCAGCACCTTTTCAAAATTAGTATCTCTATCTGTTGCTATATATAAGTTCAAAGAACTTTGCAAAATAACAATAAAAGTTATTGACATGGGAAGCGTGATTATAAGGGGTTGCAGGAAGAGGGCATGGAGATATCCTTTGCGAATCAGGTGGCAACACCATCTGGCGGTCATAACATGTAACACTACGCAGTGCCTCTAATTTACGATTTCAGCTTGTACTTACCTCCAGTTCCTCATAGAGAGTGCGCAGGAGAACGTGACCCTCATACCTGGAGGAACCTGAGGCTGCTAACCAGGTCATTTGCTGCTGGGTTCGGAGCACGCGCCGTGCACAATTTCTCCAGAGACGACACACACTGCAAACATAATAAATAATAATAACAATATTAATAATGATTATAATAATATGTTTCATTCATATAGCGCCTTTCTCAAACCAAAGGTCGCTTTACATACAGTACAAACGTGCTCCAGTGTGTCAACATTTTGATTAAATGAATTACTTTGAATTAAATTACACAACAGGATACGTAGTTCTTACAAGCGGAGGGGGGTTCAGACATACTCAAAGTCACCAAAGTCTCTACTGCAAACAAAATATGTTTAAGGATGGCCTGACGTCAGTGAATTGCTAGTGAATGGCTAGAGACCATAGACAGTATAGAACTATATATAGTTCTATACAGTCTATGCTAGAGACAGTCTATGAATTGCTTTCATTCAGGAGTCTGTGAGAGGGGATGGCTTCAGTAGAGCGGAGAAGGTCAACGTGTGGTTCTTTTACCGATAACAATATGTAATAATAATAATTACAGTGCATGGAAATGCACTGTATTGATATTCCTCCGTTTTTTCTTTTTATTTTTATTTTTATTATTATTCTTCCAGGCCCTAATTTGACTCTAACCGCTTATCGTAGGAACTTGGTTCAAACTTTGTTACGTAGCTCTTGCATCAAATTTTCAGTCTATTATTTTTCATATTTCTATGACTTTTACTTTTTGAGATATGAAATAAAAACTAAACTTAATTTTGCCATAGACTTAACATTGGCTTTGTGACATCATAATTAGCTTTTAAAGAAATAGAATGGAATCAACTTTGCCAGTGTTCTCTCACTGACTTCAGCAACTTCAATGGAACTTATTCTCTGTGTGTCTCTCCATTGAACTGTATAGCTCACTTGTCATCCACTTTCTTTCACTTCTTTTTCTTCACTTCCTCTCACTTTCTCTATCACTCTCTCTATTTCTTCCAATCTCAATAACTTTTTAAAACTATATTAAAATAACACTTTTTATAGCAAAGCAACCACTATAATTACTTAGTAACAACCTAGCAACCACTTCCATAATGACACCCTGGCAACCACCTTAGCAACCAATTTGATTTCCCTAGCAACCAACATGATTTCCCTAGCAACCAACCTAGTACCACTTTTTATAGAATAGTAACCACTTTATTTAGCCTAGCAACACCTTAGTAATCACTTTAAGTACCCTAGCATAATCCTTGCAATGACTTTCCATGCACTGGTATTTCCTTCAGGAAATGCTTTTCTAGTTTGTATTCCTAATCCAAAACAACATTAAACTTGTCACTGCACCTACTCGTGCGCGTAGCAAGACACCTGTCAAGTTTGAAATCAATCGGACCATCGGTAACGAATAACACACACACACACACACAGAACGATTTCCGGGGCACGAGCTGGACGTCCGAGGCCGCAGCAAAGATATGTTTGAGTTTCACCCCCACAGTGACTGTCCATTTATTTGACTGCCTGAGTGTAACTTTGGTCCGTGGATGTAAACTACACCCCAGTTCCATGCTCAGTCCAAAACCCCTACACATACGAATTAAAGACTCATGCTGTCGCTGGACTACTAATTCAAAATATTGTTAGCCACCCATCTAGCCATCGCAGTATCAAATCTGACTAATGTTGAGGAAGACAGCGTTAAGGTATGCACTATGTAGTATCAATTACACCCAGTTTATTGAGAATGCTGTGATGACACTGTAGTGTCCAACAATCTTAGCAACTTGTAAACTACTACGCATTGTCAAGAGAATGTAGGTTAGCGTTATAGACAGGACGTTAGCTAACCGTATACCACAATTCCATGTTTGACAAACTGTGATTACCTCGCCATTCGAAGAAGCGATTTGGTTGGAACAAAGCTCAGGATCCTTTCGACAACTTCAGCAACATTGCTAAGAACGTAACTTCTAACTGAACCTACATCCATATTATCAAAAAGCGTTGGTCGCAGCTCTACACGACAACATCAATTGCTGTAAACTTCCGCCAACTCAAGGCCAGTGGTTTATCAGTTCCGGGTTTGTTAAATTAAAAGAATAAAAGTTCTTCTTTGAAATCGAAACCAGCACAAAATGCTTTGACCGATTGTGACCTGTGATACAAAATTCTGACTAGAGGCAACCTGAAGACCACTGGTGTGTGAACAAATTAAAAACAATAATTCCCACAATGAAGTAGCCTAATGCTTCACCGACCGCAGGGGTGCACAGCATGGTGCCAGGCAGAGGCGATTGCTCATTGAGTGCAGGGGAGGCTCAGCCTCCTCTAAAATATCACGGAAAATTGCATGAAATAATGCCTATTATGAGCTACATTAGCAAGCCTAATATTTCAACTAGAACATGTTAAAAACGTGTTCAACTTCATGGCTATATCGTTATAGTTTCGTTTTGCAACAAGGTTTTGCCTGTCATCTATCGTGATTTCGCACGTCTAATGCATTGCTGTGACGACACGATCCATTAAAATCCCCATAGAGGCTCGGCCTCACTGGACTTCGATGGCACTACGGAGTGGGCTGGTCTCAGTGCAGGAAAAGCTAGATTAATATTGGATAAACGCCGCAAAATCGTCATATCCAGGGAAGCCCGGCCTCTCTGGGGGTGAATGGGACAGTGGGATGGCTCGGATGCCGAGCTTCTGTATGATGATTGGAGGAACCGTCATTTTTTTTGATTGACAAGCATATTTCGCGATTGCACAGGAAGTTTCAACAGAGACGGGCTCTGGTTTCAAGTTCAGGGATGCGTGAAAGTTACGGAACCTTACAGGGTTGGCAGGTGAACTCGAGAGGCAAGGCTCAAATTTTAATGATTCTATTGCATGTTGTACACAACATATCCTATCAATAAAACCGTAATGTGGAGTTACAGAGTTCGTGATTTGCATTTGTTTCAGTTGTGTATTTAGGCTAAGTTGTCGGCTAGCCACATAGCTCGCTATAATAACTGTGTTGCTTGGCTAAATTGCTAATGTTTACTTGAATTTTATAAGCTATTTGATAGCATTTCCCACCATGGGAGATTCCAAATAAAACAGCAAGGCATATGAACGTAGAATAGTCACGTACTATAAAGGCTACCAAATAGCATATTTAACCCCCCAAAGTGAACTGGTAAAATTTAAGCTTACTTCTAATCTAACCAAGCCAGCTGCAATGTCTCAGAACCTACGTATCGGCTACTGTTGGGTCTATTCTGTTTTAGGATATATTTCCCCCTCAAATAACAATATAGCAGCAATAATATTAATTTAATAGTTGACCATTTTTATCAGAGCTTCCCCTGTTCCAATGAGCAGCAACCGCCACTGTGCCAGAGACACTTATATATGAGATGGTGCACAGTCAACAGATTGAACAGCATGCAGTAACCGGAAAATTTGGGGGTTTGATTCCCAGCTTCCACTGTTGTTAGTGGCCTTCAATTGAATTGGCATGTGTAGGCTACTGTACGTGGCTCTGGATAAAATTGTCTGCTAAATTAATGAATGTGAATGTGATCTTTCCAACTAATTTGAAAATGTGTTGCAAGGCATATAAAGTTAAAGTAGATGAGCTAACAAAATATTTAACTAACCACTTGTAACTCCTTAAGTTAATCGAGAATTATTATAGGGTGTGGATAAAATATGTAGGCTATCCACACCCTAACTAGGCCTAATTATTAGTGCATGTGCATGTAACAACTGTTAAATAATGGAAATTTTACTTAATCAACAAATTATTATTGTATAATAAACATATTTAGAAACATATTTTAGACTTATTTAGTAGCCTAAGAACAAGACAACTGTGTGTACAAATGCTTTATCGATGAGAATTAACATACACTAAAAAAAGGGGGAAATATCAAAGTGTTGTTAATCTTCTATCAAGATCAAAAAATCTATTCGGTATGTTTTTTAGAGGCCATACAGGCAGGCAGATTTGTTATTTTATTTTTAAAGGCCACTTATTTCATGGATCCAGGATACTATGCATCCTGGATCCATCCATCCACCCCCCCTCCCTCCCATTTTGTACAGTAAGTATTGGATTTTTCAATTGGCTTTAGTGTTATTTAAGATACTGTAAAATCAACTATAAAATACTAATACTATAAAATCAACAAGTCAACTATAGGCCCACATTCACAATCAAGAGTGAGGCCTCAAGAGTAAGGAGTGGGTCTTTCCTCCTTATGTCCAATGAATTACAGGCACCAACCTAATTGTAGACGCATCTCCAGAACCACAATGATAGTAAGCTGTAAGTAGGTAGGATGTACTGTACCAGTAGCCTGACCAGCCAGACCCACCGGCAGCCAAATTAGATTTGCTGCCGCTAGATTTCTAGGCTACTGTACCAGTGCAAGAGTGAATACTTCTGTAGATGTTATACTGTATGTGATATTTCAGGCTTTTATTTTCAACAAAATTAAAAAAAACAAACAAACAATAAAGGCATGTTTTTGGCTTGACATGGAGAAATATTTTGTGTTGATTGATGAAAATCAACAACAGCCCCCCCCCCCCCCCCCCCCCCCCCCCCACACACACACACACACACACACACATACACACGTGTGTTCTGTATGCTGCTGTATAAGTGCTGTCATCATTGTTGAAGTATTAAAATACCTGATCATATCCCAGAGGATTTCTAAACACCATATCCCAGACAATTTAAGAAAAAAAAAAGATCAGACAGACCTGTCAGAAACTAGTGCAATTTGGGATTACATGAATAAACGGAGAGAAAGACATAACAATGAACTTTTGCATGATAGATATTATTAAGAGTTGCAACATGCAAATGAATATTTTGGAATGAAATATGGCAACATTGCGATAGCCAGTAACAAAGACAATGGCTGGTTTACAGGAAAAACATCATGTGCACAGAAAGAAATCTTTTAGTTTTGAGGGGTACATTTCAAATGGTATTCTGCCTGTAGGTTGTGTGCGGTAGTAGAAGTGGATAAAGCGCATACAGCAAAAATCAAGGCTAGGGTACACTGTGAAGGACTAAAGATTTCAAACATCAGTTAAATATAAGGCAACTGATCAAAGCTTGCGAAGGCGGTGAGACTGCTGGCGAGTCATCTGCTGTTGGTGCTGAGCCATCTGAGCACTCACTATGGCATCGCGCAATTTCTGAGAAAAGAAAGAGATGGTGCTAAAACTATGAGAAATAGAGTACAATTGATGAACTAGTAACAGTATCCTGCAGCCTGATGTGCAAATGTTTCATATTCACATACATTTTTTTCCACGCTGACAGCTGGATGTTTCAAGAATGAAATTAATGGAACATGTGCGTCCACACCTTCATGTCTGCTGTACATTTGTAATGACTTTTTGGTCATTGGGGCGCAATTGTGGGTGGGTAAAGAGGGGAGCAATAAATACTAATTATATTGCTGAATACTTAATCAGCTATAGTAACTCAGTAATCTCTCTTTGCTTTCAAAGGTAGATACTGTAGCCACTGTATATTCATTAAATATATAACATGCATTTATTTATAGATTTATATGGCAGCTATTTATGCGGCAATGATCCTAAATTACTCATTCTAAAACGGATAGTTCCGGTCCTTGATTATGATTGGCTGAATCGTGTTTGATGCCGTTGGTTGTAATCCAACACAAACATACACCTTGACCGCATTTTGTTCTATGGTAATGCGCCACCACAACCTGCACAAAAGTTAGAGTAGCTGCGTCTCAATGTTGCTTGGCAACCATTCATATGGAAGAAATATATTTCTTGGCGGAAGCATGATTATTAATAGGCCCTGGATGATTATTTTCTAGTGTGTCGTGTAATTGTCTTACCTCTGCAAACTCAGCGTATTTCATTCCCACAACTCTCACTTCCTCGCCGTCTTTCTTAGCAATCCTCAATTTATTCTGCTCCTACATAAAACAATATATCAACATAGGCTCTAAAATATACAAATACACACATACTGTATCTGTTACTTACTGTATTATTTCTACTAATACATCGGTAGTTTCACAATCAGGAAATGCTTCACAAGGCCTAAAAATCAAACCCTCTTGAAATATATTTATATAGTTTCGCATCTTTGTAGCTTGTATCTAGATTTGCTGAAGGATAAAAATGTTTCATAGTAACTGGTCATTGACAGCTTTTTACTTCCAACGTGAAATGTGTGTTAGAGAGGACATATGAAAGAAATTTAGTTTTTGCCTAGCTTGGCAAACCAAACTCCTTCACAAAGTGAAGAGTCTGCACGCTCACTATTGCGAAACCTTAGCATTGTGACGGGCACCGACATAGAATTACCTTTGACATCATTGGTCCAGCATAACCAATCACATTGATCAGAGATACCTATGTTACTTCCTACTTCACCTAAACTTTAAAACCTGACAATAAACACCATCGGCAGTCAGGAAATAATGTATGCAGGCCTAACTTTGCTGTAAATAAACATACACATTATTCCGACTGCAATTCTTGATGTTTGCGTTGCTACTACCAATTACATTTCAAAACTTGTACTTTATATAGCATAGATATGCATGATGTGTTACAAAAACTGTTCGACTGGAAACTTTAGCGGCTACGTTTCCCAACAATATCACTTACTATGATGTTCAAACTGTATGTGGAAATGTTGTTGGTAGGTACTCTGGCTTTGTTAAATAAAAACTGCCATCAGGATAAGAGTGTGCGGTCTCCTACCTCATCCTCATCTATATTACCCCGCAGCCAGCACCTTGAAAATATAGAGGCGTGCGCTGCTTTCCTAAAACAAGAGGTACTCGGGCTATCACCATACGAAGCTCAATCTTTTAAGATGTGAACGTTAGTCTGGGGAGTCTGCGCTTTATTTCTACTGCACAAGAGGCGTGATCAATCACCTGCCATATCCATCAAAAGTGTAACATACTGTATGAAAACATATTACAACATATCAAAGTGCAGTGCAGTTTTCTGTCCATAGCACATCTTGTTTATAAATGTGTTGAAGTGGTGTAGTTTTAAAATGAAATGTCAATTTGAGGATGAAAATGACTGAAAGATGTTTTTGTGCCAACAAAGGGTAATTTTGTGACAAAAAATTACGCTTTTTTTTTTTTTTACCATCTGTCAAGGTGCTCCTAAGTCTAGCCATTTGCAGAAAAAGTGAAGCGCTTACCCCAGTTGTGAAACTACCCACATGTGTATTCAATAAATACCACTGGGCAACCACTGTGTGCACTTCCTACCTTACAGTAAAGCTTGAGGTCTGATCCCTCTACACTGGGTGACTTGTAGAAGAGCTTATAAAGGCACTCCCAGTCCTTGCTGAAGTGACCAACAAACTCGATCTCCTTCACACACATGACCCGCCTATCACACACAAAATTAGTACACATATAAGTTGAAATTCATATTTAAATGTGCATTACCACTATTTTGACATATCAAAGATTGATATGTCAAAATATTACACGTAAAAAAAAGAATTTGATTTCATCAAGACTTAAAGAAGCATGCTTACTGTCTTTCAGAATGGACATACCTGTTAGTTATGATTATTTTAGTTTTCTTGTGTCCAGGGAAATCAAAGTGTTCCCTGAAGACCTCCCCATCCTCCTGCTTAATCTCTGATCTCTGTAAAAATTATAAATAATTAGTCTTACATAAAACACAGTGAAGCAGTGGCGGATTGTCGGTTTTAAGGCTGAACTTTCAATTATGATTTGTTGACAAACCAATTGAACATAACATTTCCAACATCATATCATACGGCAGCCAAGGCTCCAGTGAATTCACATAAAAAAATAAGATTGACACCCTTTCAACAGTTTGTATGTGTTGGAACATCTGCAATACTACTAGTCAATGTTAGGCTAGCAGAGTACAGTAAGTTAACAAAACCAGTTTAACATAGGTCACATTTACTTTACACGTTTAATCAACGTTAGCTTCTTTGCAAATAAGCATTGCATTTAAAAACTAATGAACACCTAACATTATTGTTTGGTTAGGTTGTTATCTATAGTAACTAGTTAACCAACAAAGATTAAGGAAAACAAATCAATCTGGCCAATAGAGCCACTCAATGAAAATACATATTTTTCTCAATGTGCTGAAAACTTCTCAGAACACACTGAAGATATGATCCAGTACTTCGCAGCCGAATTTGATTGAATAAAAATTGTTTCCAGTTCCATACTTTTGGTCATGATGTCAATCAATTTGTTTAGTGATGAATGGAAGTGACAAGTGATTGGGAAAACAGAGGCAGACACAAAATATGAATGGCAAACTCAGACAATATAAAATAGCCCATGATTAATCTCCTTGTATAATAGTTAGACCTGCAGAGAAGGTCAATGGTCCACCTCTGCATTGAAGACACACTACACCACACCCTCACCCTAAAAGACAATTTACATACCAGGCGATAAGCGCTGCTCAACAAAATATGACATAAAAGCGACACAATTGTTTGTAGGGGTGAAGTGGAGCTTGTTGTGCACATCAAAAATGCCTGTAGCTCCACCACATGTTTTGGCAGCGATTTGTGTTTGTTGGTGCACTTGTCGCCTGTATTGTGAATTGGCTTTTATTCACAAACATAAAAAAACTTTTTTAATACTAATTAGTCACATAGCCACTAATGGCACTGGGAACAACCTTGACTGAATTACTGAATTACAAACCCATACATGAAGCCCTCCCAAGCAAGCATATTTATCCACTTGCACCGACATGCACATGCAGATTCACATTAACGCACTGCATGGAATTAATTGTGCTTTATTACATATTTTAACTGCACAAACTCACACTCAGGTAGATCAAGATAATTATTACAGTGTTGCTTTTATGTGATAGTTGAAGTATTAGGCAGACATTTTGTCCAAAGCGACTTTGAAGTGGAGTGAAAACTTTCATTGAAAACAGTTAGAAATCAACATTATACATAGTGTTACAAATATATAGCAATATTAAGTATTAAATTATAGCAAAACAACCACTAAATAAGAAGAATAAGAACAACAACATTAACAATTACCAAAAACTGTTATTATATATAAAATGGACATGCCAAGTATCTTTGACTATTAGAACAGATTACTGTTTCAAGGGAAGCTTTACAATTCTTTTTCAATGTGACAGGGTCCTCTGTGGAATGGTACCCGATCCATGACGCCTGTCCGATCCATTCTGTGCATATGCAAGACATTCACACTTTATTTGCTTAGCCTTCCTGCAGGAATTTCTTTCACGGAGTCATTCTCTTGTTGTAGATAGGTCTATTATGATTGTAGGCTATATTAATTCACATAATTTAATATTGACATTTACTGTGAAATTGTTCACGTTTAAACTGCTACAAGACAAGGCCTACTGTACAGAGTTGATTGCTCTTGTTCTGTTTACTCTGTACAAAGAATAACACACACACGTTACAAACGAAGCTAGTTGGATCATTGTCAGCACTTCATTGACAGAATTGATGTAAACAGCATAAGGATACGTCCAGACTACGTGTCTTTTTCGCAGCTGCCAGCATCTGTTTTATTCTATAATTCTATGGAGTCGTCAGCTTATTTTGAAATTGCGACTAGGCTGTCTTTTTCTGCAGTTCAGAGCTGTTTTTAAAGTTGAAAGATGTTCAACTTCTTGCGGATATACGCCCTACTTCGTATCTGCGCAACTTATCTTGTCAGAAAAAGAGGCCAAGTCTGAACGTAGCCTAATGAACTTGGGTGATAGAATTTAAATGTGCTGTTGTGTGTCAGTCCAGTAAGTGTGCTAGCAACAGTGGCAGTTAAGGGTCACCAACACGGAAGGGGAATGTGTCCAGGACTTTGACAAAAGGCCAAATAAATTATTGGTGCAATAGGCCAGTTCAGTGGCATACTGTGTAAAATATGCTCTGAACAACTGAATATCATAAAGTGGGAATAGATAAGACATTGAGATGAAAGCTACATGCTAAGAGAATTTAAGTTGGTCATTGGTCATTACGACCATAATATAATATGGGGGGGTGTCAATGTTGATCGGAGTTGGATATTTTGTGGGATAGCTCAATTGGCTGGGAATGCTAAGAGGTCAGTTTTTGAAAGATTGAGCTGAATATGATGGTCCCTCATAAAACCTGAAACAACACTGGGGCATGCTCAAATGCAAGCTGAAATTTCAAGGAGAAGACAAAAGCAAATAAAATGCACTCATATAATTAACGATCTATAGAAATGTGACAGACAAAAATGCAGTATAAGATATAGGGAAAAAGGTTACAACAGGGGGTCATATTTGCAGTACATCTCACAATATACAAATTTAGAATAACAGTCCTATAACTTATTCTCAAATCTAGGAAGGACTTAATATTTTGAGGCATTCTCAATAAACAGAGAAAATAAGGGTTTTGGTACAAATATTCGGTTACACTTCACTTGAAGATATTTACATAAGAGTGACATGACACTGTCATGAACATGTCATAAATATTATATACAAGTCATACATTTTTGACATAATGCTTCTGCCATTAAGTGTCATTCGGTTTTTGTCATGACAAGTTAGGGTTAGGGTTAAAGTTAGAGTTAGGGCTATGGTGACTTGGGTTAGGGCTTATGTGTCACGACAGTGTCATGTGTTTATGACAGTGTCATGTCACTCTTACAGTATGTAGATACCTTCGAGTAAATTGCTACCAAATATTCTTTACAGAAAACACACACCAAATCTCGCTTTCTCTGCCATATACTGTACTCTACCTAAACACAAAGTAAATCAAAGAACCTCTTCAGAAGAATGTGACATTTTGATGTGTGATGTGAGAACCCCTATTCCCTTACTCCCACCCACCCACTACTCATTCCTCCTCAGGCTGCATGAAAAACAGAAGTAGAAGGAAAGACCATTACATAATCGTTACATGATAAGAATCGATACAGTTCTACTGTATGTATTCAGATTCAAAGTATGATCTGGTATTTTTGTTTGTGTTTCAACACAAACTTGTCAACTCGTAAATTGTCTAAGAATGTCATAGCACACTGCTTTTCAATAATTAACAGATATACTGTATGTTTCATACAAGTAGGGAGAATAGTAGACAGAACTATATGGAAAGGCCACTGTGGCCATCGGAGTAATCTCACCTGGTAGAAGTCATAACCCTGGGATTCTTGTAAGTTGTATGGGCGGATCACCCCATCTTCCTGAATAAGACGTGCTGGGCGTATTTTGTTCACTTCCTCTGCTGATTCTGCCACTCTATCAATCCAAAAAAATGTAAAAGTCATGTTTTGTCCATGCATCAAACCATGAATCAGAGGTACACCCTAAATATGCAAGATTGATTGTTGTTTTTTTTTGTAAGCATGTAAGATGATTAAGTGAGGCAAATGTATACATAAACAGTGCACTAGCAGAAAAAGCGCAAATATTTACCTATGATAATGTGAATACTGATAATACACAACTGAAAATATCAATATATAAAAAGTTAATTTTCACTGGGAATATTGTTGCATTTGATATTCGTTAAAGGAGTCATCTATACATTCAGTCAAAACACTTATCTAAGTATAAGTGTAAGTATACAAGGACATGTTTGTAAAAAACCTCACTAAAGTGCCCCTCTAATGGAGGAACGCCCTTGCAGCAGTGTGAAATGAACATTCTCTACGAGTGCCCTTCAGTGGAATTGGGTGACATTAGGAAGTGAAAATGGTATGCAGTGTTGTACAGGGTACTGCTACAGGGTACTGCTACAGGACAGAAAACATGATGAAGTGCCTAATTTGGTGTTTATCTTTCAGATAAAATGTGATGCATTCCTGTAAAAAGGATCTCTATACATGGATGAACATGTTGGAAATGGAAGATAAATGCGCAAAATAATAATGATAGATATATGGATAGATAGATAGATAGATAGATAGACAGACACATAGATAGATAGATAGATAGATACTTTAAAGCAACACTAAAGCACTTTTCCTCTGACACATGGAGGCTATTTGTATATCCAGCAAATAACGATGGCCACAGACAAGGTAGAGTACAGCGTGCCAGGACTAGAGTATGGCCATTTCTGATTGGAGCCAAAGATTCTGGCAGTAAACAGCGAAAATAGATCTGCTGGTATCCAGCCTGAGCTGCCGGGCAAAATTCAAATTTCCCGGAAGTTCAGGCAGGGTTCACCCAGCCTATCGTACTACAGAACCGCTACCCAATCTGGTAAACTTACATAGTGTGGTTATAGCCGATAGAGGGCCGCGAGGCGAATGCAGAAGTGCAAAAATGATTTTGGGAACATTATTTTAATTTACAAAAAACTCTTTAGTGTTGCTTTAAGAATCGCCAAGGGGAAATTCAAACACGTGGTTTCATGTCCTTACAATGAGAAACTTGAGGTTCCCTAGAGCTGCCTTTCTGCTTCAAAAACCAAGTACAAATATGATGAGGTGCCCAATGGAGTAAAACAAACAAAAAAAAGTACAACCGTACCCTCTGACACAGGCTTTTCCAAAGTGGATGTTGCCTGCCTGTGACAACAATCAAGCACAAAATAATAAAATGCATAAAATGGAGGTTATTTGACTCAAAATTGTACTTGAGTCATGTTTACAAGCATGGTCGGGTGGAGGCATTTCAGAAGAAAGGCCTCTAGAACAAGCTTTCAATAAAGCAGACAGGAAACAACAAAGAAAAACAAAAGTGATAAAGGAACAGAGAAATCATGACAAGACTAACTGACATTATAATGTATCTTGCAAGGAAAGATGATGCATCAGGGGCCATGATGAAAGTGGCCCCAACAAAGGATATTTCCTTGAACTTGTTTATCTCTTTGGTAAATATGTGTCCTCAATCAAAATGCAACATATCCAATCTGAACAAAGAAAAACGCAGACATCATTGCTGTCAAATAGAACACAAAATGATATGATCAATGCCCTTGCTACTTCTGTGAGAAGGATTATCGTGAAAGAAATGGATGACCTAAGTCTATTTTCCATTTTCTTGGATGAAACCATGGATGTTTCCCATGTAGAGAAAAATTCCTTTTGTCCGAGACCTCTATGACATGGAAATTAAGGGAAGGTTTCTGCAAGTTTGTGATGTGAGTTTAACAACAGGAGGAATTGTAGAATGCTGTGATGACACTCCTTGAAGAGAATGGTCTGAAGCATAAATGAATAAATAAACCCCTGAGGTTTGAGGCTGATTAGTTGATGAAGATAGTGACAGTTCAGCATCCTGGTGGCTTGTGGATTGAACCTGTCTGTATCTGCTAGTACAGATCAGCATACTCCTTATACCTTCTACCAGATGGTAGGAGGGTGAAGAGACTGTGGCTGGGATGACTGGGGTCAGCGAGGATCCACTAGGTCTCTCTCCTGCAGCGTTGGCTATAAAGGTTCTGAGTTGGTAATTCAGTCCTTGTAATGCGCTGTGCTGACATGATCATCTTTTACAGAACTTTGCCATCATGGGTGGTGCTGTTACCATACCACGCTGATTGTTAGATAATGAGAAAGCTTTCTATGTACACTGCCATGCCCACTGTATCAATTCGGTGTTAGTGGAATGGAGCAAGCATTTTGTGCAGCTTTTTTTATTTTTTATCTGATTGACTATACATAGCGAGATCTACAAAATGACATGCTGCATTTGTGAAAATGCAACAGTCCATGTGCCCTGATCTGTGAAAATGGTGTCTGACACACGATGGGCATGCAGAAGATGCTCTAAGGTCCCTGAAGAAGGTCCTTTCTGCCGTGGTGAAGCTGCTCCAAAACATGGCAGACAGTGATCCACCAGACCCTACACCAGGTGATGCCCAGAGGCTCTTGCAGAGCATACATTTTGAATTCAGTCTATGCATGAAGATTGCCACGCCCATCTTCACTGAGACTTCCATTGCATCTGCTTCACTTCAGGGAAAAGACCTTGATTTGTCAGCGTCAAACACCATTGTGAAGGGAGTCATAAAGGGAGGGCAAGCGATGAGGAAGGATAAAGAGCTCAAGATCCTTTTTCTTCTAAGCAAAGGGGCAAGCAGATGCAGCAGGCATTAAAGTTCCAGATGAAATACCTGGGCAAGCCAGACGCAGGAAGGTACTTCAAAAGTACAAGTAGAGCTCCCAGTCTGCTACAGAAGATTACCAAGCCCACGGTTTAGAGGAACTCTACCAGGTAAAGGTATTCTTTCGCTTTTTTGACGTACTCTATCAGGAGCTACGTCGGAGAATCAGGGGGAATGATGACACACAAACTGGGTTAATCTTATCAGGCCTTCACTACCTTACTGTCTCAAGTCATTGGAAGGGCGGGTATAAGTGACATTTCACCAACTTTATAGGAGAGCCAAAATAAAACCAATTGGTTCATTGTAGCTGCTTTTAAACTTGCTTTTATGGTCATGCGGTCATGCTAGCTAGCTGTCTTGACAATGGTCTGACCGTTGTAGATGGAGGTGTGGGTGATTTAACACTAAAAGAGGATCTGTCTCTTGATCTGCTGATCTAGTGGCTGGCTTTAAGGTGCTCCCTGGAGAACAACAGCTGACCAAGAGATGTCAGTTTGACTGCTCCGGCTTCACAGCTGTCCCTTCAGTGTCTGGTCAGAGTGATCGCTCGGGACTTGGATACACTAAAGTTGTCTTGCCTCTGTGGGATGTAATATCAACCCATTGCTGAGTGGTCATCTACTGATCTGCTGGCTGATTTTAAAGTTCTTCCTGGAGAACAGCTGACCAGTGCTTCCGGGCCTCTGACCTGGGTTCAATACAATGAGAGTGACATCTGTAAGGGCTGCTCATCCAGTGTACTGTATGGTCAGGGAGATCGCTTGGGACTTCTTGCATCTGTGGTAACTTGTTCCTAATGTCTACCAAGCCATTGTTGAGCGGTCATGCTGGCCTGGTTAGATATTCAAGAGCATCTGGCCCCATATTACCATGACTGGACTGTTCAAGAACACCATGTTGCTATTTGGCCCAAGTAATTCAGTGCCAGGACAGGAGTCACCAATGCCCATGATTTTATTATTGTTACTGGATTTTTTTGTGTGTGTGTATGTATGTGTTTTGTAAGTTGTCTATTGTATATTTGAATTAGCCTAGTGTTATTATTTATTCTAATAATTGTGCTGTAAATATACACTATATTGTCAAAAGTATTCGCTCGCCTGCCTTGACTCACATATGAACTTCAGGTCACATCCCATTCTTAATCCATAGTGCAGCTGTAAGAGCTTCAACTCTTTTAGGATTTTTGACCATTCTTCCAGAAGAACATTTGTGAGGTCAGACACTGATGTTGGACAAGGAGGCTGGCTCTCAGTCTCCGCTCTAATTCATCCCAAAGGTGTTCTATTGGGTTGAGGTCAGGCCAGTCAAGTTCATCCACACCAAACTCTGTTAGCCATGTCTGTGCACCAGTACACAAAGTAAGGTACTGGTGAGTATGGCAGTCCGGGTCAGCATGTAGCCTCTGACCTACTTCCAGATTAGTAACAATGATTGCGTTCAGGAACAGCCCGAATAAAAAGGCAGTGGAGGAGAATAGGACCTACAGCATTATTCCTAGATTTGCGGGGTCGCAAGAAAACGAGTGAACCTGCAGAGTAACAGAAAATATGAGGCCTACATCAGCCTAATTTGGACAGCAATATTACTTTGAAGTGAAATCGGAAAGCTTCTCAATTTCCTTCGACCTCTTCCAGTTTCCTCATTGGTCCTAAGAAGTGAAGTCCAACATTAACCTTCATAAAGGGGGCGGAGAAAGGTGCTGTTTGCCTGATGAAGTCCAGGTTTGATAAATACGACGTTAACAGAAGTGTCTTATCGTGTGAAATTTGTGGGTCGTCATGACACTGATAAGGCTATGTTCGCAGATGTATGTACATCTGGCCCTGTCTGAAATATTAGAGTCTGAAATATTAGACTGATAGATAGAGCAAACTGCTAAAGGAAGTGTTGTAGTGAGAGAACCGGAGTATCTTGTATGGTAATAAAAAAAGGTTTACATGGCCAAGCCAGTGTTAGATTCTCTGGTTGTTGCGTTGTTTTAGTTCTAATGTCTGAATTGAAGATGGCCAGTAAAGATTGACGGCTAAAACAGGATCGGCAATTAGATAATTTATTGTAGATGGTACAACAAATTAATAACAGAGCACAGGCTAAGTCTCGGAGAGTAAAACTGCACAGAGTCAAACAGTTGATTGCTATTAGAAGCGGCTGCTGAGCATCCCAACAGAAGATGCTCCTCAATTCGCTTCCTCGATCCGTCTCAGAGTCAAAACCTAAGACCAAGCCTGTTATACGAAAACATACGAACATAAATCACGCCAACGTGGCAGGTGCCAAGCATTGCACAAAACTGGCACTGACCAGATGGAAAATTATAGACATAGGCTACAGACCAACATGCTATCTCCTTCGGTCCATGTTATCACTGAAATTCGCGAGATACAGGGCAACAGGACCCTCTTGACGGTAAACAGGCACAGGCCTAGGCCTCATCTACATCTGTCTACATCTGGTCAGGCTTTTAGTGTTACACCTTGTCCTAACCGGACGCGATGCGAGCGAACATTAGCGATAAAATCTGCGTAATCACATTATTTTCAACTGGAGTGTCCTGACTCCAAGCACGATGCAACGCAACATTTTCAGAGAATTTCTGTCGGACACCCTGTTTGTATTTTCTTTTTGTTGCTTGCTTTGCTCTACTATTTTGAATGAGAAATATGGAAGCCTGTGACGCAATAGAAGAGCATATTTAACAGATTCAGCGTAGACAGGCAACATTGACAATCGCTCGCTGAGATCCTGTTAAGACACGGCGTTCGACAAAGTATGGACCCCTACCCCGTCGTAAACTACACACAGGAGTAACACATGAATACAGCAGAATACAGTGAGAATACCCCAGAATTCTGGCTGGAGATTTTTTCTTGGGCAATGAAGTTAGAACTGGCTCCACAACCTAGCAATATGCATTTCTTTCCCTCTTTTTTCCATTGCCACAAACCATGATGTCTAAACGATGGAATAAACAGAACTATGAATTATATGTACCGGTACTGTTACACTTCTAGATAATATTGTAATTTTATTGTTTTAAGTTCTGTACATCGTGCAAAGACACATGCTTTTGCTTTAGCTGCCTAACTGCAAACTGCTTAAAAATAAATGCATGGGAGCTATTATATCTCAGATAAAAAGTAATGTAAGAAGCTACTTCTACAGGATGTCAAATCACTGATGCTTATTGTCAGTGAACCCAAATGAATGAATGATTCAAATGCTCCCCTCAGCCTAAAGTTCTATGCAACTGAACCCCCCCCCCCCCCCCCCCCATCAGTTCATGGTTTCTGTTGACATGGAACTCCAATATCAATTCTTAAAGGCTCTGCCCTGCCGATGGGGTTTAGAGATAAGGGCAGCATTGTTATAAAGATAGATGTTATTTATCATATTTGTTCCTTGGATTCACATACTCTCTCTGGTCATGACACAAGCAGAACAAAAAAGCATGATGCACATGCCCCTGTTAACCACGATGCATTACTCACCTGTTGCCACTCACATAGTTGTGTTTTGAGCAATTACTCACTGAATACATAACTACTTTGCACATACTATTTAAAGGACATATGACAGAATAAATTAGCCACATACACAAGACAACATTGAACAAGACAAAGCTAACAAGATACATACATTACAATACAGTGAAAAGAGAGGAAAGACACTTCCCATGGTTGATTTTTTATCTTTTCAAGTCTTTCTCATCATTCTCATACCTTTGAATGCCCTGAAAGGTGGTGCTGGCCATATCTACAATGCCTCCAGTTGGTCTGGCAACAACGCCTACCAGTCCTTTTCCAATGCCCTTGAAGAAGCCAGCTGCGCCCTCTTTCTTTGCACCTGACAGAATAAAAAAGAAATTCCACATGCACTTTTAACTGAATTTCATCATAGTTCAAATAATTAATTTTACTTAAATTAATACGAGTTTGACTTCTTTTAAGACGTCTCATCCTGAAAACTCTAGAAATACTAAAACAAGTTGCCTGATAAAAGCATACCTTAAAAAGTGGCAAGATGTAGATTAATGATGCTTAGTGTAGAGTTGATTAATGATGCTTACCTTCAACAGGCTTGGTGACAATTCCAGTCACACCCCCAACCACACCCTGGAAAAAGGAATACATATAATAAATACTTCCATGAATCCAGAATGATTTAAATGCTTCTCAAAGACATCTTCGTTGAACAGAATTTGACACTGTAGCCAATAATTGGCTACCTAAACAATGGGCTGCTAAAGGTTGCCCGACCTGGGCCAGCACAGGACTGGTACATTTTAAGTTCTGTAGCCAGGCATTCTCGGTCATTCTCAAGTTCCTACACTAGGGAAATGAAAAGTTAGTGGATCCGCCATCTTAGCCACAGGTACTGCTTAGGTTGCAGCACAATCTCCTTTCGCTTGTCATTGTTGTCTCGTCATAATAATTCGCTATCATTAAGATGGCACAGTTTTTCAGATAATTTTCATTCTTATGTTACAGATGAGACAAAACTCATCAGTAAAAGGTTCACAGGGATCGATTCATGAGATTTCAAACAGTGTATTGCATCAACAACAACAGGAAGTGTGTTGTATATAGCACAGTGCCTGAGAAGAGGATTTCAAGAAATTGGCTATTTTTTGTTTCGCTGATGACTCTGATTCTGGCATTTCCTTATGGCCTGTGCAGACTACAGCCCGATTTTGCCACGATTGTGTCGTGGCCGACAAATTTCCATTGCCGTGTCCGAATATTCAAAGTCAGGAACGATGTTCGAAGGAGGAAGCGTCTTGTAATGTGACATGTTCAACGACCCACGATTTATTGTCTGCGACATTCTACGACGTTACGACCAAAAGTCTAGCATGTCCGAATTTTGGGGGAATCTCCTACGACTCCCATGTTGACACTGACACTGTGACGACACACGACGAGAAGGCTACAATACAATCTTGTAATGTAGCCACTCTTGCGACCAAGCCGCGGCAAGATTGTGGCTCTCTGATCGCCTAGTCTGACATGGTCAATCGTAAAAGATATTCATGAAAGACAAAAAAATTGTGTAGTCTGCACAGGCCATTAATGCATTGTATACAAGACCCAACGGCATCTTATTATTTGTTTCAACACGGTAATTGCCATGGGTAACCTTTTCAGTACTATCCAAAGGAGAAGACACAGTACGCTAGACTGGTAGTGAAGACATTCAGTCATGCAGAGATGTAAATCTTGTGTACCTTCAAAAAACCCTTCCCTCCTTTGGCAAGGCTTTCTCCAAAATCTTTGGGAGGTCTGTTTCTCTCCTCTCGGCGTTTCTGCTGGTATTCTTTGTCCATGGTGATTGCTGCCAACCCTTTACCCACAGAGCCAGTAATCCGTGATACCATTCCTGCTGCTCCTCCTAAAAGCATACACACACACATGCACATCTATCTCTACGTTCGCAAAAGTTCTCCTATCTTTGCGAATTTGGATGCACTTCAGTTGTCCACAGCAACTTGTAATATAAGTCACATACTGTATACACGTCGCTTTGGGTGATAATGATAATGAATAAACGTAAATGTGCCTCTTACCCACTGTGTGTCCCAGAAGACTGCGTACTCCAATGGCAAAGCCCTCTGCAAATTCTTCTGGTCCCTGTACAGCTCCCTTTTCCAACATACAAGATTGTGAATATGCGTACACACAAGCAGCATACACGTACACATACAAACACGCACGCACACACACGCACGCACGCACGCACGCACGCACGCACACGCACTCACTCACCTGGAATGGTTCATAAAAGAAGGCCTCCACTCCCTCTGACAAGCCTCTGATTAGACCAAAAGGATTGCCCAGCACATCCAGTCCCAACACCAATACATACATCTGCTTCAGGAACTAAAGAACATGGATAGAAAACATGGATCAACATTTGCATCTACCCAAATCTCTTTAAAATGTACAGACATTTTCAAAAAAGTTCCTCACACTGCAGGGCTTGATGCACAGTTCAGATATGTGTCAATAATTTTTTGGACTGCTATCTACTTATAGTGACCAATAATCAAAATGCATCATGCCCCTCTAGAGGGGACAAGACTTTGGACCATGTCTACACATCTCTGGGACATATCCCAGTCCAAACGAAACCAACAGGTATATTTTTCTTACCGCTTTCACACCTTTAACGATACAGGTAAAAAAAGAACTTGCGTCTATACACAGAGGAGAAAGCGGCTAAAAGTTCTGTAGTGCATTAATCAAGCAAGATGAATCATCACCTGCTCAGAGTAATGCCGAATGACCGCTGACATCAACTTGTCCTTGCGGTAGAACTGGAAGCGGACTTCAAAGTATGCAAGTCTAAAAGTGTAGGAATGAAAAAGAGGAATTAGGTAAACAAGCTCACCTGCCCTTAAGACTGCTTATGGTGCTTATTTTTGGTTTTGGTTTGTGAATGCACAGTTGGCTTAATGAATACACAGTCATGCTATTAAAAGCTGTAGCAAGCATTGTGTGTGCAAATGCACACCGAGTTAAATGATAAAGAAAACAAAAGGAGGAATGTTTCAAAACTAATTAGGGCAACTGGCAACACTATTGGGTATGAAAAAAAGCATCCCAGAGAGGCTGGATCTCTAAAAAGTAAGATGTACAGCAGGAGCATTCACCAGTCTGAGCAAACCTGTATACACAAATGGTGAAATGTAATTGTAATGTTTCTTAACATGAAATTGTTTAGTATTTGGATAGTTCACCATCTATAGTACATAACATAATTAAAACATTTCAATTAAATTCTCTCATTCTTGTGACTCGGTTTTCACTCTGGCATACACCATCAACTGTGAGACCTTATAAAAGAGATGTCTGCCTCTCCTAATAATGGCCAATGAATCAATATAACTTGCTTAATGCAGGCTTCAGGGGGAAAATCCCCTGAATTATTGATAATAAAAATCTGGCAGCTTTATCTATAATGCATTGTTGAAGAGATACTTACTTAAAAATTAGATCATCCACATCAGTGAGGGTTGCTCCAAAACTCTTAAGTAGCAAATTCAGTGACTGGACAGCTACCATTTCCTGTTCCTCTGCCTCGTCTCCGCTGGAGCCCAGAGACAGGCTGAGGTGTAGCTGTGGGACGCACACAAAAGGGCAGAAAAATGCACACAACAATTATACTTACAGGGGGATGCTAACTGGCTAAGGCTATCAGGGGAGCTACACCAGGCGTGTAACTGAAGCACTCCATTTGCAAAGCGTATGCTGTAGCAGTTAATAATCACTATAATCATTGGAAGTAGCTACACCAGATGCGACAGTGGCGCGTACATTTTAAAAAAAATAGACCAGTCTTCTAAAATGGATTTTACGCGTCAAGAACGGAACGCCTCAGTTACGCGCCTGGTGTAGCTCCCCTGATAAACCTTTCACATGGTTTAGTCAAAAGCCAAAATCATAAAGACAAATCTCAAATTATTGGGTTGTGCATATCATCCTCTGTCCCAAGATAAGGTTTGGAAATCCTCCAAGAAGAGAGCGGTGAACAATAAGACATATACTGAGGTGGTCATAGTTATAAATGACTGACTGAACTGGACTATTGATCAGTTCCCATAGTCCTTAGTGAACTGTTACAGAGAGTAAATTGAACTTACTTTTATTGGGGAGATGTGAAAATGTTCAAAGAAGCTGAGGCCTGAGCTGTCTGTTCTAGATGTTTCCATCAGCTGCTCCTGCAGTGTGTCTACATCTTTCACAATGAGCTGTGGTGGAAAATACAAATACATGTTTAGCCAAATCATGCAAAGACAGTATACAAACATCCACATACATACAGGAGTCATACGTACCTGCTTTTTACTGAACTGGTTGTCAACAGAGGGAGTGAACAGAGAGAAGAGTGCCCCTAAGAAACCCTGATCAAGCTTCACTGCCATCTCCTGGACAAGGGCCATGAAGTACCTGCAATCATTGATTGATGTGAGTGACATTTATTTCTTCAGCTTTTATTGTATGTGAATGTGAGTGAGAGAGAAAGAAAGAAAGAAAGAAAGAAAGAAAGAAAGAGAGAGAGAGAGAGAGAGAGAGAGAGAGAGAAAGAGAGAGATGTCATGGAATGACAAGCAGACTCACTTGAACTGCATGACTTGGCTGTGCTCATTAAATCTGATGATAATGCTGGCATCAATGAATGCCTTTGGCTCTATGACAAATTAAAGAAAACACACAAAGGAATAGTAAATATTCCACTCTGCAGGTGCACTGAAATTAGACATTCATTCCCATAATTATTTTAAAAAGGTGAAACCATCGTATTTTCTTAAACATTACACATAAAATTAAACAAATATTCACTAAGAGGTGTTTGCTTGTCTGTAAAGGGTTTACCTGAGTCCAGTGTCAAAGACTTCGGTGGCGGCACAGGATGGAAGACGACAGGGAAAATGGCACCAGGGAGCTGGTTATCCACCTGTAACCGTGACAGTCCTTCGCAATTATTTTACCATCCAATGATTAATTAATAATTCAGCTGTTGTAGAAATAATGGCTTAGTAGGGGCGTCACTTTATTCCAGTTTACTTTTCAATTATCAAGTCATGCTTAAATTTGATTCTTGATTTATTTTTTTAAACTGTATTATTAATATTGCATCACTTATGAACATGGCTTGAATTCCTACTATACTTAACAGCTACTAATATTGTATATTATAGATGTGAACATAGTGGAATGAAATAACAAAGAATGATTTGATTAAGCTCCCTCTGAAGGGGCACAGCTGTGGTGCAAAAGAACAGGTGAAGGGGAATACAAATTATAATATGGCTAATAATGATAATAAGAAAGCTTGGGAAGAACAACATTGCGCAACTTCCACAATGCTGAAGCTGTGTGACTTAAGCTACATGATTAATTATTGTTGTACTGTTGTTGCATTGTTGTATGGTGCATGTGTGTTTACCTGTAACCAATGAAGTTGGGCCCTCAGACTCCTCTGGTGCTTTGACTGTTTGTATTCGACTTGAATCCCGGCCAGAGAATTCCTCCGAATTGAACAGGAGTAAGGCTGACGCATCTGCAACCTTCCAAAATTGACCTTCCGCAAAAAAGAACATGACAATCAGTTGGGTGTAAACTTGTAGACAGCTAGCAACATATCTCACTGCAAATCAACTATGAACACACATTAAGTAGCTGTATAACAGACAGTGCAAAATATTTCGTAGAAGTAGTAGTACCGTAATATCCCAATTATTAGCTGCAGCTTTTACATTGATTTTGATACATTTCTTCAGCTATGAGGTTAATACACAGAGGCTAATATTTTTATATCGTATTAATATGGTTTTATTTCTTTTAACTTGCACAAAACACTGTCCTGGGGCTAAAACACAGGAAATTACTGTAGTAGTAGTAGTAGTAGTAGTAGTAGTAGCAGGAAGAGGAGGAAGAGGGGGAGTGTTAGTGTTACAGTGGGTTATCCAGTGGTTTCTACTTCCTATTACTGTGCGTGCGGAGTAATGCATTGTACTGTTATTTGGTAGCTTTTTCTTTTTCTTCCAGGATTTTCTAACGGAACTTAAACCGCTTAACATAGAAACTTAGTTCAAATTTTGTCACATACAGTAGGTCTCGAAAAGGACACTGGAGCTATGTATTTTTTGTATTTTTTGTGCAATTTATACTTTCCAGAAGTTACCTACACAAGCATTTCCTGAAGGAAAGACCAGTGCATGCAAAGTGGTTGCTACGGTAGGATGTTGCTAGGGTGGTTGCTAGGGTGCTGCTAGGGTAGTCGTTGTGCTTGTAATGTCTTTACCTCTAAATTGGTTTCTACTTTCACCCAGCAAGGCTCCTTAGTTGATGAGAGGTACTTTTGATATGCTTTCTCCAGCAAGCTGATGTTTTTATGGTTGAATGACTTCCATCTGTTCTTTGGCTTCATCTCCCACACCACTCCAGAGCTGCGGTGAACATAAAAACACATAGAAACATTTAGACACATACAGACACTTCCTTTCCCAGTTTCTGCTGGCTTTTGAAATGTGCATTTTAAATGAGCATTTTACTTGGTATGACAACAATAGTCTCAACTTGCATTTAACTCACATATTTCACTCATCTGATTATGACTGGACAGTGTCAATTATTCTTTTACAATAACATTTTATACTCAACAATTTATTATTTAATGGCAACAGTTTCCTGGCCTTTAATTCAAGGCAGGGTAATAGACGTTTTCACGATTATCTCATTTTTGAGATGCACCTGTACGTTTTGGAACCTACTGTACTTACTGAAGAATTGAAATAGAAAATAAAGGAAAATTCACTTTCAATGCAAATTAAGGTAGATGTTGAAAATCTAGTAGAACAGAGATCAAGCAATTGTTGGAAGTACCAAGAGAATGTGTATAGTAATCTTGTTTATGCCTTCATATACTGACTGCCAAATCTGCATGTACTGTACCTGGTGATGCCAACATAGGCAATTTCTCTCTTGTTCTTGTTGTTGATCAGTGAGAGCCCCAGATTCTGGAGAGACACGGTGATCTCTTGCTGGAACTGCTCCAGCTCCTCAGCCTGTCGTGCCTTAGCTACCACGGCAACATCCTCCGTAAAGAGCAGCACGCGCTGCCGCCCGTCAAGGAAGCTCACCCAGTGCACATGGCAATCGTCGTCCATTGCAAAGGAACCGTATTCATCCTGTAGGAAAGTATTATAGCACAACACCTTAAACAGCTAATAGCAGCACACTAAAACAAGAACTAGAGATAGAAAAACGTTAGAAAAAAAAAAAACTCACAATAACCCTCCACAGGTCACCCACGCAGGTACTGTATACGTACCTTCACCAAGTCCAGCTCCCCCTGTTGTTCACTGAAGCTCCATCTCAGTTTACGAACCCCTGAAGGGTCATCCCATGCAAAATGTTGCACTTCGCCTGACCTGAGCTCATGATGTTCTTTGCATCCACTAAAACAATACAGAAACAAAAACATAAATGTATAGCTTAGCTTTCATACAGGAAAAAGTGTGCACAGATCAAGTGTGTATTTTGGGTATATTGATATATTTCAGATGCTTGTCATTAATCTGACATGAAAAATGAATGTCAAGACTGAGTCAAAAAGAAATTTAAGGGACAAGTTACTAACCTTTGCTGAAACTGAATGCTGACTCTGGATGTGTGATTGATCAGCAGGGCAGGAGCAGAGCCTTCATAGTAATCAGAGAAGCTGACGACTGTTGAGTGATCCAAGATATTGACATCAACAAGGAGGCCTCCATACTAGAGAGAGAACAAATAAGAATTGTGTGTCATAGTGATCAGAGCTGTGACCCTACTCAATATCCTACTATACAGTCAAATTAAAAAGGAAATTAAAGTCAGAACAAAGCTAACAAGTCACATTGCCTAATTTAAAATGTACCACAATGCAGGAAGTTTAATGAGAAAAACACTCCCTCTCGACGCAATAGGATAACGCTAAACAAATCATCTTCTTGTTTTAAAGTAGCAGGATGCGTAACCGTCGCAACATCTGGGTGCATGTCAGTCATCATTATGCTACTGTAAGGCCACCCACCGACTCTATACGATGTGATTGGTTCGGTGGTTTCTGCTTTGCTAGACTGCCCCGGCAGAAAATTAGATTTGCTGCCGCTAGGGGCGTCTAGATTTTTAGGCTAGTCATTTCATGTAATTGGCTGGCCATTATACTGCAGACCACAACTACATATCTAGAATGTCTATATATGTGGAGTGACCAGTAAGAAGCTACAACTAAACTGGGGCGGTGGCGGTGTAGTGTTTAAGGAGCTGGGATAGCGTGCCGTGTAGTAGCCAGAAAGTTGTGAGTTAAATTCCCGGCTACCACCGTTGTGCCCTTGAGCAAGGCACTTACTGTAATCCCAAATTGCTCCGGGGACAATGTAACAATTTAATCCCTTGAAATAATAGTTGGAGTATGTTATAAGACACGTGTATACGTTATATACTCTTGAAGGAAGACCTGTGTTTAAGACTGTGTCATCATTTAATATATTCATCACCATTTCCTCACCTCATCAATACTGAGCAGTGTGCCATTGTCCTGTTTGTTGAAGTAGAAAGACTTCGAGGTGATCTCAGATCCCACCACTCTCACACAGAGTTTACTGGTGCTCAGTTCTGGCCAAAGCGGTATACACTTAGAACACATACAATAACAAGTTTAAACATGATAGTATGAAGTCAAAAAGGATACTATACACCATCAAAGCATAACAATACCACATTATACAGTAATACCTCTTTGGATCCAATGAAATGCCATCGTTCCTTAGAGGAGTGGTTCTCACTTGGCACTTCCCCCACCTCTAGTTCTAAACCGCTCTGATTTGCCAGCATGTAGAATGGAGTCATGACGACTATTCGGCTCAGATTGAAACTACTCATCTGGATACAAACACCAACCTGCAAAAATCACACATACATAAACACTGAGAAAACAGCATCATAGTGTCACTTTTACTAAGGTTAACAGCTCATAAAAATGATAGGAAAGCAAAGTTCTGTGTTCAATACATTTCTTAATCGCTGTTGACAGCAATGTTGAAGAAAAAGTAAACAGGATTTGACTGTGCAGACTACCCCTTCATTCACAATGACCTACTCCCCAAGGCAGCATGGGAACACCCAGGCTTACTCCCCAGCGCCTTTTTCTTTGTTTTTTAAGTGTCTGGTGAGGATGCAGTGATAATAGTGTGATAGGTATCTGGAAGCTTATTTGGCCACTCTTGTTTTCCCGCAAATAATCCAGAAGAATGATATACACTGTATATATGGTACAGAAATAAATAAATAAGAATAAAGAAGAAACAGAGTGGGTACACATCCTTGCTGCTTGGCTGAGTGCAACATAACATAAACAACACTGATTGTTTTACAGATAGAATTAAGAGGTTGTTGACATGATATCTAAGAAATAATACCACAAATGTCCTACCAAGTAGTCGACATTCTTGTCAGGACATCGGACACAGCCATAACTTCCAACAGTGTCAAGAGAGAAGGCATCAGACCAGGCGCTTGTGGACACGCTGAGCTGCAACTGCAACATAACAGGTGAGGAAATTAATTTCATCACTTGGCATTGTGCTTTGGTTGTGTCGGTGGAGACAACTGAGAACCACTCATCTGAAACTCTGGTAACGGTAAAAGCCAATATAAACATTTTAAGCTTTATAAAGGTTTCTTTTTTTTCATTACACAGAGTGGCTAAACAGGATCTAACTATTTTAATTACCTGTACTGCTGGTGAAGGCATGTCAAAGCTGTTTCAATAAACTCAAGGAATCTTATGAGTAACATTAGAGAACTGCTCACCTTGCTCTTGCTAAAGAAGTTCTTCTTTTTGAATGAAAAAAGAATGACATCTCTGAAGTCTGATGGGTGTTTAACACAAATGTCTTCGTCTTTATACTGCAGCACTCGGGATGTCTTGTTGATGATCCAGTACGGGCTGAAGATAGAAAGCAGCAGATTTCCATTGCTTTTTGTCACATGGACATGCAGATCCACTACCAGCTCCTCTGATGTCTCACAGATTAGGCTCACAGAGACAAACTCTGCCAGGCCGTCATGGATTTTCATCCTTCCACTCCAGTTTCGGCCCTGATACTTAATCAACATCAATTCCATCATTTCACCAGTGATGCGAGTGTTCAGGACATCAGACGTGCTTCCTTCAGATATTTCGTAAAATTCTGCTGAGCCCTACAAAGCACAGATGGGTAGAGTGAAAGGAAGACACACAAGTTATAATCATAACTGACTGAAAAAAAAACAACCAAGTTATATACACTATAATAGTATGATAAATCTACATCCCTACCGACAACAATAATAAACTTTGATAGGTTGGCGTTTGAATGGTTCACTCATATTGCTTGCGGCAAGTGTCAGCCAATCAGGTTGTCTGTATTCAAATATGCTGACAGAGCTCTCAACTGGAAAAAATAATTCAAGATGGCCGACTGATTCCAACAAACGGTAGTGTTTATGCATAATGCATATAATGTAATTAGAGTAGTTTGTTTTCTGCAATTCTGCAATGCAGATCTGGTTGTGGAGTATACTGTATCACCAAAATACTGTACATCAAATAGCATACTAACTAGTATTTATAAGTGCTAATTGTGGTCTAGAAGTCTGCACATCTAGTTTGTCGGCAAGTCTGTTTGCAATATGTATTTCATCACCAGTGTGAGCATTATTATTGACCAACTGGGTCAAATGACATCAACAGCATTTTAGAGGGATTCCCTATGAGAGCTATGTTAACATGCATATGTGTGTAATGTCACGTCACATGTTCTATTATTGCATTTGCACTGACACAGTAATCAGAAGCGGACATTCCTGTTTCCAGAAAGTAAAAGCCATACATTCTTTCTACTTGTGCACTTAACACAGGTGATATGACTAATGATCTGAACTACCTGGCTGTTAATTAGGAGGATGAGCTGGTTTACTAAGGCTGCGTTTACACTGCCAGTTTGAAGTGACCCAAATCCGATTTTTTGCTCTCATGTGGCACGTATCCGATCTGTGCCACGACAGTGTAAACAGAAAAAAAACACATGAATTCCGATCTCCTCAGATCGGATACAGGCCCCTTTCGTATGTGGTTTTAAATCAGATATGGATCGGATTTGTGTGCATGTGTCTACAGTCTAAACAGACAGATCGGATATTCCAGTGCAATGCGTCCCACACGTCATTAATCTGTGACAATTTTGCGCCTGGTGACGTTAGGTTACAATTCCAAGTGGGCGCGCTGGCGGACTCGGAGCGTGTTAAAAGTTGCCCTATTTGATACTTTGATAGACTATTATGTTTCCGTAGACCATGTATTGAGAATAAAACATTTGTAGCCTACCTAATTATCTACAATCGTAGGCCTATAGCCATCCAAATATGAATGGTCTACTGTAAATAGCCTACAACCCAGGCGCGTAGGAACCGCGGGGGTCGGGACACCCCCAATGTTGGACCCCCTCCCGAAAGAAAAACGCTGCAAAGTACAGATGTTGTTGATTACTTAGCTCAATTATATCCTCCTGAGTTACGGCCCCATAACTATAGCTATCGCTGCGCATCGGAGGTCTTTTACATTGTGTTTTAGAATGTTTCCCGAAACGAAGCCCGTCTCAATAATGCAGCATGGAGCACTTCCTCACCTTGAGTGTCTGAAAGCTAATGTAGGCTCCTCTCTCAGTCCAAATATTTAGTGTACGGCCTTCTTTCATTCTTTTCGAAATAGTTAAGAGGATAGCCTATTGTGGGTGAATACAGTAGTCTACGATAGCCTAAATATAGTCGTATGGCTGTCGCTTTTAAATGTAGGCTTATCACTTGCGAAAATCGGACGTGGCACATAGCCTAATTATCTGGTTACCTGGATTTAGCAAGTCCATACACTTTATTCATCCTATTATAGGCTATGCTTTTAAAATTAAATGTGTAACAATTTGCCCCTTATTATAATCTACACACTGTCACGACGCACATAAGGTTACGGGCGGATATGAGCAACCGAAGGCCTCGGTTGACTTAAGATAAACGGGCAGAATGCCTGTTTACAAACTACGTCAAACATGCAACATTATCTAACAAATGAAAAAACACAAATGAAAGATGAATAGGCTACTCACTGTATTTTGTCACAAATTAAGCAAAGAGTTAGTTCGTGGCCACCTAGCGCGCAACTTACGCGCTGAGGTGAAGGCCCGACAAATACTAATTAACACAAAGCTTCATAATGCACAAACAAACACCCCCTCAAAGTTCAGTGTCCATACGTCCAAACAATAAACATAAGAAGCCGACAGTCAAAAACGACAACGAGATCTCCCAGACACGAAAAACAATGTTTATCTCACAGTTTGTTGAGTATCGTTCCAACACTGATGCGCAAGGCAATCTCAGCTTTCGTGTTCGTTAGCTGTATTCCAATGAGAAAAATCCACAAGGAAATGGTCACGGCAATGCAGCATACAGGAATCTTCTAACCACGTTACTTTGTTGAGCTGGCTGCATACAGGTAACAATAGCCACAGCGCGCTCTCCCTGCGTCTCCATTTAAACTAAGGGCAAACCCATTCATTGTGCCCAAAACGCGCATCCATCTGTCAGCTGACATAACATTTACTTAGATGGCATATGAAAAGTCAAGAAGAAGAAACATATTTTAATTTAAGCAACGTTTATGCAACCACGTAAAGGGAAGCATTGGGGGAGTCAGTTGTCCTACAGACTAGCTGTGTGCGTTTTCAGGGAAGAAATGTGTTCTGAACAGCCTATGTGCAGATGTTCTTCCCAGTTCCAAATAGGTTAAGAAAAAGACTGAAATACATATTTTCAAAGCGGCATCTTACAGAGGGCCATTAAAACTTCAGCAATAGGTTTTGTTTATCTCTTATGTGACTTATAATTCGCCCCCTTTATTTATTAATATAAAAAAATTGCGCGCGCAACGGAACTCATTCTTGTCCCCCCCAATGCTTAGGTCTACTCCTACGCGCCTGCCAACCAGAGATATTAAGCAAAAAAGTGCCAAATTCAAGCATCGCGATTTGTAGGCTATTAGCCTATTTTTTAAAACTGCAACTGCAGTTCTGTTTGTTAAACTTTGCTTCGTGAAATTTGAATGTGTAGACTTCAATCACATGTCGTTCATTTCGTCAGTCCCTCGATCTGTTTCAAGTTAACATGAGTGCCATTTGATTTATATAGTCACAGCAAATGCAATTAAATGAAAATAAAAAACATGACCTAGACCTGTGCGGGTTAGTTGCATAGACAGTGAAAGAGTTAGTTGTAACACCCGTCACTGGCAAAATTAACTGATTTTATCGCGCATGTTGCGAGCAATTATGATTGCGAGTTATGGATTATTTTTATGTGCCGCGATCACACCCAATGAAAGTTAACACAGCAACTTCAAATATCAGTGTTGGACCAATTGCTTCAGACATGTAAGAAATAAGCAGTTCATCAACTATATTAACAGGTTTTATCAAGTCGATAGGACCAAAATAAGCCTATTTAAAGGTTATTGTGAGCTAGCATAATACCGTATGGTTTGCAATGGCTAATCACTCATACAACTAGCTTTTAACAGTCATACATTTGGACCTTTTTTTGTTGATTATATATGAAAACAGATGTTTTTTTGTTTAAGCCAGCAGTGTTTTGTGTTAAAATATGTTATAGGATTCACGATTTTAGCACTGTTACAACCATGACGCTATACTGTTACAACTGTAGCCTACCGCACTTTTTAATGGCTGCGTAGGTTGGAACAAAGGTACATGTCACTGTTAAGTTAAGTTATTAACAAACTGCAACATATTTGTTACATTCTGTTTCAACTTTCATGGAGTAGAGATGTATGACTCTGTTCTGGTCAAGTTTCACTGCTCTCAAGGCTATCGTCTTTGTGTAAAGCTAGTTTGAACTGAGAAAATAAAAAAGTGTTACGATTGTGCTGGTTCTCCCCTACAAGAAACTTTTAGCCCATGCGCATGCGGGCCATTTCAAGTGTCTGGCAAATGTCAACACACATGATCGGATTTGGGTCACTGGCGAAAGTAGATGTAAACATGCAATCAAAAAAATCGGATATGAGCACAAAATCGGAATTGAGCATATCCGATCTGCAGTCTAAACGCAGCCTAAATGGTTGGATAAAATACTTGGCAGGACTTTTACTTTCTGAACCTGGGATGTCCACCTCTGTATATAATCATACATCTGTTGTATCTTACCTCTTGCAAGTATCGTATGGAATAAGGCAGGAAATTGCGGATTATCACTGCTGGATACAAGTGAATAATGTAGGCAGGGTCCCAGTTTTCCTCAGCTTGACCAGCTACAAAAGTCAGGTCATCAGGCATGGCAAATGTTTTCACCACCAATGGAAGGAAACTGGCACTGCTAGCAGGGCACAGTAGCTCCGACTGCACCTCATTACTCATGTGAACATTTTCTTTCCAGCTGATGCATGTAGACGATGGCGAGTATTGACCCTCTAAATTACCCACAGGAAGGAGGAAGAGCTGACACCTGCAGTTGAAACAGATCAACATGACAAGTTGATGGTAAGTCATATTTAGGCAACAGCACTAGGTACAGCATACAGCTTTTAGGACAGCATGTATCAGCGGAGTACTCAATTTGTTCCAACTCAGCTTTGGCTGGAAATAGAAAACTGGATTTCAGAATGCTGAAGTGTCATGGTGGCATCATTGTTTGCTAATGAATTTCGTGGATACATTTGACATTAATAGGCAAAAATGGAGGTCACACTTGGATAGTCCCCAGTGTGCTGTGTGTGTTCACTAATTTACGAATTGGAATAAATGCAGAGACTGAATTTCCCTCAGGGGATTAAAAAAAGTATATATACTACTTCCAGTGGGGTTAGGCTTGCAATACATTGCGACTCTAGAGGGAACTCTTTAGTTGCCAAAAACACCTACATAATGTTGCTTTAAATGTCTTGTTCAAGGGTACAGCGCACACCATCAAGTATTCACATTGTCAATCTTCTGATTGCAAGCCTAACCCCACTGGAACACACTGGAAGGAACACAGTCTTCTCCCTGTCCCTTTTCACATGGTTAACTGCCTGTCTCTTTCTCTCATCATCTTGGATGGGAACACTTGCAGCATAAATAGGAGATTATGATAGAAGTGCAAAAATGTGTGTGCTTAAACAACCAAATAATGACAACTGGCTTGTCTTTGTCTTTCAACTTACCTGTAAGACTCTAAGGTGACATGTAACTCTTTCTCTGGTTGGGAGATGCCTACATGGACCAAGCCTCCACTGGTTGGGCAGTATTTCAGGATAGCAAAAGGCACAGAAAAATGATTTCTTATCTAGACAAAAGAAATCAAAAAACATTGAACAGACATTAGAATAATTGCATTACTTATGCAAATGTATCTAGAACAGGTGCGTCCAATTTCACTTAATTGGAACATGGATTAGAATACTTCTACCACCTTAGCATTAAGAGAAAGGTAAGGCTTTTCCGTGGGTTAATAGTTAATAGGATTAAACAGGGTTCCCACCCATTTAAACTGACACATTTTCAAATCCTTTTCAAAACAGTTTATTTGAAGGTTTTTCCAACAGACGTGTTTTGAGTAACAGTTATGCTATTTGGCAGACGCTATTTTGTCCAAAGCGACACACAAATAAAAAAGAAAAAACAATACTGTAATTAATTTAACTGTGAACAAATTCAAAAGCTGGTACAATATCAATTCAAGCAAACCTCATGAAAATAAACAATGAATATGGGAAAATAGTAAATAAACAATAAAACCAATCCCATTATCACTGTACACATAACAAACTTACCTGAAGAGGAGATCTGACAGTGATGACCTTGTTACCCTGTTTGGCATCAACCTGCAGCAGCACTGACACAGCCTCATGTGTGGGTCCTCGAATGTTATAGAGCCGTCTACTGGGTTTACTGATGGGAATACTGGAGATCTCACTGTAACCTGTGGGGACTGGAAAGAGACACACACAGATATCCACCAAGTTACCGTCCTGTTCAAATTACTTTAAAATGCCATTTGTCACATAAAAGAAATATGGTTAACCCTTAGAGGACTATTGACACAAAGGGCCACTAACCAGGTACAAAAGTGATATTTTGCACAGACATGAATGTCAATTCTCACCTATGCTCAAGAAGAGACAGCTTTCCTGCCTCTGCAGGGGTGACAGGCCTGCTCGGGATATGGGCTTGACCAAAGAGTAAGTCAAGTCAATGGTCTGGTCTACAGCCACTTCATGCAGTTTTCCAGGCCCAGGTTTGTCCACAATACGCAAGTTGCTGCTGTGCTGGATGAGCAACGGTATACCCAAAGCATTCTGAATGGTGAATGGAGCCTTCTCTTTCAGAGAATAGTCAAAGGTTGAGGCTGTACCCTCTGAGAATGCCTGAGAAAAATAACAGAGTTATTTAGTAGATATTTCTAAAATCACTGTATTCTTATGGAAGGCAGAATTTGGGACAATTGGAAAAGTGTTGACGATTTCAAAAGTATTCAAAGGTGGTAGATGCAAACATATATTTCCATATTAATATTCACATTGACATATGGAATCGTGTTCAATAATGAGGTCCATTTACTTAAAATAGATCTATCTGAGGTTGACTGAGAACATGAGGCTACCTTGGCTAGATTGCTGAAGACAGAGAGTGAGCATTTGGAGAGGGTAATGTTCATGGTGTCTTTTGAGCTTATGGTGATTGCAGTTTGAGGATCAGGATACATTATGAAATCATCTCCCGGTACAGGGCTCTTATCTCGTGTAGGATTGGTTTTCATCTAGAAATGTAAAACATACTGTAACACAACATGGTTAAGACACTCCCTGGGAGACATATCACACATACTCCAAATATTAGAGGCACAGGGCTCTTATCTGAAAGTGCAACATATACTGTATCACAAACAGGCTTCAGCCTTGTGACAACCACACTGTGAGAGCTAGGGGGTAATGCCAATATTTGCTAATTTATTGATGTAATGATTGATGTTGAATGATTGTAACAGAACAAAATGAAATACATAAACTTATTTTTACCATTGAAAATATAAACATAGGTAGCTGGACATTAAGACCTCTATTGTAGCAATGACCATTTAAAATAATGCACAAACTTACTAATCTGGGGCAAAAGCACAAGGAATGTTTACCTCCAAGCTGAGCTTCCACAGGTGTTGGCCATCACCCACTCGTTCTATCAGTGGTTCCCAGACAGCATTCATTTCATTGAAGTAATTAACCTGTAACACAAAAACACCTCAGTAGTAATCATTTTTTGAAAGGAAAAAGCAGAAGGTAGCAGTGTGCTTATTCCTACTATTACAGTAATTTCCTGCATATAAGCCGCATTGTGTATAAACCACAGGACAGTGTTTTATGCAAGTTAAAAGAAACAAAACCATATTAACACCATAATAACTCCCCCCCTCTATTAACCTCATAGCTGAAGAAACTTTGCAAAATCAATGTATAAGCCGCGGCTAATAGTCAGGAAATTACGGTAGTAATAATTTTTTGAAAGGAAAAAGCAGAAGGTACTGTAGCAGTGTGCTTACTTCTGCTATTAGATTCTCACCTCTAGAGTCATGTCGGCATTGAGCTGCAGCTGTGAAGTCCAATTGTGTGCGTCCATGGTGAGAGAGGACTCTGCCAACAAAAGCGGCACAGTGCGATGACCTAGCCCAGACTCCAAAATCAACTGGACAACTTTCACCTGAAACTTGAAGTTCTCGTCTACATGCTCCTTAGCAACAACAAAATTCTCAGTCATTTCCTGTGCAGGGTCGACCCCCAGGAACCAGTAGTTGCAGCTGTTGATATCCATGACACTGAACAGTTTGCTCAAGTCAGGTGCACATTCATCACAAGGCTCAGCTGGTGCCTTTAGAGTCATGGCTGTAGATATTGTCAAAACTGTGTTTATGATAACTGGAGAGATCTGGAAATTCAAAGAAAACAATGAAAAGAAACAAGGAGGTAAAGAGAGGAAGTAAACAACAGCTGGAGAAAAGCTGTCTACATTTGTGCATTCATGTCAATGGCCCCTGCATCTGCCTAAACTAGGGTTTCTCAACAGGAACGTTCGGACAGTGTTGAGGGGTGTGGTGAACGAGGTAGCAGGGGGGCACTCGGGCACAAATGGGGGGCGTTAATCAAAGCTTAAGACAGCAACAGACCTGCAACAACCTGTATGCATTTTGCGCATTGGCACATTGTACGCATTTTCGCATGAAAATACGCCAGTACGATATATCATTGTAGAGCATGTGATTTAGAATCTCCCACAAATCAATTAACTTACATGTAAGGAGTGAGAAAGAAAGACAGAGAAAGTGACAAGACATAGTGATAATGCATAGACATAGCAGTCATTACGCAAAATATGCCTGCCAAAGTAACACAATTGATGGGCTCCAAAATGCTTATAAGTTGCCAGTTGGTCGTAATGACCTAACCTTCTGGCAACCTTCCTGAAATGAAAAACAATGGTTCCATGCCATCCTTGTGGGGCTACATGCCCACCAAGTTTCATGCACCCTGGTCTTTCTGAGTACCGCAAATCCTTGACGGAAAATTACTCATGCGAAAGAGAGCAATGAGCGGCAGCCCGATTGAAAGGGCACATACAGGTCGTGGTGGTTAAGAAAGGCATGTAGTTGTGAGGTCACCACTCTTTCCAGAACCTTGGCCAGGAAGGGGAGTTTGGAGATAGGGCGGTAATTTATCAGTGATGTTGAAATTTGTTTTTTTGAGAATGGGTGCAACTGCAGCAGTTTTAAGGGCAACAGGCACATCGCCAGAGCTGAGGCAGGTGTTTACAATCAATATGATGGGGTCAGCTAGGGAAGTAGCAGAGGCTTTAAGCAGAGGAGTGGGGGTAGGGTCGAGCTGACATTACGGGGAGATGGACTTAGTAATGATGTCAGTGAGAGTGAGGGAGTCAGTAGTGGTGACATGGGAGAGCTGAGGGCTGTTGGGAATTTTTTAGTACCAAAGTGATCTGGAAACGCGGTCAGGATGCTGCAAAATCAGGAAACAGGCATTATTCTTTACAATGATACAGTGACACACCAAGGGAGGGACATGGCCTCACCAAGAGGCTTCACCAATATCTCTGCTGAAACAAGGGGACATCCTTGATTTAAATCTCGCTTTAGGCCAAGGCAGGGTGTGGGGATGTGGTACATTGGTGGTCTACCTAACGTTCAGCGCTCAATGTTGTTTAAAATAATGGTTGGGGGCTGTTGCTCAAACAAGGTTGAGAACCGTCTGCCTAAACACACTGTTTATAAAAACACATCCGATCAAACTTCACAAACAAGAGTGGAGGAGTGGATCGCATTTTTGAGGGTACAAGGATAGAGATTTCAGTTCTTACCTTGATGATCACCTCCTCTATATCCACAGACACATGCACAGGACCGTTTGCCTCCATTCTGCCATCCAGCACAACTGAACATGGATGCAGCACCTAAAGACGTATGTTGTCAGCAAGACTTGCAAGCATCGACTAGAATTTATAAATGTTGAACTACTCTATAGAAAACACTTAATTTAAGAATGCATATGACAATGCTTTTTGCTGTGACTACAATAGGACAGTGAAACTATACATACACTATGTGAGTTCTTATGACTGTACAATCTTCATGTTACTCATTTCTATGCATTCAAAAGATTTTTGAATGCAATTTTTAATGAGATTTTGTGTATTGAGGAACCATGTGAACTATTTCTGCAAGCAATTTATACAGCCAGGATGGTACAGACAAATTTTGGTACAGTGATGTCATGTACAGTATTTGTCTGGCCCTACCGTTGAGACAGCCTTGTCCTCCTGCTTGCGTATGAAAGGACAGGCAAGCAGCTGCAGGTCCCTGATATTGGATGACAAACTAAACACAGTCCCGTCTGACTTGAAGTGGCAGTCACCCTGGAATGATGCCACCAAAGATGGCGCTTGAGCACATGACTGATTGGCCACAAACACGACTTCGGGGTCCACAACAACGGCATGGATGTAGGTCCTCTGCGTACACACTGGGGGGAAGCACAAAACTATTAACGCACAACTCATTTGCATTGACACCTGAAATACAAGACTGAAAACCATAAAAGACCTTTTAGTGAGGTTTTGCAAATTTTGATGAAATTGATCACTATAAAATATCAATAAGCCACTTGAAAATACATCAATGAAATAAATAAATTGATTCTCTTTCTTTCTCCTCTCCAGAGATTCTAATCACGAATCTCTATCAAATGGCACTTTTAAACAGTTTTCCGGCTGCACAACAAAAGGGGAAAAGACACTTGATCTCCATGAATTCCATAACCCGTGGGAACCCTAAACTAGACACTGTCGATGCCTTGGTCAGGATCATGTTCTTGAGCACCTTACAGCAACACAATACAGCATACAGCAGGGCTGCTTGAGCTCCTTCAACACAATACAGCAGGGCTGCTTGAGCTCCTTCAACACAATACAGCAGGGCTGCTCGGTGAGATGAGGTGGAGACAGAGCTGGTGTCCTGGGTCATGGACTACCAACCTAGACTGTGTGTGTGTGTGTGTGTGTGTGCGCGCGTGTGTGTGTGTGTGTCTGTGTGTGTGCGCATGTGTGTGTGTGTGCTTGTATACATGCATGCATGCGTCAGCAGCCAGACCAACAGCTACCCCATTTCTGCTGGACAGCTGAAGCTAAGCAGGTATGGGTTTGGTTAAAGATGTCACTATTGCAATGCTTATGCCCACTGATGAATTCCATGACATTCAAATGTTCAGATTTGAATACATCAAGGCCTCATTTTCACTTCAAGTACAAACGTTTTGCCAACTTGCCAAGTAACCAGGCAGCCAGAATTCCTTGCATGAACAGTTGTTCATGCAAAATGGTCATTCTTAGTGATCTGAACATGATGTCTTTCAGGTTATGGTAAGTGACTCATAAGCAATTAGAATATTGTCATTATTTCACATAAAACAGGAATTTGGTGTGCTAATGAATGTAGCAACTGTGTATTTATTGTACCTTACTCTCTCACAAGCCTAAACAAAAAGTACAGGCACGCTTAAGTGTTAACAGTATATGCTTTGAGCACCCTCTCTCTAAGATTAGGCACTATAAATATTGTAGCACTAATCTATTTGTGTTATGCAGTGGTGCTCACATTTGTGTAAAAATGGTGCTCACAATGTCTGTGTAAAACACTTTGAATTATGACTACATGACTATGTATGATACATTGAATGATGACTACAGTATGTGTGTGTGATACTATACAAAATACATTTTACCTTGACTTTGACTATCAATGTTTATTGTGCACTGTCCCTGTTGAAATAAATAAATGTTATCACATTGCATTACCTGACTGGTTGTGTGCCGCAGACGTGGCATCTGATATGGGTTTCACCTGAAGCTGCATAGCCTTGTCAACTTTAGCAGGTGGTGTTTGGGGCATAGCCTGGATGAAAAAGTCTGCCACGGCCAAAAGAAACTCCATGCTGGCACACAAATAAAGGTTTTGCAGAACAACTACCACCTTTCTTTCACTTGTGTTCTGCCTGTAAGTCACATCGATCATGGCATCAGAGCTGTCCTCATCTCGCCTCCCCAGCATTCTGTAAACAAAGCGGAGAAAAGACATGCAATATTGCCATTCATTATGCTCTGATTGACTATGGTTGCTATGATATGATTACACTATGACTGCTCACAAATCATGTTCTTTGAAAAAAAAAGTTTGATAAACGAACACTGATTCTTCTGTGTTGTGTTGTGTTGTGGTCTACAGGGTGGTGCTTTGACGCGATCAAAATAATCTTGTCACGTCACAAACACGAGTACCTGATTCGGGCCTCAGTCTTCTGGATTCATCAGTATCTCTATACATACCTAGATGTGACTCGTTCACCAGTGGTCCTATGGTCATGCAAAGTGCAGCTCTTCAGAGCAGTAGATATTTCCAGGCTGCTATCTGACAGCACTCTCCCCTCTGCTCTCATCTGATGGAGTGTGAACTCTCCTAAAGGCTGGTCCATGATTTGCTCTGATGCCTTTGTGGATATACAAATAGAAATGTAATCCCCATACATTAAAAAAAAAAACAAAAAAAAAAAACGTATGGATACAAAAATATACCTTTTGAGAGCGGCTGCCAAATAGCACCAGCCCAAGAGAGGTAATATTAAAGCTGAATTTTAGTGTCTCCTTCGTCTCTCCAGCCAGCTCATCAGTCTCTGGCTCTTTGTTTGTTTGATCCACACACACATCTAGTCAAACATTAAGAACAATATTACCAATCACATGTATTACTGTACTTACTTTTACATCAGTTTACTGTATATCTCTACTCGTTACCTTTTCTTGTGCTATCCTGTTCTTTGGCGCTGTTGTGTTTGTGATCAACTGTCTTTTGAATGTCTTCCAAGTTGACTTCTCCTGTATTCTCCATCAGAATACTTAGAGCCATTTTAAGATCCTCCTGACTCAGTGATACCTATAATCAAAGAGAATATCACACATATGAACATACATCCATGTGCACGCACACACACACACACACACACACACATGCATTGAATACTCATGTCTTTAAATATTTAATGAATATGGTATTGCTGGGTGTGTACTGTACATCAGTGTCAGTACAATTTCCAAAAGATGATTTTGTATTTCTCTTTTTTAGTTAACTTTAGCCTGGGTTAAAATACTTATTATCCTCACTGTATAACCTATAATTCTAAGGGGAACATATTTGTAAATAATGTACTGTATGTGTGCATGCATACCTTCATTGGCTTGAGGTCACCGTGTATTTGCACGGCTGGCAGATTCAGATACCAGGAAGAGGCCAGGTTGCGCTGCACACTCAACACCAGGTTCACAGGTTCCAATAGCTCAGTACTGGAGTCCTGATCCAAATGCACTCTGGTAAAGCAACAAACAAAATGCACAAGCACACACGCATTAAGTCTCAGGATTATGCATACCTGAATATTTGCCAGGAGTATGAATCATTTTGTTCCTGACAGAATCTGAAAATCATTCAAAAACACTTTTCCTTCCAAAAATCACAGAAATTGCAAGTACTGTAGCTCCGTTCCTACCTAGAAAGTTTAAGCTGTGTGAGGTTCACATTCATGTGCTCGAGTACAACAGGGAGGGGATCCTCTTCCACAGGCAGCAAGCTGAAGGTATTGTCAACTGTGATGAGGCCCAGGTCAACCAGCAGGGCATTAGGGGACAGTGAGGATTGAGGAATAATGATGACAGGGGCCTTTAGTTTGATGTCCAAAGACACACGGACACTTTTCTGAGCAAGATTCCTCACGCTGCTGGCAGCTCTCTCTGCTGCATGAGTAGTGGCAACAGTCAGAGCCTCTTTTGCCGTTTGGAAGTGATTAGAGAAGTTCTGGATGGACAGAGAGAAAACCAATAGAGGTTACACAACAGCTATGGCTTTAAAGCAATACTTTACAGTACAGTACACTCACTACACATGACATTCAATGTACTGTAACACCTAAAATCCCAATTCAGGCCATTGATTTGCCCCTAAAAACTCTCTGAAATGTCTGAAATATGTTACTCAAAATTATATAGAATTTAGTTTAGAAGTTTCATGAAAAAAAATAATAAAATGGTTTGGATGAGACAAAGAATGCTCTCCCTGTGAGGTAAGATTGAACTGTCTCAGAAAAGTGGTGTCAAGTCAACACATATATCTATCTACTACGATATTATAATAATCTGAATCAAAAGCCATGCTCAGGTTGAGAAGAGCAAGTGCAGGTTTTGTGGTGTTCAAGGTAATTCAAGGTCAGGGCTTTGAACAAACCCATGTCAATCCTATGATGGGCTGATAATTGGTAGAATCTAACCTGAACCTAATCTAATCCATCCCAACAGGTAATACCTTGGAATTGCATTTATATTAGTATAATGCAACTAATACCAACTAATACTTGGAATAACATATTATTAGTAATAGTATTATTAACAATAATAATACTAATACTACACCTACTATTACTACTACTACTACTACTAATAATAATAGTATGTGTTATGCTTGTGCAGATTGTGCTCCTGGCTACCCATTTGAGTTGAGTCTGGTGAAGAGACTCTTTGTGTTAATCGGCACCTTTAACATTACATCAGGAAATCCCATTCTTGACTCCCAAGCCTATTGTTTCTCAATTTTTGACACACATACACACAAATTCACATCGACAAAGAGAGAAAGAGAGAGAGAGAGATAGAGAGAGAGAGATATCTACCAGAAGTGACATGGCAAACTTGTGGAGATAGACCCCCTGGATGCAGCCCACAGACAGCTTGACACAGCCATCCATCTTGGTCACGTCAGCATAACCAGAGCCTTCTGTAGCCTTAGGAGTCAAGCTCATTTTGAAACTGAAAACTTCATCTCCAGCTATGGAAACAACCTTTAGGAGAAAATAAATAATTTAATGTGCACCATAGGAAAGCAAAATAGATGAGCAGTGAAAAAACGAAATTTAGAACAATCTAAGAGCTGTGATTTGCCTTGGTGTGCCGTGTGTTGGGATCCACATTCTCTACGATGAAATCTTTGAGACTGGTAGAGATGTGCATTTCAGACTGCTGCTTCAACAGTTCTCCTTGCAGACCTGAGATCACAAGCGCACAACACACTGAATTATCTACATCTCATACGTCACCCAATTGTCTTTCCATATGTGTTACAATGTAGGGTTTTTAATATTGTAGTGTATTTGAGTACAAATTACCTTGAATCCTGACATCTGCAATACTGCAGCTAAGGTCGCATAACAAAACGTTAAATGCCCCAAGCTTCATCAAGATCTTTAGATCAATCACACCATCATCAACAGGAGATTCTGAAACTTCTTTACAAACATACATACAAATCAGTATTACTGAGAGAGAGAGAGAGAGAGAGAGAGAGAAAATCTTTTGTAAGTATACATGAGTACATTTCCTACCAGATGTACTGCCATTTGCTTGTGAAGCAACACTCTGTCTGGTCTCTATGTTAGCTGTGACAGCGCTTGTTGGTGAATCGATCATGACAGATGAGAAGTAGCTCATCACAGAGAGCAAAGCCTCACTGTGCAGTTTCACATCCAGAGACGAGAATAAGACCTATGTACAGTTGTAGTCAGATAGATTGAACATGCAGATATTAGGGGTGATGTCAACACTATTCTGCTTTTTGGTGATATCATATCACAATTCCAGTCTTACTTACATGTATTATTTGGTTAGTGTTTTTATAGGTGGTTCTGAAGTTTGGCCCATTCGTATCAGCCTGCAAAAGTCCAAATAGCATTATTGATATTGATTGAATAAAATGAGATAAGTTATCAGACAAATGCCAATATTCCTATGAATGTGTAGCAGTGAAAACTGTTGCAAAATTGTTCCCATCTTCTTCGGTATTAGAGGTGAAATGCATCAAATCTATGCACATTGTATTGCTTTTATGTTAAATTCTCTGTCTAAAACAGTTTAGATGCTATACAAAATGCAATGATCTACAAAATGCAATGATCTACAAAATGCAATGTTCTACAGAATGCGATAATCTACTACCATATACTGTACAGTATAGTATAAAATATAATTTGAATGTTCAGAGAATCCAGAGAGACTTTGGTACACACGGGACAAGGTTAAAATAAATATAGGGTAGCAGTGGACCCTTAGGTGGTACTGCATAGAAAAACAGACCCGATTCCATACAGGAAAATCATTGTGTCCGTCCAGAAAAACATCCAACAATCATTAATCTATTAACTTAGTTTGATGCTAAATCCATACATGTTGGTGGAACCTTTACCATTTAAAGAAGATTAATTTACATTACATTACATTACATTACATTATTTGCATTTAAACAGAACCCACGCAATCATCATACACTATATTGTACATAGTTACCTTGACATATTGCACTTTGAGAAGTTCTGTTCCATACTCTGCAGTAGAGGTAACAAGGCAGAGAGGTTCTCCATTTACCTCTGCAGTGGAAAAAAATTGTATCAGTAACACAGAACATTGAAAGATAAGATGTTTTTACCAAGGACATTTATTAAGAGTTAAAACTAAAATGGCTTAATCATTCACAATCATGACACTATAAACATAGTCTGGTATGCCAAAATCTATTTCTATTTTTTTTCTAGCCATTACATCAAGGACTTCGAAGCTGTTATTTAAGATTTGCATTATGGCAATGGTTGCTAGTAGCCTGGGTGTTTCCATGCTGCTTTGCGCGCAATTTCATCCAAACTGCAAAGGCAGCCTGGAAACTACCACCCTCATTTTTGCCTGAGATAGGGGACCAATCACAGAACAGGGGAGAAAGCAAGACGATGGTGAGCTATGCACAGACGCATTTGATAGACATCCGTGGCGGCCAATGAACGGATCTGGGCATTTTTTTCAAATATGAGAAAATGAACGTTTGGTTGCCAGACCACGTCTCATTGAGATGTGGTTGCGTCAGCCAGGCTAGGTTGCTCGGGTAATAATGGTGGTTACCAAGCAACATTGAGACGCAACTACTATAAGTTTTGTGTACTGTAAGTTGTGGTAGCGCATTACTAAACGAAATACGGTCACGGTGTATGTTCGTATTTTAAAACAGCATTGAAAGCGATTTAGCCAATCATAATCAAGGACAGGAACTATCCAATTTAGAATACTACTTTATATCCTTTGTCCATATTTACCCTTTGGTGAAGCAGTCTTGCAACAGACTTACCTAAGAACTGTGGACACCTCAAAGAAACTGCTTGTATATAAGTGGTGGCACACAAGTCATATTTGCGCATTGTCATGTTGATACCAAGTTGTGAAACATTCAAGTCTAGAAATGGACTCTCAATTCCCTCATGAGACTTTTTCAGTCTGAGTGTAACCTGAATGAAAAAGAAAGAAATAAAAAGCTTGTCTTCCCCCTCAAGCTTAAAATCAGTGAGAGGAAGTCTATAATTAGCGACTGTCTGCATACTGTACCTCCTTGATTTCAAAGTTGAGCAGGATGTTAACTGTGTTTTCTCCATCAGTGATTAACTGCTGATCTCCTACTTCTGATAATGTCGAAACAGTCGTTTCTTCAGTTTGTTTACATGTCATCTCCTCATTTTGATGACACTTTGTAGCGGCAGTGGGTTTATCTACATCAACAAAACGACTGCTGGTTTCTTCTCCAAAGTTGTCCATTAAAATCTTTGTTAAAAGACAGAAGTCTTCTTCCCCCAGACAGATCTATAAGATAATGCCATTCATATGAAACATACTCTATAACACTATTTTATGTGGCAACAACAATCACAACAAAAATCAATGGAAGTGGGATCACTAGGGTTCAAACAGAGCAAATTACAGCAAAAACAACTTTGGAGTTAGGATTTGTTAAAGGGATAGTTCGGGTTTTAAGACACGAAGTTTTATGGGTTCCCCGTCAGCAACGTTGTGCATCAGCACTGACTTACCCCGCAACAGCGTCCTGTGAGCCGAGATCCAGCCGGTTTTTGATGCTGAAGAAAGTAGTCCGGCAAGTTTCTGGGGTCACGAAAGTAAAGTGTTTTTCTTCTCAAAACCATATGCGTTCAAAAGAGTGATATATTTGCACCACAAAAACGTTGTCCAGGAAAAATTCAAACCTCGTTATCACTTACTTATTTTTCGCGATTCCTATCACTGCGCGCTACTGACAGCTGGACAACGTTTTTGTGGTGCAAATATATCACTCTGTTGAACGCATATGGTTTTGAGAAGAAAAACACTTTACTTTCGTGACCCCAGAAACTTGCTGAAGAAAATAGTCCGGCATCAAAAACGATCAAAAACCGGCTGGATCTCGGCTCACAGGACGCTGTCGGGGGGTATGTCAGTGCTGATGCGCAACGTTGCTGACAGGGAACCCATATAACTTCGTGTCTTAAAACCCGAACTATCCCTTTAATGTTTTCAATAATGCTTTGGAAATGTTTTGAAATTTCAGGAACAATTAGAATTTGTGGTCAAGCAAAAGAAAACATTATTTGAAAAACTCAGAATTGACACTCCCCATTTTGTGTGAGTTTAGGTCCAAACATGTGCTGTTCATGCCAATTCAATCATGCTTTTTATATAAAACTTGGCCCTGAAATTAATATTCCACCAACTAATCTTCATATGTCTGACTTGGAATAATGTTTGTATTTGAGGTCAATTGTATTCAGAAATCTGAGCAATTCAAAAACTTACAACTACAAAGTATTTTTTCTATAGTTATACTGTACAGTATTGGAGGTACAGTATATATATATATATATATATATATATATATATATATATATATATATATATATATATATATATATATTATATTATTTTTAAATGTGAATATGTGCAAACTCACATTCATAGCATTGAGACCTCCTTTTATCTCCAGTCCAGGAATTTTAGAAAACCAGGTTGAGGAAAGGTTGCGTTTAACCTGGAGCTCTAGATTAATGGGCTTCAGAAGGTCAGTCTCAGCGGCCATCTGAGAAGGTGTCAGGCTTTTCAGAGATGTCCTATGTGTCATACAAAGGAAAACAAACACAGGATGTATAATTAAGGTTATCGACTTTTAAACTCGTGGTTGTGAGGTTTATAGCCTAAAAAATATCCCCACGACTTTAATTGCCTTCAGTTTTCGAATTACAGCCGTTGGGACATCCTTTACCAATCCCGTCATATTGCTTTTATACAACAGTTTCATTACCAACTGACTTCGTTTAAAAAAAAAAAAACGTGTTTTCTGTCATTTATTTTCAACCTCATTTACAACCTGTCAGCCACCTTCTCACTCCAGGGTGCCATTATGAAATCGCTGCTCTCTCCCTTTGAATGAATGGAAAGTGCATGTTGGATAATTGCAACATGCGGAGTGAATTCGGTTATTAAGTGATGATTTAACTCTTTCCGGGTCCAACGGCTTTCAGACTCACTTGTTTCTCCATAGACAATAAAATAAACATTTTTTTTCCTGCTATTCTGAGTAGCCTTTAAGAAATGTTTCATCTTACTGACTTGTTGCCTCAACCTAATCAAATCCTATGTCACACAGAAGCCTGGACGTTACCCTTGAATACATGTATATCATCTGGCTGGCAGCTACAGTAAATACTCTGTTAAAGTTTAGCGATTTTGTTTTACGCTCGCTAAAACGGAGGTGATGATAACAAAGTTGCAAAAACCGTCTGGCTGCTAGTAAACGTCTTTTCACGAAAAGAGAGGTTGAGCCCGTGACATCAGACTTAAAAAATGATTCACAAGTCCTGGCACACTTTCACTCATGAGGACTCTGGAATGGAATACCTCTCAGAAAATAATGAAAAGTTCGACTGGATATAACTGTTGTATAAGGTTAGTGTAAGCTACTCCTTTAGATTTTTTTTTTTCACAAAGGAATTCTCTTAATCACACAGATTAATTGAATTATCTTCACTGATCCCAATCACCATAAAACGTTTTCTCATTCAAATTCTAACAACCTGTGGATTAATTTCATCACAGCATATTTCATTGTTTTTCTTCATGTACCTGACCAGTTTGAGTTGGGTAAGTTTGATTTCCATTGTTTCCAGAAGTGGAGGAAATGGACCTTCATTAGCTGGAACCAGGCTGAAACAGTTGCTCACAGTAATGAGTCCTAGGTCAACCAATAATGCATTATGGGAAGTAGAAGACTGGGGAATGATGATGAGGGGGGCTTTGAGTTTGACATCCATGGACAGGCGAAAACTCTTCTCAGCAAATTCCTTCATGCTGCTTGCTGCCTTTTCCGCTGCCTGAGATGTCGCTGCAGTCAGGGCTGATTTTGCTGCCTGGAAGTTATCCACAAAAATCTGAAGAGCACACAGTATACCGGAACATGTTAGCCAAAAAGTTAAATACGAAATACAGTGTGGAGCACATGTATTTGATACCATGCTAAAACAGGAATATAAAATCATCATTTGACAATTGATCTTAATGCCATAATTCAAAAAATGAGTAAAAATCAAACCGCCAAGGACACAAATTTTCTTTGTGATTGAAGAATGTATCGTAAATAAATAAATGTTTTCCTTAAATGCTAAGGGAAGGAAGTATTTGACCCCCTACAGTATGTAACCCTATGGGAATGTAACACATAGGGTTAACATAGGGGCAGGCAGATTTGCTTTGCATCAAACAGGCTAATAGGCCTACTGGAAAAAGCACCATGCCAATCTCTAGCTATGGTGAAGGGTATGTGATGATGTGGGGCTATTTTAATTCCAAAGGCCAAGGGAACTTTATCAGGATGCATAATATCCTGGATCCATGAAATAGCTGGCCTTAAAAATTAAAAATCTGCCTGCCCCTATGTTAACCCTATGTGTCAAATTCCCATAGGGTTACATAGGGGTTCAAATACTTCCTTCCCCCTAGCATTTAGGAAGAACATTTATTTATTTACGATACATTCTTCAATCACAAAGCAAGTTGGTGTACGTAGCGGTTTTATTTTAACTCATCTTTTGAATTAAAACATTAAGATCAATTGTCAAATGATGATTTTCTATTCCTCTTTTTAGGCAACTTTAGCATGGTATCAAATACATTTTCTCCTCACTGTATAAAACGTTTCAAATTGTGGAAAATGCATATGTGACTAGATGCAACGTGCTGCATAAAATGAGACTCTGATGACAATTGTTTGACGTTCCATGATGCTTTAGATATTCAATCAAAAGCTTTGGCAGATGCAATTCATACATGAAAACCATTCCAAATCCATTCAAATCTACTACACATTAATTAGTGATAGAACATGCACTATGGGGCTCCAATGAGATCCATGCTGGGGAGGAAAAATATTTTATGTTGAATTCCAAAGATCACATAAGATACAGTGTGGAGCACATGTATTTGATACCATGCTAAAACAGGAATATAAAATCATCATTTGACAATTGATCTTAATGCCTTAATTGGCATTGTCAATTGATGATTTTATATTCCTCTTTTTAGGCAACTTTAGCATGGTATCAAATACATTTTCTCCTCACTGTATATATACTAAAAATATGTATGTATATATATATAAGAAACACCATATTACGCAACCTAACTGCAGAGATCTCATTAACTGTGAACATCATTCAAAATGGGTATGCTAATAAAGTTACCAAAACAAATGCAAATGTAATGACTGTTGGCTTATCAGCTAGCTAGTTCATAACTGGCTACAAGTGGTGTAACAAAGACATGGTTATGGAAATATTGGTGCTGTTACAAGTTGTTGCACTGGCTGGCTTCAATCCACAGTTTTTTTAAAACGTGGTGTTGCAGTAAGTTGCTTCATAGAATGTTGTAGCTTGTCTCATCGTGAATCTTTGGCGTAAATTGGCCTTTAAATCTTCACAATATAGGATCTAGAACAAACCATAGGGACCTTAGTGAGAGTTCTGAATGACCTACTGTAGTTATTGTACCTGAAAGTGGATGCATTTCAGCATTGGTTCATATTAGGGATAAAGGCCACTGAGATGTAACATGGAGATTAATAGGGGAAAAAACATAGCAGAGGTGATGGACAAAAAAAGTAGCAGAGGTAAGGATAGAAATTATAATCTTACATCAAGATCAAAAATTCTAGTTGGTACTGTTTTCAATACAAAGAAACTTACCTAGCGCTTTCTCATAAAATAATTTGACTTAATTTAAGAAAAGTGTGACTTTTTTTTAAGACGTCTTATCCTGAAAACAAGCTAATTTGGCTGTGTTGGGATTTTTCTTGATAAGACTTAAAATAAGGGCGCATTCACACTAGACCACACTAGACTTGATGATTCGATTAATTTTACTAACGTGAACGCAGTCTACTGAACCCGGGTGTGGACCAGGACCCAGACCAGAGTCCGCTAGAAAACAGTGATCTGGGGTATGGTTTGTTATACTGTAACTATGGAGCAGTTTGAATGCTATCCCTTCCAATACCTGGAAATAAACTTGTCGTTTTTGCAACGTTGCTGGGCAAATTGAAGCTATAGTGTAAACGGACCCGGGTGTGAAGTCTTCTTAAATTAAGTTAAAATGATCTTTCGAGAGTGCTAGGTAAGTCTCTTACGCATACTAAAAACAATACCAGATAGATTTCAATATAATGATCTTAATACAAGATTACTAACACTTGCTTAGATTTCATGTTTTGCAGTGCAGGCGCCCCTGTAGCTATGAAACCAGCTGTTTCATAGAATGTGGTCATAACGCAGTTGCAAGAAAAGGTGAAAGACTCTAATTTATAACTGAAATATATGTGAGTGATTCTTGGAGTGTCTATATGGGTGACAGCCTGATATACTGTATCATCACAGGATGCAAAGAAATGTTGAGTCTGCACAGAAGCAAATGGTAAATTAGTACCTCATGGGGAGAACAACATTGAAAGCTAAGGAATCCCTGAAAGGAACATAATAAACAAGAGACAGAAAATGGTAAAGAAATTGTAGGTGCTGCTGCCTGAGCCCATAGATGTGGCAACCCTTTATAGCACTGGCTAGAGGAAAATAAAGTATAAATAAATGTTGATAAAAATTACAAAACTATTTTCAACCCAGTGAAATACAGATGACAATATACTATTTTGTAAGTGAAATGCACATCTTAAATATATGTATCAGAGATACTATCCATCCATCACCAGAACTCACATCAGAAATAAAAAAAATGTCACATACAAATATGTATGTTCAACATCAGTACTAATGTTATGTGTGATTGTGTATGTGTGCATGTCTTCTCACCAACAGAGACATAAAAAATTTGTGCAGATACACAATCTGGATGCAGCCCATCCTGAGAGTAACCTTTCCATCGACCACTGAAGTGTCTAGGTAGCCCTCTCCCTCAGTAGAATTGGGGTAAAGACACAAATTAAAGCTGAACACCTCCTCTCCAACAATGGAGACCACCTAACAAAAAACAAACAAAGCAAAAGGGCATTTCATGATTAGTGATACAGTTGTGACATATTAGTGATAATTAATCTAACTTAAAACATTTTGATAACATTTGTCTATGATTTCTTAGTTATTACTTTATCTATTTTTACTTTATTACTATTATTTAATAAGAATTAGACTTGTCTATCTTAAAGAGTCTTATCAAGACAAATTTGCTCAATGCACTGGCAGCCGAATTTGCTTAACACACTGGCAGCTACTTTTGCTTGTTTTCATGTTGAGACATTATTAAATAAGTCAAACTCATATTAAATGAAGTTTTATTTTAGACACTAATAACAAAAAATACCCTTTTATGGAGCGTTTTTGGAGCGATGTCCATAACGGCAATATCCTTCAGCCTAACAAACACATCTGTCTTCTTCGAATGGACCACAACAGATGCATCAATTCCTGTAAAAAAGAATGCAAGGCTTCATATTTCAAACGTCTATATACATTCACATAGATCTATGTCTATACACTATAATAAAAAAAAAATACTAGCTTCCACACAGCAAAAAAATAAAATCTAACCAAGTTAGTAATCTTACACTGCAAAAACTATGTATATAATACAATCTAATCAAGTGTAATTAATCTTATGTCAAGAGCTCTCAAAATATAATTTTTACTTAATTCAAGAAGATTTTTACTTATTTGGCATTGCAGGTTTACAAAGGCAAAGTAAAGCTAACGTTTTGCTTGCATAACCCACAATGTAGATCGGGGTAATGGTAGTTATCAAAGAAAAAAGAGATGACACTACAGGTACTTTTTTCATGTGAATTTTTTTTTAGGCCTCTTTAAACATATAGCGTCCCACCTTGACATGTTTACATTGTGTGAGCTAAAAATGACGACGATATTTCGTTTACTGGCTTTTGAAGCACTAAAATATCGTTATCGGTATTGGCTTTCGGAATCCCATAACGACTGGGCTCTAGAAGATATTGTGTATGAATAGGCCAACAAACTATTACAACACCATTCTAAGGACCACGGAAGCAAACACTTGTAGCATGAACATGAATATACAATACTGTACCTCGTATTTTGATATCAGCTATTTCAACTTGGTCATCACACACCCTGATTCCAAAAGATCCAAGTGCAGCGACGACCTTAAAGGCCACAACATCATCATCTCTGGATCCTTTCATCTCTGATGGAAAAAAATAATTCTGGTGAATGCTAAAAAAAACATCTTCTATCTCGAGGGACAGTTGATATTGAGTTTCTGAGATGGACTTTCTTTCAAATGTTCACAGAAGTTTTATTCCCTAATCTTTTGTTCAAACAATATGCTGCAGTTCACCTTTACATTTAATGTTTAATAACACACAACACCAAACAGCAATGTTTTTATAGCCCTTTTTTACTCTTTAATGTTTTACAAGAGGTGCCAAAAATTATAGCGGGCACATGCTTGAATGTGTGACTACATTATGTGACACAATTTAACTTTATCTATTGTTCTATATCATACAGCTACAGTATTTACCTTTCTTTTCCATGTCTTTCTCATTGCGACTCTTCTCTTGTTTGTCTCTGCCTGTCTTCAGCTCCTCAGGCAGGGCAGAGCTTAAACAATCTATGCAGGACAGCAGTGCTCTGGTGTGGAGGAGAAAATCCAGAGAGGAGAACTCAACCTGAACACAAAAATACACATATGCACAGGAAAGATGCATATTAACACTGCCAATTTTACTCTTATATTAACAAAAAAGAAAGATTGTATAAAAAAAACAAGCAACAAGCAATTAACAATCTGCACTATCCACTTCACCACCACTTCAAATCACAACCAGTTACGATGGTTTATCTAAATATGCTAAACACACTTTCATGGATTTACCTTGAGTGTTTGTTCAGTGTTCTCAAAAGTGTTTAGAAAATGTGGTCCATCAGGATCAGCCTGCAGGTCACAAGGCACAAAAATCAGCATCAGTATAACAACTAAATCAGTATAAGTCGAAGAAACAGGCTTTAAAATAGTGAGTGTGCGTGCATGCATACGCGTGCATGAGTGTCACTTGGCTTACTTTGACAAACACTACTTTCAACAGATTGTCATGGGCATCAGAGGAACGGATCAAATGCAGCGGCTGATTGAGAGAGTCTACAAAACAACACAGTGTGTGTAAACATTTCTATAGTTACATACATGTTGTGTGTGTGTGTGTGAGTGTGTGTGTGTGTGTGTGTGTGTGAGAGAGAGAGAGACAAATGTGTGAGTGTGTGTGTGTGTGTGTGTGTGTGAAGAAAGAGAGAAAGAGAAATAGAGTGATAGCATATAATTATGTGTGTAAAGTATACCTGTAATTTCACAGTGATCCAGGCTGACCTTGTGCAAGTATGATGTAATATCCATGTCATATGTTCTAAGTTTACCCTCAGCACCAAGTTGACAAACACAAGCTAAAACACACTGTTCCTTGGAGTCATCCCGTGTCAATTGCAGTAAGACCTAAACACAGAACAAATTCACACATCTGATATGTCTATATGGAAAAAACAAAATGTTTTTACAATGCACATTTTGTACAAGACATGTTGTGCAAGGCACGCTTGCATTGAAAGTATTGATCGAGACACTTCTCATTCACTTTCAGGGATTAAAGCAAAAAAAAATCCTGAGCCTGAACTTTTTTAGACTTGTGTATGCGACTCTATACGACACTATGTTGGTCGATCGATTGGAAACCGGTTGACTTTTTGGAGTGTTTGCACACGACACAGGCCTTGTTTGTGATGTTGGACCCCAAGAAAGGCCAATAGGTGGTAATAGTAGTCCAACACACTACAATATGCTACATGTAGCATTTAGGATTTCTTTTTATATCAAGTTTTGCTGCTAATCTTTGTCTTTGACAGGTTACAAATTGACCTACAATCATAAGGTGTCATGTTGTCAGGATATGTGAAATTGGAAGGCAGGCATTTGAAGAATAAGATTTAGTTGCAACCATTTAAGTTAAGGTATTCAAAAAAAGACAATGATTCTCTTTCTAAAGAGTAGCCTAATAACAGTGTTTCCCACAGATTAGAAGGCAATGTGTGGTGGTCGCCTCATGTCTGACTTTTTATCACTTTGCTTTCATAATGTGAATTTATTTATTTAATGATTTTTTAACAAGATGTAAAGCACACACACACACACACACACACACACACACACACACACACACACACACACACACACACACACACACACACACACACACACACACACACACACACACACACACACACACACACACACGTAATTATTTATACATTCTGTATACTGACATTTCTGATATTCATAACAGCAAACTTTATGCAGCTTATAGCCTGCTATTCATATTACAACTCCACCTCTTAAATTCAGCTGTTTGATTGAAGCCTCAAAATATTGTAAACAAAGTAGCATAGTTGGCTAGTTTATCATACTAGCTGGTTGGACTGTTCAGTGTCCCCACGTGTGTTTAAGTTTCAAGGTACTGTAAGCTCATACTTTTTCTCCTTGGGACAGGCCCTTTAAATCTTGGAGTTGAAAAACATTGGTAGGCCTATTGAGATGGTCAGTCAACTTGAATGCATTGTTTTAATCAGATGTGTGCAGCATAGCCTACTAATGATGCTAACCGTATTTAACAATAATTCCGCTAGTCGTCTTCTGTGCGTCATTGCGTTCACGATTGTGAATGTTTTGTTTGGATTACATGTGCATGTCGAGGGGCAGTGTCCATTGAGTGCGCACGAGAGCGGGCCAAGGAGAATTCGTTTAGGCTACTTCAATACGGTTTGGTAAAGTTGCACGCATAGTCTACAAAATTTGCGGAAGAACTTATGCTTCCACCCGCAGCGTCAGGTGCATTAGTGCACGAAGGGGAGTCTATGTCAGCGTCAGACGCGGTGTGCACGAAGGGGAGTCTATGTCTGTGTCTGAATGTGTGTGTATTAAAGGGTGCGTGACGCGTGAGTGACAGAGAGGGAGAGCAGGGAAAGGAAATTCAGCTTAACGAATCCTGCGTGTTTTTCCAATAGCGTTAACAAATAAATAATATTTTAAAAAATGAACGCAGTCAATGGCCGCACGCCGGAATTCCGGCACGGTGCCGGAAAACTTTAATCCCTGCACTTTCCATTTGGCTTGGATTTTGTTGTGTTAATGCACATAACATTTCACCCATATGCATACATTTCAAAAGGTACTGCTGGAGTTCTTGGATCAAGCCGAGTACAACGTGCCCTAATACATCTAATTCCGCCAGGATCAGTATGGCCATATTTTGAAATGTTGGCGAAAGCAAAACCAGATTTTCAGAGGTCACACATTTTGTCTGGTCTTCATGAAACTTGATGTACATAATATTCAGATCATGCACCACAATAGTTACCAAAAGGATTTTTGATTTCTGAAAGCATTCACCCACATCAAATCAAAATCGGTCACAAAGATGCCAAACAGGAGGCGAGTTCATATCTCAGCAACACTATGATGTATCAAAACAAGTTGACCTGGGACTCCATTGAAAGGACACATACTGTATAATTTGCGGTGCCCATTGTTCTCTAGGGGTGCTGCTACTAGCAAAACTATGTTTTGCCATGTGTTTGACCTTTATGCCCAATGATGAAAAATGAGTTACAGTTGGAATCCTTGGATCAAGTCAAGTTCAACGCATCATATTTTACTGTCTGCTACCGTTGGTCAACTCAATTATGAGGAAATTTGCATACACAGAAAGCCCATACAAGAAAAAAGAAACAACCAACTATAACACAAGAAACTATAACAAAGAGTTGGTATTAAAAATACCTCTTTAACTTCAAACTTGAATTGCAAGTCAGTTAGCTCAGCTTTTGTCATTTTCATGAGATCTTCATCCTGAGAGGCATCACTGGTATCGTCCTCAAAGTCTACGGACATACACATACATGCACATCACAATCGTCACCAGCATCAGCAATACCAGTTTCACCTAGAGAGATTACAAAGGTCTGATTCCTTCAGCTAAAGTAGCATCTACTGTATAAATTACATAGCACATAAATGAATTACTGTACTGTAGCCTACACACAGTATGTCATACAGTCTGTGTTTTTTCAAACTGTGAAAAAGAATGTCCAGTCAAGTCGAAGTTCGACAACAAGTCAAAGACAAATTGTATTCAGTATATCCAAGTGTAATGTGTTTGTTACTTTACCTGAGTCAATGTCCAGAAAAGTAGAAGCATTTAAAATCTTGGCTGTGCTTGACAGAGGTGTGGCCAAAACCTGCATATAATTGCAGAACAGTCACAAAAACTACAGTACCTAAAATATAGGTTGGCAATTTGAGTTGCAAAGCTATGAACCGCATTGCCTATTTATGGATTTATGCACGCAAGTTGACATTGACATGATGATATGATCATTTTGGTTGAGATTAAAATCTCAATGACAAATGGGCATAGAATCAGCATTGGTTTATAGTTTATATTGCCATAATCATTAGAGCAATGATACATAATTCCCTAAAAGATATTGAAAAGTCATGGATTTAGGACTATGCCAGCCAGGCAATCATTTACAGGATAACTCTAGTCAAAATGCATCCTATGTGTTTTTGTGAATGCACCCGAGTCAAACTTTCCTTCGGAAGCACCACTTTTAAGCTTGTCCTTGTTGTTGTTTTCGGGTCAAGTGGTGTTTTGAATAGGAATGGTAGGGGAACTACTACACATACCTTCTTAGGAGATACAGGGGTATCCGCTGTGGATGGTAAAGGAATGCTTCTCAGGAGGTTGAACATGCCCTTGATCTTCTGTTCAGAGACTTTAACATGCAGCAGTGGCAATTCACCCAACAACTTGAACCTGTAATGGATAAACACACAAAATATGAATAATAAATTACAAAAAAACCATACAATAAATCTGATTGTGATAGCCATGTCATGTCCATGTCATGTCATTACATGTAACAAACTGGCACGTCTCCCCTATATGCATTCAACAATGGTGCACTGCTGCAACTGAATTAGCAGCAGAAAAGCTATAGGCCACAATCAAATTAAATTACACAATTACATCAATAAATGTGAAATGACGAGTTCAGTGGCCCAAATTAATTACATGCAATTTTGTAAAAGCATTTAGATATACAAATGTGACATACTTCATTTTGTATTTGTGTACTTTCAAATACACGTCTATTTGTACATATATTTTTGAGCATGTACAAATCTTTCTGAGGCAATTTTAACCCCATACATAAACTCTTAATAGGGCCAATGGCTCAAAGTGAGGAGACACAAATTTTGTTTGTTTACAACTGTTGGGGGACCTTGAGAGCAAATCTTCTTTAGTGCTTTTTCAAAACTGAGCGCAAACTTCAAGTTTCAGTCTGCTCAATCCTACCAACCACACCTTGCTCATTAGCATTTGTTCCCTCCTCAATCTAATCGTTCAACACCACAGTTACAGCATGAAACATATATTTCACTAAAAAGAGACACAGGTAGAATCAAAGTAACGATAAAATGCAGGACCTTGGCATCCTGCTGTCTTGGTCCACCATGCACTTGCTGAGCTGGAGGTTGAAATCCATGGGCTGCAATATGTGCTGGGGGGAGGAGCCTGTCTGATGGGCAGCCTTCCAGTTTTTGCCTGTGTACATTAAATAGAGCACACAGTTGACCATTTTGGATGGTACAACACTGGTCAACCCATTGGATACAAAAGAAAAAAGACAATGTGTAAAATTCAAAGAGCAATAGAACCCTAGCAAATAATTGCAGTGTCATGCCAATTGAGCACACCTCTTGTACAGCACAGTCTGGTTGGTGTACAAGAGACTACCTATAGATTATGCATTAGTCTGACTACTCAGACTAATGTATAATCTCAAAAAATTGAGTGTAGTCTGATAGCCAGGCTTACGATTAGATTCGAAATTAGACGATTACAATTTTTTCTCGTTTGTAGAGTGTCACCTGTACACTCTACAAACCCTTAGATGCCAGTCTGAAAGGAAAACATTGCAGCTGAAGTTTAGGTTCCAGCCTACATTCCAGTTATGAAACCGGGTTACAGAAGGAAAACACAAGATGCCACCCGTTGATTGTCCAGGATGTTACAATGCAAATCCCTCCAACACATTCGTGATTTGCTTGTGTCTTGTGTGGTAGAGTAAAACCCCTTTTGGGCATGTTGCAACTGTTGTCTTTCATACTCCTGTGATCCCAGAGTGTTTTCCCTGAACCTCAGCCTTGTCTGTTGTATATAAATATGAAATAAATACATATAAAATAAAATAAAAGCTGATGAGGTCTGGGTTAATTAGTGGACAGAGTTCATAAGAAACTGTTCTTGTTTGAGATCTGCTTAACTCCAAAAAGAAGGCATGTAGCCGAAACGCGTTGGAGTTTTTAGAAGGTGAACATGAGTCATGACCAAGCTTTATAACTTTTTCAATCGAGAGTGCCTTGGAGTTCCTTTGGTTTTTGACAGATACACCATTGGTAGTCTATATTCCGACAGTGACTAAGTGATTTGACTGAAAGAGAAACAAAAATCAACTTGTACAGAACTGTGAGTGTTACATACCTGCAGTGCAAAACAATAACTGAACATTGCGCAGCTCTAGTGAATACTTTTCATAAGCTTGGTCCATAACTTCTTCCAGAGATGAGCTGGAAGTTAACTGTTTCTGCAACTGAGATTCCTGATCCGAACTTGTTAACTATAAATGCAAATATATCAAAACAAATTTGTTATGCATATATTTAATGAAAATCACACACAAATCGTATCATACTATTGTTATATTTTAAGGGATCTTACAATAATATTCTCATTTTTCAAGTGTTAATGAGATCATCATTACTGTATGTCCTCTTTCCTCACCTGCAAACTACCAAAGTCAAGTATCATCAAGTCCGATTCAGCACCATTGAAGCCAGAGAATGGCAACAGAAAGTAAGAGGGCTTCAGGTTGATTTTCAGGTCTAGAACTTTCCGTGTCTGTATGATGTGAGACAGACCTGAATGGATCAGAAGACAGGACTGAGTCAATATAATATCATATTATGCACTTATACACTGCAATACATACGAATGGAATGAAACATTCAGAAATTCACCAATTTCAAAATTCTCCCCTCTTAACAAAGGAGAGTTAGCAATGCTTCTTTTAAAAAAAGTTTTTTTGGAGGGGGGGACTTTCATGCCTTTAATGTGATAGGATAGTGGAGAGTGACAGGAAGTGAGTAGGAGAGAGAGCTGGGGTGAGATTCAGAAGGGACGGGGTGGAAATTGAACCCCATCTTCATTAATAATTAGATACGCAGTACAGTGCAAGTGCCCCAGCCAGCCGTGCCACGGCCGGGGCCTAGCGATGCTTCTTTAACTCTTTGAATGCCGCACTGTTTTTGGAAGTTATGTCCCAGAATGCCGGCAAGCTAGATCATTTTTGACTATTTTTGTAGAGCCACAGCGTATTCTATGTTATAGCTATGGACACATACTATGGCTCATTTGAAAGGTGAGACTCTGAGCTCTCAGTGGGTGAAAACCGTTTATTTCTATGTGTCTCCATTCCTGAGAAATCCCAAGCTAAACAGTGGCTGTTTTTCATCAAAATCCCTGTTTGTCTTCTAGAAACGGAGATATAAGCCGCTTTAAGACAGACGTACATTTCCGCAATATTCACAGACTTTTTACGGAAGGGGCTTTTGTGCTGTCTGTCTTTTGTGCTGTCTGAATCCATATGTCCGTATATCTACTGTACCATCAGAACCTTTCCAGCTGCCGACCTATGTTGCCACCACAGCTGCTATGTGAATGCAATCGCGGAGAAAATCAGCACTTGTCAGTGATGATCAAGGGAAGTGTTATTGTGCATTCATGCATAACTGTGCATTCAGACCGAAACCGTCAAAAGCGTCAAAGTCGCTGGTGAAGCTCATAGCGCGGCGCTCAACCCAGTTCGGCGCCGAAAGCGTCAAAGCCATGACGTGAAACATTCAAACAAACCACAAGCAGCAATCCTGCGAGTTTGACATTCTGATTGGTTGACGCCGAACCGTAACATAGCTCATTACCATAAAGTTAACTGAGGCTCAACTTTTTTTTGACGCCCGTGACGCTCACGAAGCCACGCTCATGCCCAGAACGCTTTTGACGCCGGTAACGGCGACTCTCAATAGGGAGGGATAGTAATCTCATCGCCATCTGGTGGTTGCGTTCCTAGAGGCTAGCGGGAGTGGATGGGATTTTCTTTTAGAAAAAATATATCTCGGCCCACGATGGGAAGTTAGTTAAATGCCTTCAATATGCTATGCATGTAGGTCAGCTCTATTGCTTCTAGTGGTCATACTTTATTTTTTAGGATCAGTTTAATTGTTTTGAGTTTGTTTGTAACATGGTGATAACGAACTACAGTAGCTAGCTACAGTAGCATTTGACGTCACCAGTTTGGGCGCTTCATCTCCAGCTGATCAAAACGGCAATTTGCTTAACTGGCTTATCATATTTTTGTAATAACAGAGAGCGATGTAAACCGCGTGGTAATTACCTTTATGTTGGGATAACTTGTGTTGTGCTCCTACTCACACAAGAGCTGGCAGTAAGTGTGATTGTCTACTAACTAACCAACTAGCTAACAGGCTAATAAACAAACCATGCTAGGTGAGTAACGTCGAAATAGGGTCTGATATTTTCACAGTTAGTAGATTATTACAGTATGCAGACTGAAAAATATTTTTGGTGGATAAGATCGCTGGTATAGCTGCGTAGTATTTTTTTGAAAAGTCGGTCTATGGGACTTAACATTGGACCTGCTCTTCGATAGGAACGCAACCACTTGGGGCGCTGGTTTTCATTTTCCCTCCCTATAGAAAATGAATGATTTCCGGGGCTCTTGACGCTTTTGACGGTCTTGGTCTGAACGCACAGTTAGCCTACGTGTATTTAAAGCGCCCTACAGTATGTCAATGAACAGTTCGATCTCTCATGTATATATGTCTATGTCTCTAACAAGCTGCAGGTAATGCAGCAAGGCTAGCCTCTTCCATAGCTTAGGCTACTCCCGAGAGGTTCTCAAACTCTCTCCTCGATCCTCAATGCTCGGTCCCACTGATCTATAACTAACACTGGATAGACTATCCCATTGTTGAGACTGCCACCTTGTGACGAACCAACAAAATTACGAAATGACCTTGTATTGACTTGACGTGCCTGATTCGACACAATTCATGCGGCAATATCGCGTTGTGATATAATGTCCAGATAAAATGTCCGGATTGTGAGATTTCATGAGTTTTCGATCATCATCTACTTCAGTTATCTTCATGATAGACTTCCAAAAATCACACATAAGGTGAGTTAGAGTGTCTAGTTTCGTAATTTTAAAAAAAAGCGAAAAACGCAATATTGCGTTTATGGCACTCTACGCATGGGAGCTAAAAACGCAATATTACGTTGTTGGCACTCAATGAGTTAATGCTTCAAGATACTTTAAACATCTGATACGAGGAATCCTACTCTTGACCCTTCTCCTCCTATTTAACAAAGATTCTGTAAAAGATATCTAAACTGAAACGGGAACGTTTATTGCATGTTTTGCTATTTTCCTGACAGTCGGAAAATGGTCGCCATGCCAGGCACACTGTTCAAAAGGGTTGTTTTTATGCTTCTTAATTAATAATTAGATTCACAGTTCTTGCAATGTAGATAATTCTTGTCAAAACATTTATGTAATGGGAATGTAAATGTCAATATATGTGTGTGTGTGTGTGTGTGTGTGTGTGTGTGTGTGTGTGTGTGTGTGTGTGTGTGTGTGTGTGTGTGTGTGTGTGACATTTACCAGCTGCAGTTTTTTCCTTTATCTCCTCCAGTTTCATGAGTGTTGCAGAGGTAATGACCTCCAAGTCAAGTCCTTTTGTTGGCTTAAAAAACTCTACCAAGGTGTTGATTGTAACCTGGAATATCATCAGAACAAAGAAGATCTTAGACCTTGAAGGATTTTTTTTAAAACAATAGTCTGTATAATCGTCATAATAATAATAATAATCATAAAAAGAATAATAATAAAAGCTCTATTTTGAGTTGCACCTTTCATACACAGAATGCTGAAAGTGCTTTATATTTAGAGCATTTAACACAATAATAGAGAAAACAAATAATCAAACAAACAAAACCATAAGAACAACACATACAGTACAACTAATGCAGTGAAAATAGGACGAACCTGTAAATGGCAGCAGTAGAACGTAAAATAATGTGAAGAAATAGGCTACAAGATATGAGTGAGTTAACTAAAAGCTCTCATATACAGGTACTGTACATCTTTTCAGGTATCCTTTAAAATATGTTTACAGTATTTCCCTGTTTGATGTACAGAGGATGTACAGTTACTGTGCCTTCATTTCAATCTTGCCGAACAGACGTAGCAACAGTTTTAGAAAAGCAATAAGCCACTGATTTTAGAACAGCTAAGGGGGGTTTAGGCACTCCGCTTGCGAAGCGTGCCTAACAACGCCCCTTAGCTGTTCTAAAATCAGTGCAAACGACAGCCTCTCGGGGCTTATTGCTTAATCTAAGCACGATTCTTACTGCATCATAGATGATCTCCACAGGTTGGGACTGGATGTGAAGAAGCTGATCAGCAGTGTGATTTTCAGGATTCACTTCGAATAGTATATTCAGCAATGAAGACGTGTTGTTTCCCATTGATGCAATGATAGAAGGCACCACTCCATTTTGTTGTAGGCCAGTCACATACCAGTGCTCTAGGCCAGCTTCCAACCTAGCATAAAAAGAGATCACTTTATTATGACATAATTATTTTAGAGGAAAGGACAAAATATACAGTACAATTGCCACTGTGCTATTTTTGACCAAACATTACTTACTTGATGGCCTGAGCTCCTGGTCTCTGTGAGATTTTAGTTCTGAGGTCAACCATCTGGACCTTTAGGATCTCTGGAACATGTTCTGCCTCTCTCAGAGTGATGGAAGTCCTCATCAGCTTAATGCTCACAAACACAGCAACATACTGTAAAATACATTCATACAGTCATAACCCAGCCAATAGCAACAATAACAACAACACTCGGGCCTAGCACTTGGAATTGTCACTTGTCACAAATTGCCGTTTGCTCAAAGGCCAAAGACAGTCCAAAGTAGGCAATTCAGTTCATGGACACACCATTTTATGTCTTTTTGAATAGCCACTGCATACCAGTGTGGGCTGGCAAATGTGAGGAGTAATTGCATGTAACCAAACCTCATCAACAAGCTGTCTATGCTGTTGAGGTCAAACATGATTATCATCCAAACATCTTACACAGCAGTCCCTTGACTTGACTCTAACCTGAGTGCACTGGTTCAGTGCTGTGCTGTGATGTGTGAGAGGGAGGAGTGTCTACAGCAGCGAGCAGTAAGAACCAAATGTGGTTTATTTTAACAATATTTAACAATATCTTTGTGTTTCTTCCCCAAAAAATGGATCAAGAGATACAGTATGTGAATAATAGACAAACACACACAAAGACAGACAGACAGACGTTCCCGTCATGTCAATAGATAGATTCTGTTGCTATACGTGAGTGATTAATCTGTGTTAATTTGTTTGATGTTTGAAATTTGTTGCACTCTTTTTCTTTTAATTAATCACAATGAATGTGCTATTTTGGCAGTCCAAAATGTAATTGAAACATTATACAATGGCCAACAAACTGTCCTACTAATGGATAATGAATAATGCTCTTATTTGGCTGTTCATAGTGGGAGCTATTTCAGACATTATTAAGACATATGAATTTTAGAATTTTTCTTTCTTTACATTAATTTAATACTTGGTATAGCTTATCTGAATAGCGGTACCAATGTTTTCTTAGAGGGAATTGTTATTTTTGACACCTGTACAAACCTGCTTTGGCAGTGATTGATTATGTGAACTGCCACTGTAACCAATGGCTGTGTAGAGTTTCTCTTTCTCCTCCAATGTTAAGATGGCATCCAGATCTGTGAACGCATAACCCATACCATGCATTTATGCACACAAAATCTTGACATTTTTGACCATCCCTTAAAAAACATAAATGTTTATGGCACCGGTTTACCGTCCAGCACTGATCAGAAAGCATACTCACTTCCTAACTTTGTGTCGTCCTCCTTCTCATCATCCGCTTCTTTTTTCTTCCCACTGTCTTTCCGCCCGAAAAGGCTGCTGAAGAACCCCCCACCCTGCTTCTGGGCACTTGCCCTTTTGCCCAGCACCTTTTGCCCTGACCTGAGGACCTAAAGTACAGATACAAAGCATGATGCATAGCACACAAAACATGCACACATCATGATAAAAAAAAAAAGAGCAATCCTATCAAAAACAATGGAGAGTGAAACAGAAGAAGAACAATGCTTTGGATAAGGATCCACAGTAGGATATTTTGTTATTCTGATTGGTTGTGTCTATCCATAATGTCCATGATCATGTCCCATTAAAGCAGTATCAGACTCAAAGTCTGACCATATTCAAGCATTTAATACGCTTAATGTTCTTATAGAACTACACTCCAAATAACCTAGTATAAACTTGAAGGTACCTATAATTTCCCAACTATTAACCACGGCTTGTACATTGTTTGTGCTAAATTTCCTCAGCTATGAGGTTAATACACAACCATACACATGGTTTTGTTTCTTTTAACTTGCATAAAACACTGTCCTGTGGCTTATACAATGTGGCTAATGCACAGGAAATTACAGTAATTTTCCACATGTGTAAGTACTTTTGGGGTAGGTTATAATGTTTAACAATCCTCAAAACCTCAAAACTATATCAACCTATATCAAAATTACTATTTGTATCTAAAATTCTACAAGTAGACTCATAGGTTTGGACCTACAGTAATAAGACTAACAATGACTAACAAAACCAAGTTATCTACACTAGTTAGTTACACTAACTAAAACCTTTAGAGGATGACAACATTATTAGTTAACGACACTATAAAATACTTTCATTGAATGCATGAATGTAAAGCCTCACCTCCATATGGGCTTGCTGACGTGCCATTGTGATGTTGAACACATCTAGAACTTGTTCCAGCTCCTGAAAAAATAGAACACATAAAGACATAAACTTTTTTCAAACTCTGCAGAGAAGGCGCACAATTTGAAGAAGAAAGCCGTTCTCAAACTGAAGTTTTGATTACAACAGTTAGCTAGTTCACGCACCAGGGTATACTGTATATAGCAAACATTATTACATTCACCAGTATACGAATAGCACCCACTTATAATTGTACAGTGGTGCAAATAGCATACATTATTTGTACCAGGGTGAAAATAGCCTTTGGCCATCAGTACTTAAATTTGGATGTAAATAAATAGCACACTTTGCTATAATACTTCAGGGTCAGAATAGCATCCACTTCTAATTACACGCTGGTACGAAAAGCATAAATTAATATTTGTACCAGGCTGTAAACAGGGTGTCTTAATATTCTGTGGCCTGCATCATAACTAATAGCCAACTACATATTCTGTCATTTCAATAACTCATATTGATTTGTAAACTATTAGGCTATACTTCTCATAAATGTCATTCCCATTGTATTAGTGGTGTGTAGGTCTAGTTGAGTGCCTGTCACTTAAAGGATGTAAGAGTACAGGCTACCCTAATTACATTTCTGAGCTTGCATATCACTGTTTTTTGCTACAAGTGGAAATAACGTTCTGCATAGTGCATTACAATATGTGGATGCAATCCAGGATGTTTCTATGTCATTAGACAAAATACATGCTATAAAAAATAACTCAAATGAAATCTTTCTTGGATCATAGAAGATGGATTTTGGTAAGCACTAAACAGACTAAAAGCAAACATAACATGCACTAACAAATGGGTTGCATAGCCTAGTCAAATCTTTACCAGGGGTGTTCGTCATTGAAAAGGACACAACAAATATACAGTATACAGTATATGCAAACCTTTATCTGTGTTTCCCGGTCACCCTTTGTTTTGCCTTGAATGAGATGGGTTTTGTAGATGACTCTGTATGCACGAAGACGCTGACGATGTTGTCTGATACGAGGCCAGCTCCACATGTCTTTCAGTCTTCGTATGTGTACCTCCATTATACTCTGAATACCATACTGCCACCTGAGTGTACAAAAGAAAATAATGTAACAACGGAACATGACGTCTGTCTCTTTTCTCTTCACTGAAACTTCCTACATTGCATCAACAGTTAACATTCCAAACACATTTTTGCCTATTGTTTATTTCAACTCTTCAGAGTCATATGTTATGTTCAATTCAAGATCTCAAAATATTTGTACTTTTTACTTGTAAATCTAATATTCTCCTACAGGGGGTTTCTGAAATAAGATGACAAGAACCTCATCTCAACAAGATGTACCACATGGTACATAATATGACCGCTACATGGTAATGCCATGTAGCCTGCCGAGCCAGACTCACCATAAAGTATCTTCATTCTTATGTATTTTACCATTCTAAAACTTCCAAAAATGTTCCAAAAATTCCAAAAGTATTCTCTCTTTATAGTAAAAGTTGGCTTACCACTGCCTGGCATTTGCATGGACTGGAACATCTGGCCGAAACTTTCTGTAAGGAGCATTCTTCACCATGTAGTCAAAGGTCTCGAGCAGTTCCACCATGGTCAGGTACTGTTCATATCCACACACACACACACACACACTGATGGACATTCTCACACAAACATTTACAAACATTTTGAGCTGAGTGTGAGCCCAAATGAAAGCTACTAAATTTTACAGGCTTAATGCAATAGCAGGTGATCTTATTTTAGTACAAATGTGACAGGAACAATGTTCAGGAGGAGAAATGAGCTACAGTGTTCAATTATGCAAATTATAAATGTTCTGTTTGTATATGAGTTGTGTCTGTCTATATGGAAGTGCATGAGAGGCAGAGAGTTTGTGTTGTGGAGCAGGGCATACCTGATGTTTGGTCATCTCGAGAGCAATTTTGTCAACCTCTAGATGCAGGGAAAGTTTTGGTGACTTCAGCTCTATCTCTGCATTTGGGTTGATACATATTTTTGCTGTGCCAAATATAGGCTTAAATACTGCAACAGATAAAATAAAGATGGTTCAAGCTGTTACAAAAACAACCTCAAAGAAGGCAGGTACTGGTATGCAATATATTAACTGATCATTATTATAACTTCCAACATACTGTACTGAAATTCTTTCAGTTCCTGGTCTTTGGTGCTGATCCCAGCTTTCAGCATATCCTGCAGAGTATGGGGGAGATATATGTATATTTTAAAAAAAAATACTATTCATCATCAGCACATGCACATTATGGGACACAGGTGGTTTACCGTCTTTTCCTTAAATTTGCCAAAAGAAGTTCACTTTTGAGAAAGTGGGCCCAATTGAGAATAGGCAAATACATGTAGATAAAAGGGTGCTTTGCTCATCCTGAGGGAAATTTAGACTTTTCATGGTAATACAGTGTGTGAGACACTTTGTAGTCCGTGAAAATGCTAAACGTGTACGGTACATTACCACAATATCCTCCCATGACCCAGAGGACATAGTTGAGCTGTTGACATTCCAGTAAGCGCAAAGGCACTCCAAGCGACCCAGCTGCAGAGAAAGGGAAAGGTGTGGTAAATAAATAAAGTTTAATCAAGCACATACATATCATTCTGGTGAAGGATCAAAAATATACAGTTCAGGAAGGACTGTAAGGACTTGAAACTTTACTGAATAAATAAAAAGGAACTTTAATGGGAGCTCTCACGGATCTTCACTTTTATTTGAAATGTATGGTTTTTATTGTTTTTATAGTTTTCATCGTTACAAGTTGGTAATAAGGGTGAATCCTCCCATTCGCGTGTTTTTTTTCGCGTTTAAGTTACGCACCTCTGTGTTATGCGCATTCTCCCATTCCCACTTCTGTCATACCCACAGTGTGCAAGTTCGAAATCAAGGTGGCCTTATGAAAGAAGTGTGATTTATTTAAAAAATATCCAGAATGATCAACCACCTCCTTAATTTAGGTTGATATGAAAATGTGGAGTGGACTTTCTCATTGACCTTCTGAATGCCATTGAAATCCAGAAAGAACACCAACCAGTCTTTAATTTTGAAAACATAAGCATGGTGAACTGAATAGATAACGGCCTACAGTAAAATGCCGTCCTCACATACAGTAGCCTAACAAAGAATTGACTTCACAAAATGTCACTTTTGCAGTGAGATTTGTTTGTGAAGAGTCAAGACAAACACTGATATGAGATAATGACATCACGTCAAGTTAAAACTGAAGATGCACAGTCGGTAAGCTCCAATATCCAAAGTGGGTGATTATAACTGGATTTGAACTATTTAACAAATGTAGCCTCATGGATAAGGTAATGTCGGGAAATGCCACCGTGTGACACTGTAATGGGGAAAAACATGAAGCCGTATCAGCTTATTAAGCATGAAATTTGATACGGTAATGTTAATTTGTAAACGTTCTGTGTAGCCTAAATGTATTTAGAACTAGGCCTACTACCGACATGAGTAAACTGGTACTCTCCGTTCAAGCAATATTTTTGGTTCTTTCAAGAGGGGTCTTGAGGCATATCTATTCAACATGCACTTAGTCTATTAAGCGCTTCTTATGGGTTATGGTTTGTATAATATAGCATTGTTTTTTTTTTCATTGATTGAATTGATATTATACTGTATATTGTTTATATTGCTGTTCTCCTGACTGTAGTCTGACCAACTTTTTTTGACCAATAATGTCACCTTATAAAATATCTTGGAGGCTTCATCAAGGATGCACATCTTCCAATTCTCATCTGTGGTCTGCAATGTACAAGAACATATTGAGGTGCCTAAAAGCAGTTACATAACCATTTATCAAGTTTATCAACAATGTACTGTATATGCTCAAGAATCAGCAGTAACACAAATACGAACAAACAGTGCATTTGCATTGACGCAAATACTTGTGCTTGCAACTTCACCTGCAAACTAAGCTCTGCAAGGGTTAAACCAATTGAGATGGGCTTCTGTGGATTTGATACCTATAATAAAAAAAAGCAAAGTTGTGGACATTACATATCTCACTGCATTGTAACTTAATTTATAGAGATTTCACACTACTACTACTACTACTTCGCACCATGACCTCAAGCCAAACAACCCCCCAGCTATTTCATAACAAAAATGCTATTTTGTTAAAGAAATATTTCAGATTTCAAAGCTGAGAGTGACACAGCAGATTTAATGTTGGGTTGGAGAGTGGTTCAGACTCCAACAACTTACATTATCTTCATATCTCAAATGGATACTGGTGACTTTCACTTGCAGGTTTTTGATGACTTGAGTGGCAAGCTTCTCAACAAATGAGTCTTTTTTCTCTTCTTGAGGATTCTCTGAAATTAAATAACCAGTTCAATCAAGTGGTTGTGCATATTTTTAATGCATCATTGGTGTTTATGGATCATATGGCAATACATAAATATGCTTTCCACTGTATCTGCTTATAACTGTAGCCATGGGCTACTAAGGCTAAACTGGGATTTCATACTTCACACATGTAGACTTGTAAGTATGGTTATCATTTATTGATACACTGAAAGGTTGTGACCAAGAAATTATACCTAAAACCTTCAATGATCACAACCTGGATGTACAACCTGATCACCTAATCACTTGAAGCCTACAGTACATGAGAGGGTCCACATAACTCCTAAAGGCAGGTGGCCACTAAAAAAATAAAAATAGAACTAAAAAATAGAACTCCATTGCTTTTAACGGAGCAAAGCCCACTAGAAACGTCTGCCACGCGGTGGCCGCACAGGGTTAGAAAACCGTTCTAAAACCCTGCGTGTGAAGCCCACACCGCTGAAGGCCGTGTCCGGTGGGCGCCGGCCTTAATGCTGCTTTTACCATGTAGGAGTCACAATCACAGCAGCATGGCCCAATTCTGTTGTTGAAATCTGTATATCTCTGTGGTAGTCTATGCTAGAAACAAACTGATGTCTTTATTGTGCACATCGTCAGAATACTGCCTATTTATTTCAATGTTTCAGACAGCAATATTTTTTAAACAATGCAAGTATTTTCAAATACTCCCTACTAAGTGTGACCTGCTTTTCTATTTCATGTTGATAAATGATGAGGGAGCGAGTCTGACAGTGTAGACTAATGTTTGTGAGAGAGGGAGGGTTCAGAAGTGATTAGTTCACTTCTGTGCAGGTCACATTATCCAGGGCCAACAGCAACAAATTCCTGAGGTTGAGGAAGGAAAAAAAGCATCAGATTCAGAAGATGTTGTTGCGGCGAAAAAGGTAAGAAAACAATGTTTTCGTCTGGAAAGACCGAAGGAGTTTGTATGACTTGAACTGTATCTAGAAGTGCTACATTTTAATCTACACATTCACCCTACTCCATTTATACAATTTACTCGATTAATAACAGTCAAATGCAACATTGTGAAATTGCTGCCCTCTGGCTTTGAATGAATGGAACGTTTACGACAGGTGAGTCAATGTGATAGGTAAACATTCCTTGTGGGTGTGTCTTCTGATGCAGCGGCTCATGGTGATGACTCATGGAATACCGCTTGTCCAATCATAAATTAAAGCATAGTTCAACTGGACCTAACTCTTGCATAAAACAGCATGTCATTTCTGTACTTATTGCCAAAAAATTTATCAGTAACAACTAAAATGTGGAGGAAAGAAAATACTTGCATTGCCAGTCAATTTAAAGTGAGTGCCTCAATAGTGTATGCTTGCACCCCTAAAATTCAGTCAGGGGCTACAGTGTTCGTAATTGATGGCATTCTTTTCCAAAATGTGTTACAAAATACAACCTTTTATCAGATAAACTCATATTTGAACTAGTTTCACTTACCAGATAACAATTCCAGATAACATCGTAAGTATTTCATTCAAGGTGAAAGTAGCTATCCAATGTGATAATTTTGATACTACAGATGACTGAAGACCCAGTCAAGCAATGGTAGTTTTATTAACATTGATGTGCATCAAGGGAAAGACACATAAGACCTTCACATCATCACAAGGTCATCCCAAGTTAACTTACAGCTTGCAGCTACACGTATGTTAGTTATATGGATACACATGGATGAATAGATAAATATAACTGTGGGTAAATGAATGGATGATGGATGGATATAAGAATGGATAGATGGATGCATAGTTAGATTGAGAGATGGATGGATAGATATGGATAGAGGATGGATGAGTGTATGAATGTAAATAGATGGGTGAATCCACATAGACTGATAGATACATGGTTGGATGTAGGTAGATGGATGGATGTGGGTAAATTAATGGATGATAGATGGACGGATTTAGTTACATGGAGAGATGGATCAAGAAAGATGTAGGTATAGATGATGAAGACCTCAGAGTTGCTGAGAGGAAATGGCACAAAACTAAAACACCTATCAACCTCACAAGTTACCAGCCACTAATGCAGCAGTCCTACTGCATATTTCCTTCATTTACCTCTCCCTAGGGGAGAGACATCTGAACTACAGTACATGTCTCTCCTCCAAGGGACAGGGAGTGAGCATGCCCAGTTGACCAAATTTCAACCAACCTCCAAGTCATATTTCTTACCACCTCACCAGCAAACACACATATGATTAATGCTTCACTACTTCCAGTACATTTAAACTGCATTGAAACTAGCTTGGGTAACACTGCTGTGTCAAAAAGTTCTTATCAAAAGGAGAAAAATTGGCAAGACTCACTCCTCCCATTCCTTTCAAAGACCACAGAAAGGGAGGTTTCTAAATAATTCACAGATTTGCCTTCAATGACTCCAAATGTATCCAAATTAGTCTGGCTTCAAAAGCAGCCACTCCACCAAAAATGCTGTGTTGTCTGTGATAGAAGTGTTAAATTGTCCACATCCCACCGTTTTCCCAAACGGGTGCCTCAAGGCTCAATGCTGGGGCCCTTTCTGTTTCCAATGTACACCACCTTACTGGGCCTGATTATCACTTCTTTGGCTTTTCTATCACTACTGCACAGATGACAGCCAACTATATCTGTCTTTCCTGCCTGATGACACCACAGTCATGGCACGGTTGTAACATTATCTCCCTGATATCCACTTGGATGAAGGAACACCACCTCCAACTAAGATGGAACTGTTGGTCTTCCCAGCCAAACAAACCATACAGTTGACTGCTTCTCTCTTCTCTCCCATGAAGGCTCTAAGAAATCTCAGTGTCTTGATGACTTGCTTACCTTCTCTGACCATGTGGCCAGAGAAGGTATCCATGCAATCAAGACTTCTAGAATGACCAAGTGCTTCCAGAGCAGGGCCATCTCTCTATCTTCAAGAATCTAATGAAGACTCAACTTTCCTAACAACTCAACACCGCTAACTTTCACTTCCCTTCTGCATTTCTTTTACTTTTACTTCCTTCTTGTTCTACCACTATCTCATCCTCTGGTAGCATGCATTGTTGTGGTTTTAATTGTTGACGAAAGTCTTCTCTGCAACTTAGCTTCAATGTTACTCGTCATGGTTGTACGTTGCTTTGGATAAAAGCGTCTGCTACATGAATTCATGTAAATTAATACATGTAGACAGATATACACTACTCACAAAAAGTACAGAATGTACTGAAACATTGAACTGTTGGACATGCACATTCAAAAGTTTAGAGAAGGTCACATTAAGTTCACCTGTAAAGGTTATAGTCGATTTTAGGGTAATCCTGAATTTCACCTGTAAGCCAAATATCCTTGACTTTTTGTAAGCAGTGCATGTGTGTTGACGGATAGATGAGAGGAATGATGTAAATATATGGAACGATTGATGGATGGTTGGTGCCTTCCATCAATATTCCTAGTTGAATGGAGAGGTACACAGAGAAAGGGGGCCTTATAAGTGGAGAAGCAGTCAGTAGAAAACAGGTGGAAGTGAGTTCGAGCTACTCAACTAACTACTTATCCTTTAGCTAATAGTGTGCTTGCTGAAGCACACAGTGCATACTTATTTTTGCTCAAATTAACCAAACGTTCTAGCCTGATGTTGTCATACTCAAAATTCTAGTCAGAATTTTAGTCTGATAATAAAGGCCTAACTACTGCTCAACTTCCCATTGGGCTGTGATTGCCATGGGGCGTGTTTCACAATCAGAGCAGCAGTTTTGCTGTAACAAATTCAACCAAAGCACTTTTTGGTGACTTAGTTGATCCATCATCGTATAAAGCGGCCCTGACAATTTGATTGGTGCGAACAGCTCTGGTTCGTTGTGCCGCAACGGAGCAATGCCAGACCAATATCTCTTCATAAAGGCCTAACTTTTGCTTTGCATGCGCTGGCATCTTCTTTAGGCAAAACAAATTTAGAGCGTAAAATATTGAGTAACTATTCTACAGAGCGATAGCCTTTTCTTTATTGTGGGCTAAGCTAGAGGAGAAAGATGGAAACATAGAGCTTTCCATAAAAATGACCAACAGCAGTTTCAGAATTTTGTTTGTAAGTATGTCAAGTTTTTATTTCAGATGGCATGCAAAACCATGGCATCATCTGAAATCATCGAGTTTTTCACTGCATCAGTAAATCAGATATTCAATTTCTAGTGTAAACTATTGCCGAGATATGCAGTCAGATTAGCATGCTAGGTGTACGATGGGGACCTCCCATGAGTTCCTAGTGCAATTTTTGCATTAGGGATACACATCCTGAAGATTTTTGATGACCGGGTTATGCACCCAGGTTGTGATCCTTGAACATTCCAGATTTCATTTTTTGTATTATAACCTTTAACACATCTCTTTACAAAAAGGGGGGTCCCCTGGGTTAAACAACGAAAAAAAAACAACGGTCCATTTTTGGATGGGACATGGGATGATTGTCCCATCCAAAAATATCGCTCATACAAACACAGCCACAGAACCAAGGCCCCCAGTCCACTTACACACACAGCGATAACAAACCAGCTGACATACCTGTCTTTTGTTTGGTGTGTTTAGATTTCCTAAAGTGTCTTTTATGTTTTTTATGCTTTTGTCCTTTCGTATGCAGAACACACGTGAGAAAAGAGGGTAGAGTTAGTGGATATAAATAGACACAGACAGATAACACACTCTGAAGATGAAGTCTAGAAATGGGAGGCCAGATCACAGAAAGAACAACTGAAGATAAAAGAAATGAGAAAACGACATAAATGCAAACATGTTCTTCAACATAATACACGTGTGCTAATGTAGGTCGGGTCTTTATAAAAATGCGCCAGAATTATGGCCAAGTGCAAGATACAGTATGTATTGCATTTCAAATTCTGTCATGATAACCTGCATTTTAAGCTGGCTTTACACCATACAATTTTCAAGCGATTTCACAGTCGGAGACTTAAATTCCAAGTCGGAATAAAATCATGTTCCTATTCATGAGTTCTACTACATCTACTCGCAACATGCAGCTGTTTTTTAAGGTGCTGATAACTTAATGTAAGGTGGCAATCCTTGTGGTTTTCAACAGTCCCACGTCAGTCTTTTTCTAATCTTGACAATACATCAATATCAAATTCGTTTCATAGGATCGCAAGAACCCACGGTGCAGACACCTGACTGTCGGGAAAACCCACCAGCATGCACTAACACAACACAAGTGTGTGAATCTAGGGTTAGACATGACTTTGGACTGACGGCATCTTTTGAGAACTGTGGCCCAATCCCAATGTCCGGACTCACAGACTTTGGTGCGCATTCTCGTGAAATTTGTAAGGGCTTAGAGCTGTCCCAATGTTGAATTACAACGGGCGTGAGGGTTTGAGTACACACTTGCCGAGCCCTTTCCGTGAGTCTGCATTGGTGCAGACTTAACCTAAGGGAATTACCCACAGTTCAAAGTGTTGACGTTTACCGCGGAGATCATAGAAAAATCCGGAAATGAAGGTAAACAACAGCACGCACGACACACACGTGCATGGTGCAAATGTTAGCAACGTCTTTGTTAGTAAACATCGCCAAGGTACATGTGATCACGTGAAGTGCTGTCTCAATCCCAAAATACCTCTCTGAGCCCATGTGGCCTCACACACTCACTCACTTAGCACCTGAGATCAATTAAGTCTGTGAGTCCGTCCTTAAGTCCTAGTCTTTAGGGCTGACATTGGGACTGGGCCAATGGTTTCGAATGGTCTCTTAAGAGAACGTTGACACTCAATTAGCTTACAGAAGCTAGCAGGCTAACAGTTGTCTGATAGACAACATGTAAAATACAGACCAGATACTAAAAATCCTAAAATAATATGGCACATAAATTCACTTTTGATAGACATTGTTATTTGGAATTTTAGCAATAAAAATGCTGATTGCTCTTGTATTGTTCTTTAAAATGCAAAAATATTTCTTGTCACTACATACACAATTAATTCATGGAATGATCCGTAGAACACATTATTATCAAAATACTCGATTGCTGTTGCCCTAATCTAAGAACATGATTGTGATAATGAATGTGAATTGAAACACCACAGGATATTGAAAATGTCTTTGCATGTCCTGGGATAATGCTTTCAATGAATGTGGAAGTGATGCAGGATATAACGTTTTAGGTATTTTTCACTGCGATTGCAGTGCAAAAAAATAATCTAACGTATCTCATTATACTGAAAACAGAAAAAAAAGATTTTGATCTTGATATAAGATCAAACGTACACTGGGTAACATACACTGGGCAACATTTTCAATTGTTTGTTAACAAAATCAACATTTCCCATTCAAATGTGGTCTCATTCATGTTCAATTACCCGCACCACCAATTTGAAGCATACCTATTGGCTTAGCAATCGTCATTTACATATACATAGCTTGGGCTACATATTGGCTCTCAGGGTTTGTTTGTCTGTCTGCTTGTCTGTTAGCAAGATAACTAAAAAAGTTATGGATGGATTTTGATGACATTTTCAGGAAAGGTCAAATGACCCAAGGAAGAAACGGTTAAATTGTGGGAGTGATCACTGCTCCGGATAAGTAAGTGTACTCCTGGTGTGTGTGGGCTCCCAGCTCACTGCTCAAGGTGTGTGTGTACTACACCCCGATGGATAAAATGCAGAGAACAAATTTCCTCACAGGACAACCCCCTTCCCCTTAAATGAGGTAGTAATGAATTGAACTGTTTCGAACGTATAAACTCTAACAAGCTGACCAAACCAAAGTTTTATACTTTCTTTTAGCAGTTTTTGCTGTGCCAATGTGTGCGCTTGACTCGTAGGCTTCAGCCAGCTTTGGTACAAGGGAGTTAATTTGGAGATGGACGAAAGATGAGACTCTTACATGAAACTCCAAAATACTGATGTATGCAAGTTACCACAAAGAAGCTTGAATTTTTAAACTGTCCATCACAGAATTTTGTTAATTTGTTCATTTGCTTTCCCATACAGTTAGCTAGGGAACATAGTCTTCCTAACCCCATCTTCATAACTGTTGCTACTTGCTTGGTTTGACAGTAGATGTAGTAGGCAACACACATCAAAATAAATAAACTCAGATCCTTGTCAACAAGTGTAGGCACAGGAGGAACATTAGTAACCAAAATAGCATGTTGGTCGAATGAAGACTATAACACACATTGCAGTGGGTTGCAAATAGCAAACTTAGCTGTAAGTTACATCGAAACGTTAGTGAACAAAATTAAAAAATATATGTATATAAATTAAGAATATACATATATTCATATATATATATTGCTGCACCAGAGAATGGTGAGAACGCTCTCTTTTCTACTGGCAAACTTAGCTAGCAATTTGGTAAATACAACAGGTAACTTTGTTCAAATGTGACACCCTTGGTTATCACAATGACATTTAGACACCATATAATACTGAGACTGCAACACAGAAAAGATGTCTTACACATCACTATTTAGGGCAGGAGAAAGCATGAGTGTTGCCTTATATTACAACTGTCCCTAAAAACACTTACTTGTCCCTCACAAAAAGAATTAAGAAATGTAATGTTTGCTGAAATGAAAGGTGACAAGTAAATTTTCAATGAGAAAAACATTTTAGAATGGTCCCCAGTCTCCCCTATTGTCTTTGCCATATAGGCCTATGCCATTAAGCTATGCAATATAAGCTCATTGCAACTCTAACCAAGTGTTACTAATATTATATTAAGATCAAAAATCTATTTGGTATTATTTTAAATATGAAGAGACTTACCTACACTCTCTCAAAAAAATATTATTTTAGAGTCTTATCAAGGCAAATTTACTCAACGCACTGGCAGACAGATTTGCTTGATTTCAGTAAGATGTCTTAAAATAAGTCAAACTTTTCTTAAATGAGGTCAAATGGTTTCACAAAAAAGCACTACATACTGTAAGTCTCTTTATACTGAAAACAATACTAACTAGATTTTTTTTTCTTGAGATAAGATTAATAACTCATTATTAGATGAGCAAGTTTTGCAGTGTTTTGAACAGGACAATAACACAGCAATTACAATTTCAACAATATTTCATATTTCCGCTTAGATGGTGGGCCACTATTAAATGAATACAGGGCGAGACACTGGGTTTCATCGGTAGATCATTGCTTGACATGAAGCCAAGAACACAAGAGATCAAGTGATTTACAGCATAACATTCACCAATAACCTACCCCTGCGGGAATCTTTGCAAACATAACTTTCCAAATTAAGCAAGAGTTCTTCATTTGGAGAGGCTGCATCCCGCAGCATTATTGAGGGATAGAAGAATGCAGATGTTAAGGGACAAAGGAAACATGAGGAGAAAGAAGATAGCATAAGCTATACAATAGAACAGAAGACAGGGTGTGTTTGCTTTGTCACCTCTTTGTGCTGCAGATTGAAGAGCGTCATCAATGCGCTGGAGTTCTTTCTGCTTAGCCTCCTGCAGGTAGCGCTCCTCCTTCTCAGCATCATACTTTATTGCTAGAGCACAATAAACCAATAAAAATGTAACACATACAGTAATGATTAACAGGTCACAGTAATAAACGTCTATGATACTTTTTGATAAAAACACAGCACCCGATGTCCAAAGCTTTGGTCTCACAGTAATCCACTTGGTGCTTGCTTGATGCCATAGCCCTATGCTGTACTCTAGTTTAGCATGATGCATTAACAATGCTGTGTCTTCATATGGTGACATGTTATTATTATCATGAGAAGTTGCTTCTAGAGGTTCTGGAAGGCACAAAAGTGTTACCTAATGCAGCTTGTTTGGGAAGCTGCTTGGGTGGGTGGGGGGTTTGCGGTAGTAATGGTATGCGGTCAAGTATGTTGTTGACTCTCAGAAAAGACACGCCTGTCATGGCCATGATTAAAGATTATAACATTAGGAGGCATTAGGACACATGAGATGACGCCGCATGGCAATTCTGGGAAAGTGGATATGCAGCAAAGCAAAACGGAGAGGAGCTAAAGTAGTGTCTTGTGTCACAACAGGTTATATTCACAAAAGCAAAGTCACAAAGAGATACTGCAGTAAGACCCAGCTTCATTGTGGCACGAGAAATCATAAAATCAGTGCACCAATTTGCCTCACATTCACCCGATCACACTCACAGACACCAGAGGTTACCATGCAAGTTGCTGATCTGTAGATCGGGAACAGTTTGAGGTTCAAAACCTATTACATTACTTACTCGCTCCAGGTACCACAAGGACATAGACGTCTTCTAATGTTGCCACCACTGCTTCATTATACAGATTCTTCCAAGGAATCTTCAAACTTAGCTTGCCTGGAAAATAAAAGTGACTGGAACTTCAGCACTTCAACTCACTTCACTTCAACTTCAGCACTTAAGCACAGCTTAACTCAGTAATGATTGCCCTGAACCCATTGGCCCTAACTCTGGAGGCAGTTTGAATTTTCAAAATTTAATCTATTGGTTTGGTTAACAGTATTTTACAAAATCACTAGAAAGTTGTATGCAAAATTTTGGGCACCTCTGTGGAAATGGGAGATTTTGCTGATACGATGACTGCCCTAAATACACTATATGGACGAATGTATTGGGTCACCTGACCATTACACCCACATGAACTTTTATGACATCCCATTATAATCATATACTGTAGGCATCGGATACAGTAGCTATAACAGCTTCCACTCTTCTGGGAAGGCATTCCACAAGAGTGTGTCTCTAAGATTATTCACTCCTTCATCCAGAAGTGAATATGTGAGGTTCGGCAGTGTTGGATGAGAAGGCCTGACACGCAATCTCCATTAGTTCATCCAAAAGATGTTCGATGAGGTTGAGATCAGGGCTCTGAGCTGACCAGTCAAGTTCTTCCAAATGAAACTCACCAAACCATGTCTTTATGTGCCTTACTTTGTGCACCCTATGACAGTACCACACTTGAATTCACTGTGCTCTTCAGAACGACTCATTATTTCGCAAAATGTCTATTTTGCATACTATCGGAATCATAACTATTTGTAAAGAGATGGCCAAAACGTCTTGATTATTTTAACTAACTACACAGAAAAGACTATCCTGCTGGATTCACACATATATCAGCAGCCTTTTCACTGTGTCAAAATTGCAAGGGTTCCATAACAAACGTCTTAAAGTGACAGGCACTCAATTACACCTATACACTACCTACAATGCACTACCTTGCAATGTTCATTTCTATGATTTTGTTAAACACTACACAATGATACACATGACGTGTGAAATAACGAAATAGTTACCTAGAAGATGTAACTCTGTAAAGTTGGCCAATTGGTTACTTAGCTTACTTTTTAAGTGTCATTAAGCTCAATAGTAGGCCTAAATTAACTAAGTTACATAGCCTAGGTATAGGTTAGCAACACAGACTTGAGAGGTCCAAGTCAACCAATCAACTTAACATTAGTCTACGCATCACAGCATCACGTAAACTAGCAGCCATGTCTCGTGTGTGAACAGAGAAAGCACCTAACACAGAAAGCACCTAAGGCATGCATATCCTAACCATTGAAACAAGACAGATATGACGAAGCATTGCAACATACAGAGATACACTGTTACACTATGCCCTAATAAGATCCGGGTGAGCGACTGTCTTGTATGTCTACACTGAATATGAAATATGAAAAATCAAACACTGAAATATGCCATTCAAAATAGTAGAGAAACGCGAGCGACAGAAAGAAAATAAAAAACGGGCGTCCGACAGTTCTATCAAAACATCGCACTGCCTGCTCACGTTGATGCAGTCAGGACACCCCAATTGAAAACAATGTAGAAATGGATTTCATCACTAATGTTTGCTCGCATCACATCCTGTTGGGACACAGAGGTTGGCTGCAAAGATTATGCAGAATGTTATGATTGACACACATTATCAAAATCATACACCGGACGCTTTAGGCCATGGTGCACAGTCATGTTGGAACGGGAAGGGGCTATCCCCAAGCTGGGCTTGGTCCCTTAGTTAGTAGTGAAAGGAACTCTGAGAGGCAGATTTACTAATGCTTTTGCGCTCACTTCAGGCGTATTTGTTTCGCAAGATACATATAAAAAGATGGCGAGGTATGTACTAACAGGCCGCAATGAGGTGAAGGCGCAGACTGCCTGTCGCGGGAGCTGAGAATGGCAAATTGCGCTTTTCCGTCTCATGCATATGGATTTATTGGAGTGTCAGATGATAGTAGGAAGTTCGTGTAAAAAGATGGGAGGAGAAGCGTAAAATGCGCCTAATTATGTATTCCCCTGTATGTACTAAAACTGCCTGTGAAAGCGCACGTCTATCTTGCGTCTAAATATTTCCGCCTTGTAAAAGCAAGTGTTAAATGCGGTTTGCTGTTAAATGTGTCTTTGTACTACATCAAAAGCAACCTTAACTTTCGTTGGCCTTTCGAACGTCTACTTTCACGCCATCACTTTGATAAAGAGTCCTGACCTCAACCCAATAGAACACCTTTGGTATGAATTAGAGTGGATACTGAGAGCCAGTCTCCTCGTCCAACATCAGTGTGTGACCTCACAAATGCGCACTAACACAATCCTAAACCTTGTGGAAAGTCTTCCCAGAAAAGTTGAAGAAAGCCCGCCCTCAGAAACAACTGATAGGTAGGTCTGCAAAAATAACACAAAGAGAGGCCAATCACGTCTGTCATTCTCTGTCTATGTCTTGTCACTTTCACTCTCTATCACTCTTGCATCGATCACTCAAAATATCAATATAGTCTCAGAAATTGCCACCCTCCCAAAGAAACCTTTGGATCTTTGGATCTACATGATTCACATGACTAACATATTTTGATTTAAAATGGCAAATTTTGCCAGAAAGTAACTAGCTAAGTGTATCCACATGCCAGACGATAGCTTTAGTTCAGACACTTTACAAACTTTGCACTTTGCCCTTTGCCCATCATTTTAATTATCACTTGTGGTGTTTTGAGGACACAGAAATTGACTGATGATACTCACCAATCTGCCCTGCCTTCACTCTAAACGGTACATCCAATTCACTCTAGCAAGAGAACAAAGAAAAAAATTAACACATTTACCAATGTTTTTCAGTTGTTCTAAAAATGTGTAATACATGCAGGCTACAGTACGCGCCCCCCTGAAAATTCTAGAAAATATACAAATTACAAACAAACAGGCTGCAAATCTGATAATACGAAAGGCAATGTTTTGAGCAGGGTTGCTGGGAAGTGTTCCTGTATTCCTGTTTTGACATTTTCTCATTAAACTTTAATTATCAGTAGACAGATTGTCATGACCACCCATTCAGAACCCATCAAACCAGTTATATGGTTGTTCAGCAACATTGCTCAAAATGTTGTAAGACCTCTAAAAATAGCTTACCAGTAAACACTAATGTTTGGTTTACGCTTGACATTAGTCATGAAGGTAAAGTAGAGAAAAGAGAGAGTAGACTCACCAAAGCATTTTCTTTCACTCTCAGGTTCTCAAGGATAACATTGCCTGAAAATAAAGGTTAAAAGTATACGTAACTTATATTGTAGGAAACATTTTATGGGAATCAGTTGAACTATGTTTCAGCATGACAGACAGTGGACGGACAAACTAGGCAAGTTTTGCAAGTAACTTGACAACAGCACCATAATGTTCTCTAACAACAGTAGCCTAATCTAAAGTATCTATCTATCTAATCCCATACGAAACACATGAGTTTACTGACAGTTGCTCAATTAGTTACCCACAATGTGAATATCAGACATGGCTTCAGTGAAAGATAACAAAAGAGCCGTTTCCTAAAAACGAAGGTTTTGCTGCTGTTGAGCCATTGGCCAACACTGTTGCATTGTTCACACTGTCTCTGGTGGCCCAGCTTAGTAAGCTGTTAGCACACAAAGAGTGCACACAAGCACATGGAATATGTCATCTTATGAGTGCCAAGGTAAATTCAAACACCTGCTTACTCCCGGTTTCAGTATTCTGTGTTTACTCCAAGTAAAGAGGTGGATAGTTTACAATGACTTTGTAAAAGTAACAGATGGTAGTTGAAAAATGTTTCAACTATGAAAAAAGTCTCAGATTCTTTATTTGTCTTTATTTAGATCTGATCAAAAGTGCATAGCATTAACCCTTAGAACCTCTTTTGCAGGTTGTTTTTCATCAGTGTATTTTAATTACTTCATAGAGGTCTCAGAAATGTGCAATACTGACTATCTTATATCCTTATTTGATTAACTAATAGAAATCATTCACAAACTTATTCTGAAATAAATACCATTGAAAACTGAAGACACATATGCTACGCGGTGTGATGCTTAAATACTTGAAACCACTACTGTACTTGCCTTAAGTTAACACAAGCAGAGGAGGCTTGTTGTGTATTACAATAATTTATTTTCGTTAAATAGGCCACTAAATGTCCAAATATTTCATACTTTCAAAAAAATGTTGTCTTCATTTTTGGCCCATTTGACCACTCGCTACAGCTGCTTGGAATGACACGTTGTCGCCGAAACCATTCAAGTTGTGTTCTTAATGTAGGTCATGCATAAACAAACTGCCATACAATTGAGCACCAAGGGGCAAATTCTCCCAAGGGTGCGCAAGTTAAAAAAAGAAAAAAGGGGAAAAAAAGTGTAACTATGTGTTTTTCAGCCTGCACAAATTCTTCCCTCAGCTTAAATCTGTCATTTGAAGGGAGTTGCGTGTTTTGGCCCAAAATCTGGGTGTATCTTATGTATAGTATACAATTCTTGCGCCCATTCTGCCACTAGTTTAAACAGCTTTTCAGCTATGCGCTCCTGGGAGGCTGTATTAAGGTCGAGCACCACTACAAGGTAAATCAGCAAATTGGTTGATGTCAGCAGCAGGCCTAGGCTGGTAGGGTTGCCGGTTCAATCCCCGACCAGTAGGAAAAATGTGGATGGGGGGGGGGGGGGGGGGAGTAGTTGAGCACTGCTCTCTCATCCACCACTGCAGTGCCCTTGCGCATGCAGGCACCTAACCCTTCCCTGCACTGTATGAAGGCAGCTCACTGCTCCGGTTTAGTGCGTAACTCTCACCCCACTGTGCACTGTGCACTAATTCACGGACAACACCAGCTTTTGGGTATGGTAAACCGTGGAGTAGTTAGGTGTAAATCAATGATCTGGAGATCTTTATCAAACAGGTAGAATAATTATGCTACAATAGCTTTTGTCCAAGTTATATTTAAATTTGACTTTGACTATACAATAATCAATGCTAAGCAGTGTGTTATCCAGTCTCTACTTCCTTTTTATGGAAGTTGCAAGACTCCATGTTGTTCTATTAAATGTTGTTACCTCATAGGCAGGTACCTCTATCAGGTTGAAGGGGGTTGTTGGGTTTTGGGGTTTGGGGGTTTGAATTATTGCCTGGATGGCAGTATATGTTGCTCAAAACCTGTATACATCATTCCATATTGACTGTGCCTTGCCAGATGTGCAAGATACCCATGCTGTAGGCACTAATGCATCTCCACACCATCGAATTGAGGACCAAAACCTTGGACCAAAAAGGTTGGCTGCTCGGATAGGCCCTCTGCTCTTTAGCCCAGAGGAGTCCATGATTTCCAAAATCAATGGCACATTTTGATTGGTCTAACAACAGGACCTTTTTCCATGTTACCTCAGTCTAATTTTAAACTTTCAGGCCCAGATACAGTATGACATTGGTATTTTCTGTATCATCATGTCTCAATACAATTGTGTCTGTTTTGGCTGTTACAAGGCTGCAGTTCTTTAATTGAGTATCAAACTGTGCACATACTGTAGACAATGGTTATCAGAGGTTTTCCTGAGCTCATACAATGACAGGTCTGGAGACAGGTCTGGTTTTGATGCAGTGCCATCTGAGGTCATCTGATTTCTCTGGATTCTCTGAATGTTTTAATAATATTATGACCTGTATATGATGCGTCCTGCACACGCCCTGCAACCCGCGAAACAGCAGCACCTCTGATCAGAAGTCGAGCGTGCCAACAATCGAGCTTAAAGCCCCAGGCTACTAGCTTTCATGCCAGCCGCACTCTTGAGGAGTTGAGGAGTGATGTTTTACCAATGTTCCACAGCTAATCAAGCTGGCATCCGTTACAGGAGCATATGTCAGTTTACGATCAAAAACATCCTGCCTACGGCACTTTTAAGTCAATGTTACTGATGTAATGTGGACATCTTTTTTTCGTGCGACTCTTTTGAGCACTGTGACATTTTTTTGGCTCTTCATAGGCTAGCCATCCCATAGCCTAAAACTATGGACAGCAGTATTATTAGTTTGGGTAAGTCACATCTAACTACCACTGACAATGATCTTTTAGGACTTGCTCCCCAGTCCTTTCCTAAACAACTTGGGCGCTTCTGCCTCTAAAGTGAGAAAAAATGTGTGCTGTTTGTGTGTTGATCAAATGAACAGCAGTACAATACAATATGTGATAAATCATGTCCACATGCAAAATAAATTGAGTTCTGAGTGAGCATAAATGAGAAGGTCCTGGGGAAACTGACTGCTAATATCAAACTTTGCAAAATGAGACAGGCTGTTCTTAACATTATAGGAACCCAGACATATGGGCAGGTCTTCTCCTATTGTAAGATTTGTAGTTTTCTTATAATATTTTATTTTAGCGCAAAAATACAATTCATTAGTATATAATTCATACTACGCTAGGCTTAGGGTTTTTTTTCCTTTCGTTTAGGAGGGGGGTAACGCGAGGGTGTCACATGCATCATGCTTTCACTGGAGGTGGGTGATCTGCTAGTTAAAAAACACACGTAGGATACATAGGGTCACACCTTATTATGCAGCTGTGTGTTTGAACAAGCACAACTTTAAAAGAACAATAGTGTGCATGCTTATGCAGGAACTCTCATGACTAAGAATTGAAATCCCGTGACATACCACATTGTACATTGGGTTAGTTGCCAGGTGCCCCACCCACAAATGCAATGACCTCTCGCCAGGTTGGATTTTTTCAAGAAGGCCTAGAATTTTAGAATTCTTGTCACCTGAATAATAGACAGACCTGTCTGACAGGTGAGGTCCGCGTGAATTTGGCTAAATTTGAGCAACATTTAGATTAAAGTCAGACGATAAACGCAATTGGTCAAAGTCTGATAACTGGCATCACGTGCTTTTGCTGAGCGATTAGAATACATTAGACGTAGTGTATTCATAGAATCGAGTGACAGTTCTGAAAGAGTGACTGTCAAGTGGTGCTAGATAAAGCCGAGTCATGTCCACGCAATACATGAAATGTTCACACCAATATCCCCATGCTTAGACTAACGTCTAGTAAGAATGCAACGTTTATCAATGTTGCAGACAGCTACGACTGACACAACACGGCTTAGTTTAAATTAACTTTGCAACACAGGTATATGCATTGCTATGCTACTGTTTACTTACCTCCCCAAATGCCGATTTTCAATTGAGACTTGTCAAGGTTTTCCACATAATTACCAATGAACCTGTTCAACAGATCACTCACGAGTGACTCAAAAACCATCCTCTCACAAAGGTTAGTACATCTTAATGCCAACTGAATATATCCATCTCAGAAACTACACACCAGCCAACCGTTTGGTTCTGTTTCTCAGAAAGTAAATATCTCTTCCGTCATCATCAATATGACTACGATTGGAAAGCATATGGGAGGCGGACTGCCATCTACTGCGCCGGAGTAGCCTAGAAATCCAGACGCCCCTAGCGGCATCTTGTTGGAAGTCCTGATCTTAGACTGGCTCGCCACTTCACATCAAGACAAGTAGGCCTACTAATAGCACATTTAACAAACAACAGCTGTTGACCCAAGGTGCTTCCCAGCAAAGATATATGAGTACAAAGATATAGAGGCCAGTGTCTCACAGTTGAAACAAGTCAATAAAAAGGTGCCAAGCAATGCAATACTTAATAGCCTACATAGGCCTAGGGGGGTAAAGCAGAAAACAAAATAAAATAAAACTGTGAGTCTAGAGGTAAAACACACATAAAAAAAACAGTAAAAAATAAGTGAGTCTTTATCTTAGATTTAAAACTGTAGTTATAACAATAGGGTGGATTCGGGTAGTGGTACACTTTTTGCAATTTTGACTTTCTTATATTGTTGTGAATTTATTTAAAACATGATATCAACAAATCATACCTCAAAATAATCCTTAAGATGTGTCCTAACTAGATAATAAATATGCTTAATACGCACAACCACACTCTTCCCCCTCCTCCCACTTCCCTTCCCTCTCTTCTCTATCTCCTCTTCTTCCACTTATCCTCCTCCATACCTTTGCTAGTAGCCTACCTAATATGTAGTCATTCCTATCCTCCAGAATTACAGGATTTACTAGAATATACTAGCCTGGGTGTTCCCATCCTGCCTTGCGCGGTGATTTCATTCATGCTGCTACGGCAGTCTGGAAACTAACACCCAAATTTTCGCCTGATGTTGGTGACCAATCACAGAACAGGGGAGAATTTTCCGTTGCCTTCTTGCATCTACATTTGACGGCAAAGGATTTACATTGATGTCTAAGGCAGCCCTTCCCGTTGCATATGAGCGCGGGGGCACCTTCAGCTTCCGATATTGACGCCAGGGGGCTTGACATGCTCATCCAACATGGTCTCATGTGTGAGACCGTGTTGGATGAGCTATGCGCATTTGATAGACATCCGTGGCGCCCAATGAACAGATCTGGGCATTTTTTCAAATACTAGAAAATGAAAGTCTGGTTGCCAGACCACGTCTCATTTGAGAAGTGGTAGGCACTAGCCAGGCTAAGAATATACAGGAATTACAGAGAATATACATTATTCTAACACCGTAGCTGTAGCCTGTAGTTTAAATATTAAAGGCACACTATGCAAGATTTTCACGCTCAACCAATTTAATGGTTAATGAACTTGTAATAGGCGAATTGTTCTCCTATAGCACAGCTCTACTACGGCATAGACATAGTGAGTCGCTGTCGAGAAAACCAGCCATGCAACTTCATATGCTTCATATTGGGACTCTAGAGGGAGCTGAGCTCTATAGTTGCCAAAATACCTAAACCTGCATAGTTTTAAATGCTTAAATGTTGTTATATCGCTATGTAGCTCTTTATCTTAAATCTAGAAATGCTTGAAAGTTAGTTGCCTACATGTTATTCCATTGCTGTAAGTCCCTTTGAGAGAATGTCTCTGCCAAATGAATAAATATTAAGAAAATTAATACACACCTCACTTAAATTCCAAAGTAAAAAGATTGTTTATTCACTTAACACATTTCCATACCTACATCTACACTGTTACTTAATAATCTCACATTATGATGACTGGAAAAGTCTGTGCCTCTGCTGTATCTCTGTGCAATGTGCATGTTGTTTACGGTTATTCAGTGTTTTTTGTAAGTTGCCTCATATAGAAATTATGGCGGCATGTCAATTTTTCGCAGTAGTCATGATTTAACGCCATCTTCAACCCAGCACTATCCTCGATGATCTCTTTTATCCTCTAGAATATTCCAGGAATAAGTCGGTTGGGCACAGCATCTGTGTAACGCTTCCAGTCCTGGCCATATTTGGCACCGCAACGGTGCTCATCTCGCACGCATCGGTGTACCAACAGAATGGTCATGTAAACAAAGTAGAAGTAGGGCAGCAGGTGTGTTCCTCCACAAGCCGCACAGTAGGCGAGGGAGCCCATCAGGTCACCAGTGTAGTTGAAGTGGCGAGCCAGCCCCCAAAATCCTGAAGTTAGCAGCTTGCTTTTATGAGTGCTGCCATCAGATGAGTTGTACTGGCATTCGATGAATGTGGGTTTTTGACCCCAGATAGTGCAGTTTCCGTTACTCTGACGGAAGAGGTCCTTCTGGTGGTTAGTTGAACGAAAGACGTAGTACCCCACGAGGCCCAACAGAAGAACCCCTAAAGCATGAGGAGTACTGAGCTGGATGGGGTTGTAGACCAGGTAAAGCCCCTGTCAAAAAACAAAATGGGTAAACTACAGTAAATGCAGGACTGATACTGAAGTAGTACCTGGGTAGAAAATCAGTGTCTGGAAGGACATTTTATGTTTTCTGAACAAATCGATGTAACGGATTGTCACTTCATTATATAAAATCCACATTTTGTATTGATCTTGACAAGAAATGGACGTACATGACGGCATGACGTTGTAACCTGTCATTAACCTGAGGCAGTGTGCACATATCTCATTTCCTCACTTTCGCCAATACCCCTGCTGTTACATTAAATAGTGGCACTATGAAAATGCTAGAAAGCATGCAGAGAGAAATCATAGTGGGGAGGGCGATAGACATCAAGATACAATGAGCAAAGAGAGGGACAAAGAGAAAGAGACAAAAAGTAAGGAAGTAAAAGTGGATATTGTTAAGCCCAATTCACACCAAAGATTCCCGATGTGACGAGACCGAGTTGCAGCGGTGTGAATTAGAAGTTGCTCGTAGTTGCAAGCCGTCGCAGAGCATTAGACATGTTGAGTCGCAGTTGCAAGGTTTTAGAACGTCGCGGCTCATCCCGTCTTATCTCGTCTCGTCGGGAATCTTTGGTCTGAACCCTACTTTAGATGCTGGTTCTAATGACATTTTTATGTTTAAAAAATACAGTATAATTCTGCAAAAAAGTTGAATTCCACAGATTTTTTTTTTTACTTTAGACAGTTATCCAAACCTGTAAAGTATAAAGGAAAGGCAGCCAAACACAGTCTCCCCAGCCAAGGTACCATCCAAAGTGGTCATGACATATGTCAATGGTTTTCAAGTACCAAGCCTCATTCCAGAAGAAGTCCAACACGTAGATAGCCTAAGAGAGAGAGGGAAGAAATTAAATTCTAATGATTTATTTAGCTATACCTACATTCCTCTTCCAATTCATGTCTAGACAATCAGGAGGTGAGTGACATTTTTCAACAGTAATGAAACGGTTGTTTAGCTATCTGGAATTGGCGTGTGAAAAACAGATAAGAGCGGGCTGAAACCAATAATTTGCTTTGCATGCACTGTAATAAGAATACATGATAAGAAGCCTAGGGATAACTGTACTGTGCATTTGCATGCACTGTAAGAGACCTGGTATAATCCTGCGTCTGTGACTATAATTTCATCATCAACGCGGTACGCGGGGTATGTCGTGTGTATGCCAACAATTATGGTGTCAATGACACACATCTTCCACACATGTAAATGTGCACGGAGGACTATATCACTGCCTTATAACCACAGGAAGCCCAGAAAGAACAGTATAGTGCATTTGCATGCACTATAATCAAGGGGCCACTGAATCGAATAAGAGTACAGTACATTTGCATGCCCACAAATGCAGTAGCTCCAAATCGTTGGTTGTATCACACTCAAATATTAATATGCTAAACTCTTTGTGAAGTTTAAATGAACGGTCACATTGCATCCAAGCTTAAACACAGATGTTCAAAGCATAGTAACATTGTAGCATATGACAAAGGTGGATTTTAGCTATTTGGATGGCATGTAGGCTAAGTAAAAGCCTCATGTTTCAAAGCTAAGGTTAATCCTGGGATATGCCCGCTTGACAACGGGAGAGATAGAACTAAGATAGAACTTACCTGGAGCACATTGACTAGGATCATGGAGTTTGTGACATAACCATACAGCTCCTGTTGCTTAGCAGCATAAGACAGGTTGATGAGAGTCCAAGCAATTATCCCAGGTCGACCATTAAAGAAGAGCTTGAAGTCAAACCATTTCCCAATTCGAGGGTTAAATTCGATTCCCATCATGTAATCATAGAATATGTTTCCAGAAAATTTGCTGCAGAAAAGATAAATATCATGTCAGTTTGAGTTAATATAAGCACATCATGTATTTTCAAATAATAATTGAATCCAAATGTGTCACTACATGTTCATATATCATGCAACCTATTAGGATACCTAACTCTTTCCAGTCATTTTTTCTCTTCTTCCCATTCTACTCTATTTTCCATATTAATTGTGCCAACTTTAAGTAAAACGGAATTAAATAAAACATAGTTTTGTCATATTTGAAGTTACTTTTAAAAATGTAGTTGGTGCTGATTGGTCCGGTGTTTTGATGCAATTGTTACTTAAAATAAATTCCAGTGTAATGTAGGCTACAGTTAATGAATTCGTCAAGCCCTAATTTGTCGCAACTTTGATATTAAAATTCACACGTTCACACGAAGAACGATAACTATAAAGCCCCGCGCCCACCGGACACGCCGTTCAGCGGTGTTCGGCGGTCTGGGCTTGACGCGCAGGATTTTAGAATAGTTTTCTATGTCTGTGCGGTTGCTGCGCGGCAGACGTTTCCAGTGGGCTTTGCTCCATTGAAAACAATGGAGCTCTAATTGTTTTATTGTCGCGGCGCGCCGCTTATGTGTCCGGTGGACGACGGCCTTAAATGTAATTGTAATTGATACACTTTCGTTTACATTTGACAATGAACTTTCGAACTCAAAAAGTAGGAGCTCTAGGGGAACTGTCCTACTTCAAGTTTTTATTTTTTGTTGGGTTTCTTTTTTTTGCTTGTTCATTTGAACCAAAAAACCCCGTAAAACTTTTAGTTTAAAACTGTTAAAACTTAAAACTGTTTTCATATTCTAGAGTAATCCTTACCAGTCTTCTGCATTGGTTGGGAACAAGTATGCTTTGATGAATACAAAGGTGGAAATGGCGTATCCCAGAATGTTGGTGCACCATAGCAGTGGAATCCAGTTATCAATGATTATAGTTGGGGAGAACCAGTGGAAGTAACTGGCATTAGCAATCCACAGCACATGGGTGATGATCCAGGACTGAAGTCCATTGATCTGGTATTTATTTATGAGACCTGAGAGGGCACATAGTACATTCTAAGTAAGTTAATATCTGAATAGCTCAGTCATAATAGCCCCAGTTAAAGGGATACTTCCAGATAAAGTAAAATGTGACTAAATTACAGAGTAACAGAAATATTTTCTCTACCTGCAGGGGTTCTTGCCCCATCTTGAACCCCTCCAGCATAGCCAGGCAAAAACTTGTGAGTAATGTCTGGGAGACACATGTATAGCACAACCTGTTGGAGAAACAAGCCAAGTGATGATAATGATCAACATAATAGTAAATCTGTGACTGCCAAATCTACACTGTATTGACTGTATTTGTTGTAATTTATAATTATTGACATGAACTAGTATATATAATTATAGTTAGTATAGGATTTAACATTATTGGCATTATAGTCCAAAGTAGCTTACTAAAAGCTAAGTAAAACAATCTAAATCAATCAATCAATCAATCAATCAATCAATCGTATCAATTGAAAAACATTGAAACACGTTGTATTGCAGATAGTTGTTGCATGCAGAGTTTCTCCCATTTTCAGAAATGTAACAGAAACGAGTGAAATGTTCATTACATATGTGATTGCTGGTATGATGGTGGGAGATATCTTGGAGGAGGTTGGTAGGAATAGGGTGTGGTGGGCATGTAACAAGGCGATTGCATGTTAGGAGGGGTATTGGAAATGAATTAAATCAATATTATATGTAGACTAAGAAATACACTGTAGTCAACTTGAGAACCTCACACCTGTATTGTCACACCAAATGACCAATGAACTGTGGGCAAGTTGGGGGAGTGGTGAATATTCAAAGGTTGCTGGGTAAAGCATTATGACTCTTGGAGATAAGGTCTCTTCTATTTCTCTTTACTTGGCTCTTACTCCTCTGCTTTTTTGGCAAAAGGTCAGACTGAACTATCTTCCTCATCTCTCTCTCTCTCTCTCTCTCTCTCTCTCTCTCTCTACTGCAACTCTGTAATTTCCCTTTGTAGATGAATAAAGTATCTATCTATCTATCTATCTATAACACCATCTGCCATTGTTTTCAATTTGACTGATGTCACACTCAATATGAATTTATGGATGGTTTCAAAGTGCCAGAGCGTGCTCATAGCGCTCAGAGTGACAAAACACAAAACACAAGCTGACACAAGCACATCAAAAAGTTTGATGGAGTGTTTGATGTGCCTGTGTCCAATGTGACAAAAAAAGGAAAACATAAACAAACAAAAAGTAAAATAAATAAACACTAGGCTATGTTTTTCAATAGGCCTACAATTATTTGTGTTGGTTTAAAAATGTGGTAAAAATATCTGGTGCTTATCATACCAGCCATTGAAAATGTCGGGCCCAGCTCAATGTCTTCGTTTGAAACCAGGCCCAACTCATTTCTAAGGACTGCAACTACAATCCATGGGGAACCAGTTGAAGTGGTACATTAATACAAATACCTGGTTACTGTCACTGACGACAGACTGCGTTTTGCCTCTAACACAGAGGTGATTCTTTAAAATGTCAACAGCAGCAGTATTTTTAGAGGAGGCTATACTCCTTTGGAGTGAGCAGGACGATTGTCAAAATTTTTTACACCTCCTTTATTGAAAGTATACTGACCTTTTCATCTATATGCTGGTTTCACTCCCCAAAAAATAATTTTAAAAAACCACCTCCAGAGCATTGTCTATACATGTTCTAAAATCATTGGCCACCCTATTCAGTCTCAATCATCACTGCACGATAAGGCAACACTAATGAAAGCCAAATGCATTAGCAATGCAGCTGCCAACAACTGCATAGAGTTTTTTACTGGATGCCCTCTGCGCTTAACCTGACTTTCGCCAGATCCTGTAGTTCGCTGTCTGCTTCACACAAGGATCTGGGACTTCTCGATAGGAGATGTATTTCTGAAGGCGGGTCCTTGTAAAACATCCTCGCATGTGATTCGATAAACCACTTGCCTGTTATCTTGAATGACGTGCTAGGCTTCTTCAAGCTCTTGCCAAACCCGGTCGGAAGAAGAGTAAAAACATCCTTGCCACCAATAAATGTCTTCAAAACTATTCTCTGTTAATCTTTTAAAGAATGAATACTCGATAGATTCGACAAAACGGTTGAAATAGCAGAATCAATGTCAGCACAAGACTCCTCGCTGCGTGCCGCCATTGTTATTTGAATCAAACACTCGCTTCGGCGCTCCTGATTGGTCGATTATTTTTTGATCACTGGCCCAGGGGTTTGGGTTGCCCTCGCGTCCAGACCCTTGTGTGGAGCTCAGCCTCTGGTGGAGCATGGCGGAACTACATGGGTCTGGCGAGAGTCAGGCTACTCTGCGCTGTCCTCTTGCTGGGACTAACGAGGAAGGCTACCTTTTACTTTTGAGGCTATTCGCCTTTTGAAATTGAATATACCCCCCCCCCCCCCACTCTCTCTGCCTGCCCTGTTCTTTCTTTTGGTCTGTCTTATATGTCTTATTATGTTGTGTCATTTCTTATATGTCACTATGCCTGCATGGAGAAATTACCCCTCAGGGACTAATACAATAAATGTTTTAGTTACATTTAATTGAATTGAAAAAGAAAATGCCTGTACCTGGAAAGCCACCCAAATTATATATACTTTAGCTGATGTCCACGTGAGGGGGGGTACTTGGTCCCAGATAGAGAGCAGTGTCGAATCACCGTTGAAAAGGTCAATCAGGCAATGGCTTATGGAGCACTGGTATTGATCACAGGCCATGACGAAGAAGAAAACAATGAAGGGTGCAAAGCACAGTAGCAGGATCACAGCGATGAGGGAAAACCAGTCCACTTGCCTAAAGATGTTGAATGAGAAGAAGGTGTAAAACAGTTGCCGAGTGTGAATTAAAGGAAACGTGTAGTACACATTCCAAAATGTTTTCTATGTCTTAATATTGACTTATTTTAAGCTCAAAGTAAGTATCTTTTTTGTTAAAAACAATACAAACTAGATTTTTATCTTGATAAGATAACACTTGGTAAGATATCACTTTTGCAGTGAAAGTAAGTGAGTGTATGTAATGTAAGTCTCTTCAAACTTGAAGCAATACCAACTAGATGTTTGCATCTTGATATAAGATTAATAATACTTGGTTAGAGTTCATGAGTTTTTGCAGTAGTTGGGAAATTACACATTATGTCCATGTTAGAAATGATTTCAGATGTGCCTCAGACTTACCAAGCCCGCCCCCACTGCCCAAGCTGCTCTTTCTTGGCATGTTCCTCAGACATGGCTCCAGAAGTAAGTGTCTGTGTCACAGTCATCACCTCCCAGACCTTCCCTGAAAATGTTATCAAAATCCATCCATAACTTTTTGAGTTATCTTGTGAACAGACAATCAAACAAACAAACAAACAGACAAACAAATCCCAACGAAAACATAACCTCCTTGGCGGAGGTAATAGGCTAATTATGAATTATGTAGGCTATCAGCACTTGTGGTGAAGTGTTCAGTTCCATTTGAATAGACCATCTTTAATAAGTATTAGGGGTGACTTCTTGTGGTACTACCACCTTACAAGCCCCATACCATGCATATTTAGGTCATAATTCATATGCAACAACTTATTTAAAAAACTATGAATAAGGGGTAATAGGAGCTTACATGGGCACTGGCACTCCAGGGGCGGAGGCAGGGCTTCGTTGAATATTCACTGTCACTGAATGTCTGCAAATATGCTCACTACTAGCTAAACGCACCGAAACCACAACCGTAATCATTAGTAGTGTTCTGTGCAGTGATATTTTCAAATGCATGCCTGGTGCTGCCCCTAGTTGGGCCATTTTCATTACTCATGGCCAGACTCTAAATCTTTTGTAGATTTGGGTCTGGATTTCCAGGCTAGATTTCCAGGCTAGCCTACTTTGCCGTCGGAATGTGTGGAAAAACATGACTGCCGCAACAAAGGTGAAAGCATGCTCACTAATGTTAAATAAACACCTGTATTTCCATTAAGATATGGTATTGCCATAAAGATAAGGATACGTCATTTTGAAGTGACAAAAATGGCAAATTGCAAAGTTCACATAAAAATTGTTCCATTGTGGGGACATGGAAGTCCACACTGACGTGACGATAAGTGACAACGAGGCCCCGACTGGGCAATCTTGTGTCATCCAAAGGGTGTCATCGAAAACTAGGCTAGTAGGTATAGGCTACGTTATTATTCAGACACGTTTGTTTCCAGGCTTGAATTAAGTCACGTCAAAGTAATGTTACACACAGTGAAAGAATCTGCTACAAAGCGCGTGTGAGAGGAAAAACATGCACAACTGAATATGCGCAACTTGGCTCTAAATCTAACCACATATCCTGTCAAATAACTAAAACAAAGGCACCAACATTATTTACGACAACATGCAAGTCTGTAAATGGGTCTATCAACATGGATAGGCAGTCTCAGGCTCTGGGCAGGCTAAACAACAGCACCGCTGCTTTGCAAGATCACTAGATCTTGAAAAAAAATCTGGATGATAAGTCATTATTCCTTATGCAAGTAATTTACTCTAAAATAAATTCCGATTCATACTCACACTTCGAAGATGTACACTGCAACTCGAACAATTCCTGCTAGCCAGATGTGTTACGTACCTAAATTTCTTGGATGGAGTTCCGCCTACTTGGGTAGGTTTTGTAAGGCATATAATCCAGTCACATTCAAGTGATGCAATTACGTATTGTCGGTTAGAAAGTGGATTGGTCAGCCCTGGCTAGAGCCATCGACGCCCCATAAGGCGAGAGCTACTGAGAAAGTCCCTGGCTGCAGTGTGAATTGTAGGCGGAGCTCAATGTTGAGCCCAGCGCACGGTGATGCATTTTTCTTCCGGGATAGTCTGTCATTCAAGTTTACCCCCCCCCCCCCCCCCCCCCCACCACACACACACACACACACACACACCTCGCCCCACACACCTCTCTTGTCTTGTCACCTTTCAGGTAGAGATTGGGACATTCCGGAGACCTTCCATAGCTTTCTTCCCCCCTTTGTTTTCTTAGACATTTCCTAGATGAATTACATGACAAATTACACCAAACATACATTTGACATATTACATCAAACAAGTTATGAGCCAATTTCACAGTGTCCAGGTGTCTGGCCTAGTTGATGTTAATGATGCCTTAATTGGCAGGGTAACATCTTCCTGTTTCTGTCTTTCCTGTAGACTGAGCTGTTCCAGAGGAAGTTAGTGTACACAGTGGCGACATCTTGTGAAATAGGCTCATTAATCTTATATCGAGATAAAAAAAAATCTAGTTGGTGTGATTTTCAGTAGCCTAGGCCTGTAGCCTGACCAGCCAGACGATTTCTAGGCTAGTAGGCCTGTGCTTTCTCATACAAATCATTTGACTTAATTTAGTAACACTTTAACTTGTTTTAAGATGTCTCATAACAAGCAAATTGTTCATTGATCGTGTTCAACACAATCATGTCAAATCAACATGTCTAATGTCGAAACAACATGGTTATTGAGGTCGAATTTTAGTCTAGATTCTAGAACACCCGGTTTTTATATCTACAACAGGATAGCAGTCTACACTCTTACCACCACGACTCACATGATCCTTTTGCTACATAAAGTTGTGGGAGACGCACATGTCCTATTCATAAGGACAATAACCACTATCTAAATTGACTTTATATTTGACTTTACTTTATTGACTTTTTAATATCAGTATATATATATATGTATATATTCATAATATATTTGTATATAATATAATACATATTTTATTTACCCCGCCAAGGAGGTATGTTTTCATCGGGGACCGGCGTTTGTCTGTCTGTTTGTCTGTCTGTTTGTTAGCAAGATAACTCAAAAAGTGATGGATGGATTTCGATGAAATTTTCAGGGAAGGTCAGCAATGACTCAAGGAAGAAATTATTAAATTTGGGAGTGATCCGTAATTCCGTCGGGATTCCAGAGGCGTTCATAAGGGACCTCACTGCTAATAGATTATTTAGACGGCATGTCAGGTTAAAGCCAGTCCAGTTATTTAATGAACAATGTAAATGGTAGGAGTAACTGAATGGTACCATGACTGGGAGTGTGGTCTATTGTCAGATGAAAAGAAAATTGTGCTCTTTTGCTAAAAACACTTAAGGTATCTTTGGCGTAGAAGAATGACTAAAAAGAATACCATGTCTAATCAGAATTATGGCGGAGGGGCTGTGCTATTGTGGGGCTGTTTTAATTCCCAAAGGCCTTGGGAACCTAATTAAGGTGAAAAACCTGAACATTTTCAAAGGAAATCAAACAATCTCTCCCAAGGCCCTAAAAGTTGGTCATGATTGGATCATTCATCAGGTCAATGAACCAAAACAAATGTCCAGATCAAAACAAATATGGTCTACTGAACACAAGCTTCAGACATTGCCATTGCAGTCCCCTGATCTAAACTCCATAGAAAAACAGTGGTATGAGTCAAAGAGGAGAATGCAAGTGTGGACCTAGCAATCTGGACGATCTGGGGAGGTATTGTAAAGATGAATTGGGGTGTCAGAGAAGAATATTACAAGCTGTTTTATTGACAAAGGGAGGTTTAAGAAGGTATTACAAGTAGGGGTGCCAATAATTGTGAGTGACGTGTTCTTGTTAAAAATATTTATTTCTTTATGAGATTTTCCTTTTTCTCAAAATAATTTGCTTCCTTTCAATGTTGGATTTTTCCCTCATTTTGTTTCATTGAAAAATTACAATTACCAGCAGATTATTTTTTATATCTGTTTTTAGTCACCTTTACCAAGGGTGCCAATAATTCTGGAGGGTACTATATATGGCTCTTTGTCTCAAGGCCTAGTGCCCTATATCGGAATGGGGTCCTGAGTGCATGTACAAAGTTCAGTTTTGACACATGTAAGCATTGTTGAGATATTAGCTGCTTTTCTGTAACTCTAGCACTCCCCCTAGTGGTTGAAGGTCAACCAAATGTCCTCAGGATGGGGTTCTGAGTCATGGACTGAGTTTGGATTTGATAAGTGAAAGCTACCAAACATAATTTCTTTTCATGATATACAGTATATAACCATAAAAAATAAAGGCCTTTTATATCTTTTGCAAAGGAACAGTCTCTTGGATGTTGTCTTTCCTTCAACTACTGGGTTCCCGACATCAAACTAATTAAAAATATCACAAGCAGAGTTAATTTGCAGAAACAAAGAGAATATTTATTGTATATTCCATCCACACCATAGATCTCCCTCTTATGATTCTGCTCTGCACACCCCTTTGTGCTATCTTTGATAACTTTGTCTTCCAAAGTACTGAATAAAGTCTATCAATCAATCAATCAATCAATCTAATAGAAATAATTAAAAACATCACATGAAGAGATCATTTGCAAAAACCAAAAATGTATTGTATATTCCAGGTTATATCAATCAAATTGAAGTCGGTTGGTTTTTAAATAAGTACAAATAAATCTAATCAAAATAACACAACTTCAAGTTTGATTGAAATTCATAATTAAACAATTATTTATTAAAAAAATATATAAATTCATTTAAATGGCACATTTTTTTGCAAACTAACACTTGTAGCTATCACTGTCCCTTTTTCAGATAATAAAGCCGTGTACAACACTTGCAATGTCATTTTCATTGTTTCTCCAATGGTCTATATACTCTCTCTGCTGAAGTAACAATAGTTCCATGAAATCAGTAAAGCAAAAAAAGAAAAGAAAAAAATATGATGATGAAAAAAAGAATGTGTTTGGTTATACGAAATGCAATTCAGTTAATTTGTAACATGTGTGTTGATTCTTGAGATAAATGTACTGTATGACATGTTCCCTCCCTCAGCAAAACAAGCGACATGTAAAGCTTTGTTTAAAACTTTGTAAACAGTATATATGTATCATATCAATTCATATCACCAGCCTGATTCATAAGAATCTACACATAGCATTTATTAATAAAAAAATGCCCCAATGTCACAGAAATAACTAATAATAATAAGAAATAATGTTTTAAATCAGACAACTGGGTTGTGTTATCTGATGTGCATGTCCAATACCCAGATTCATATTTTGCACTGGCACTTCTACCCTGAGCAGCTCCACAAAGCCAATTAATAAGGACCAGTTCAGATAACTCCAGGATACCAATCACCATGAGCAGTGTGTTGTGTCACCAAGTGAGTTGTAAGTGGGGGTGCTGCTGGAGAGTCTCCATCAACTGCTCCTCAGTGGGCTCCTGGACATGATCTCTGTGGGATTAAGGAGAAACAAAATACTTTATTTAGTTCATAACACATCTTTGTTTAAATACATACATGCCTACTACCGATTCAGCAGCCTGTACAACGATTGCCCCTCGTGGTAAAATTCAGTAAAAAGAGGTATACAAATCAAGCTTTGCATATTTGTCTTAGGGCGTATTCACACTTTGCCATCCATACCATGCCCAATTATGTTTGACCCCTAAAGTCCAGTTTGTTTGACCAGTGTGTTTGCTCCACACTGTACTCATCCTATAACCTGACTTTCGCCAGATCCTGTAGTTCGCTGTCTGCTTCACACAAGGATCTGGGACTTCTCGATAGGAGATGTATTTATGAAGGCGGGTCCTTGTAAAACATCCTCGCATGTGATTTGATAAACCACTTGCCTGTTATCTTGAATGACGAGCTAGGCTTCTTCAAGCTCTTGCCAAACCCGGTCGGAAGAAGAGTAAAAACATCCTTGCCACCAATAAATGTCTTCAAAACTATTCTCTGTTAATCTTTTAAAGAATGAATACTCGATATTCGACAAAACGGTTGAAATAGCAGAATCAATGTCAGCACAAGACTCCTCGCTGCGTGCCGCCATTGTTATTTGAATCAAACACTCGCTTCGGCGCTCCTGATTGGTTGCTCATTTTTTGATCACTGGCAGGGGTTTGGATTGCCCTCGCGTCCAGACCCTTGTGTGGAGCTCAGCGAAACGCCTCTGGTGGAGCATGGCGGAACTACAAGGGTCTGGCGAGAGTCAGGCTACTCATCCTACTTGAAGAGGTGGACTTGCGATAGGAGAGGAAGGACAATCATACTCTGGCACGGTGCAAGTGAACCATACCTAGTGTGAGTACGGCCCTTAGTCTCACTCTAAAAACAATAAAGAATATCCATTGGTGCTTAATACTATGCATATTTTCCCTTTACCAATTAAAACATTCTTAATGTTAATTCTTAATTTGACATGGAACTACACTCTCACTATGGTGTAATAATCAAGGAAAGTTGCCATAAACTCCCATAGAGGCAGGAAGATCTTTTCATACGTTTTTATTTGTAAAGGCCAGCTATTTCATGGATCCAGGATAATATGCATCCTGATAAAGTCCCCCTGGCCTTTGGAATTAAAATAGCCCCACATCATCACATACCCTTCACCATACTTAGAGATTGGCACAGTGTTTTTCCAGTTAGCTTGTTAGCCTGTTTGATGCTCATTGAGCTCCTTGCAAATCAAACCAGCTAATAGGCTAACTGAAAGAAACACCATGCCAATCTCTAGGTATGGTGAAGGGTATGTGGTGATGTGGAGCTATATCAATTCCAAATGCCAAGGTAAACTTATCAGGGTGCATAGAATCATGGATCCATGAAATAGCTGGCATTTAAAAATAAAAACATATTACAAATCTTCCTGCCTCTATGGGAATTTAACATATGGGGTCAAATATTTCTCTCCTATTTTAAGGAAGAACTTTATTTATTTACGATGCATACTTCATTCACAAAGAAGTGAGTGTCCTTAAGAGTGTCCTTAAACGTTGGATTTTTACTATTTTTCTTTAATAAGGCATTAAGATCAATTTCCGAAAGAAGATTTTATATTCCTCTTTTTAAGTCAACTTTAGCATGAGTTCAAAAACGTATTCTCCCCACTGTATAACCATTTTGATGAGCTATTAAGGCAAATTAAGCTGAAAAAACCCTGCACAGTTCCCCTTTAAAGCATTGCTATACATTTGAACACAACTGTAGCTAGAATATTATGCATGTGATGTGGCTAACCTGAACATGAGTTGGACTGAGGTCTGGTAGGCTGTCCGCTCCACGTCCACAACAGTAAAGGCATGGCTGCGGTCCCAGCGGTAGGTGAAGTTCTGCGCAAGACCACGTACATAATGACAGACATTTGATGGATCATCAGATTTGGCTGAACTTGCAAGGCACTAAAGGCCCTCAGCAAACATATGTGAAATATGTCAGTCTATGTTGAATACTTCAATGACTAAAATCTAAAAATGTACTGTGGATACAGTAAATGCAATGTCCATACTGTATATCAACAACCACTGATGCTACAGTTTTGAGGGATGGAGGGTGATAACTGGGAGTTGAGGGAGGGGTGGGGGGATGGGGTTGGCACCCAAACAGATATAATAACAGAGAAACCTACCACATCTGAAGTAAGTGTATCCTTTTAGACACTGCTGCCTGACCATGCATATTCTATCATAGCCTAGCCCGTTGAAGATCCAAACCAACCTTGCCTCACAAGTCTCAAAAGTCTCCCTCTAGGTAATCAATAATACTCTTCAGATGAAATCTAAAATCAATTTTTTTTTTTAAATCTCCTTTAGAATTCGTATCCTTTCATTGCGTACAAGGCTCTGCTTGGAACCCAATGATCACCACTTGGAGGTGTGCATGTGCATGTCTGCAGACATTTTCATTTTTGTCACTTATCATTTTGTACTGCACACACACAAACACAATCTGCACACTGTGAGCATATGAATAATTTAAGTGACCATGTTAGCTAGTTAGTTATCGTTATAGTTAGAACAGGGTAATTGCGTGGGAGCAGTGGTAATATCTTAAAAGCGGTGGTCACAGTCTGAGCAATGTTCACAGATGCTATGGTCATCACCCGACAGGTTGACCATTTACAGTAGGTCTCGTGGTGCTTGACCTAACATCATAATACTCCTACAAGGTATTTCTGCTTAATAGCTGTAAAGCTTTTTGTCAACCCCCTTGGACTGTGATGTTAGCGTTTTGAGACTGCAAACTTTGTGCCATTGTTGGCTTTGGGCTGATAACGCAAAGCATTAATAAACAGGGTGGAAATGTAATTTCCTCCTATTTTATCTCTTACCTCCAGTATAAGGGCAATAAACAGGTTAACCCACATAACAGAGGAGATCAACCACCAAGAGACAAAATAAACCTTTGACCATCTGAAAAGAAGAGATAAGACACATGCAGCCATTATTATAAAGTGGATGTTTGGACAATATGTTGGGAAAGTACAGTGGTAACTGTTGGCTTACTCTGTAGTATATCGAGTGAAGGCATCTGTGAACACGTGCCAGTTATTCACTACCATGATATTGTACAGCAGGACCAGAGATGACTGACGAAAACAAACATGAAAACAAAACTTTGTGGTCAGATACATTTTGTGTTATAATAGCAGTAAGTCATATCTGACAGTTGACAGGTGTCTTGGGGATGTTTTGGGGAAATTTACTTACTACATACCAAAAAAGTGCAGCATCTGAGCAAAACTCAAAGAACTTACTGCAAAGTCATCAAAGTTGTTGGGCCAGTATTCCAGTTGTTCATATGTACCACATAACATGCTGAAGTTTGCTGACACAATTTCCATGGACGAATTGGTGCTAGAATGAAAGGATAATGTCATCACTTGCTCAAAATAAGTGTTGACAGGTTTGTAAACAGTTTTAATCCCTTTGCTGAAGAGGTAAAGGATTATGGGGTGTTTGGTGATGACTTAATGGTAGTGTAGGAGCTGGGCCAGCATGAAGAAGTTGACTGCCTAATGATGAACCTTGTTGCGTGGCTAAGGCATACCAGTCAACCCTCCCATTTTTTTTTCCGGGTTTCTCACACATTTTCATTTTTGTCTCACGGTCTTCTCGTTTCAATATTTTCATGTAAGATAACCCAGTTTCACCGGTGTCCCTCTCCCTCTCCTACATTATCCGCCCTGGCCTGGTTGCACCAGAACGTCGCTAAACTGCAGAAAGGCAGAGAACCTTCCTTTGTCTATATTCCAAATCAATATTTCAATTAATGAGTATACTCAGTCAGCGGTGACTGTCCTTTTTCACTGTGTATACATTCTCAGTATAAAGAGACTTACCCAGTGCTTTCTTGTAAAATCACACTGCAAAAACTGCTTGTCTAATAAAATCTAACCAAGTGTTTTAATCTTATATATAGATACATATCTAGTACAAAGCGACTAGTGCTTTCTTGTGAAATCATTTGACTTATTACAGAAAAGTTTGACTTATTTTAAGACAATTCTTCCTGAAAACAAGCAAATTCATCTGCCAGTGCAGTAAGTAAATCTGTCTTGATAAGACTCCTTAAAATAGGTGAGGTCAAATAAATTAAATGAAAATCATCCTTTGAGAGAGCACTGATCTTAATAAGATTAATAACACTTGATTAGATTTTACTTATTAAAATTCTGTATGAGCAAGTATAATTTATTTGTAAGTTCTCCGCTGATTCTTTCTTCCCTTCCCCCTTTGCAACCTTGCATCCTAGGCTCCCCATTTAATGAAACATGAAGGAAACAAGGAAAGAGTGCAAGAAGTATGGAGGAGTCAAGGACAGAGTTACATGAGAAATGAGAAAAGCAAAAAAGACACAACATAAGTAAAGAGAGTAGGTACAGAAGGTGATCATTTTAAAACAAATAATTTGCTGTCAAAATTATGCACTCAATATTTTTGTTGTGATGACCCGCTGGTAACTGAAACCGTGGATGGGGTTTCACTGCTTTACACTTTAATTTCGCTTTGGACACAGGTGTCTGCTAAATAACCATAACCATAACCATAATCAATTAACATAACTTTGGCTAAATTCAATCACAGCCATTTCTCCATATCCTCATCAGATATTAAAATACCTGTCATTGGTGGGTGGAGATATAGCCCCCTTGAACAGCCAAATCCCAAGAACAGCATAAACATAGTAAACCACCTACAACAGAAAGGAGAAGCAACCATTCAGCATGGAAATGTAATTTTGAGTACAGATGAAATTGGACTCACTTACAGCCAATTCATAGTTAAGGTGTCAAGTATCGCATGACAAAGAATGATGTAAAAGCAACACAATTTCTGTCTGCTGGGGTGTTGCGAAGCTTGCAAAGAATAAACTGTAACAACCATAACATTTTTAAAAAGTCAAACTTTTCTTAAATTAAGATATCCTGAAAACAAACAAATTTGTCTGCCAGTGCGTTAAGCAAATTTGTCCTAAAAACAAGCAAATTTGTTTCCCAATGCATTGAGTAAATTTGTCTTGACTACTTAAATTAAGTCATCAAATCAATTCACTTGCACATATCGTAGGCTTTCTTCTATAATTGTAAATAGTTTCGTTTATTTTCTTTTTCAAGCCTACTTATTATTCAAAAATATTTAAAATCTGCAATTGATATCTGTTGCTATTCCATGCTCATTAAAATGACGATCAAACTTTGAAACAAATATTACCATATTCTAGAATCATTCAATCACTGCTCTACCCATAGGTTAAAAAAACATAAGAATATGTTCTTTATAAACATAAAGAAATGAAGAAATTAACATAAGAAAGTAATTAAAGAATGATAATATACACTGTCCATGTCCATACAGGGCTTTGAAAACAATAGTTATTGCTCCTACTTAATTACAGTGCATGCAAATGCACTGTTCTGTTCTCCCTAGGCATCTTCTTCTTATTATTCTCCTAACCAGGTCAAATTCAGCTTCAACCGTTTAACGTAGAAACTTGGTTCAAGCTTCATTACGTAGGTCTTGAAAATAAGACTAAGTCTATGTATATTTCAGTTCTGTAAACTTGATACTTTTTGAGATATTAGCTAAATATTTTTTCCCATTGACTTTTCATAGACCTCTGAAGTTCGCCTAAAAAGGATCCAAACCCATATAAGGAGATCCGGGAGTTAATTGAAGCCAACTGCCTATGGCAAGCTTTTTTGTAGGCGAACTTCAGAGGTCTATCGCCAAAGATCGTATAGTTACTAAGATGAATCATAAAGGGGGTTTTCAATGGAATGAAATGGTGCCCACTTCCGCCTCCTAAATGGGCGTGATCAGTGACGAGATCATCGGTTTAGACCAGTGTAGAAGCAGCAGAAGCAGTGTGCCGTTGATAACAGGTGGCCTGCGCAATTAGCGGAGACAGGTCAGGTCAGGGGGGACAGGTTGTGAACAAAGTTATTTTTCTATGTATTTATCTCGCTGGAAAATACGATTTCAATGTGGGAATGTTAGAAAGACGTGTGCCTTGTAGAATATGGGTTCGTTACTTGCATTGCTGAATGTAGGGCTAAGGGAATGGTCATAATCCGAGATAAGGTTTATTTCTCCCGTTTGCCTCCTAAATGGGAGTGGCACTACGTCACAGGGAAACCGGAATTGACCCTCATATGAGTCGTCTCGCTTTATAAACCGTCTCTGTCTATCGCACTGCACTGCTGTGACATCACATGCTGATTAAGCTGATTTGCACCTGTGTCAAGAGCCAGCTGCTCAAGGCCCTATCAAGTCAATTGACAGCCAGTTAAATTGAGCCTGCAGCTCTCTCTGTCTACCCATTCACTCATCCACACACACACACACACACACACACACACCTCACTGCAGCACTGCAGCACTTCATATATACCACACTTCTCCATGCACTCCACAACATTCTCACCTTAACCTAACTACCCCATTTCACTGCATCATAGAAAGCCACACTCCTTACATCCACTTACATCCACTCACACACACACGCACACACACTCTCACGCACGCACACTGAGAAGTGGAAAAGTCAAGCTTCAGAGAGTAAAAGTCCAATCACGTATTGGTTCTATCTGTGCACTTAACACAGGTGATATCACCAATTAGCTGCTCTGCCTGGCTGAAGAGTTGTACTAATTAGAATCAGCTGGTTGGTTGGACTTTTCCACCTCTGCCCCTTAAGCCACATACATACAACACACTGCCTTGTCCTTTCCTGTTCACCTTCCTCTGTCCTCAACTGTTTGTAAATTAAAGTTTGTTTCACATTTTATCTTATGTCTTGCTTTTGCATGCACTGGTAATTTCCTCGAAATTACGTTTTCTAGTTTTTTTCAGTATTTCTAATTAAGGAAGAAGCATGGATATAGGACGATTAAATTTACTCACCACAAGGATTCCTGCAAAAGCCCGTAGATTTTTCACCAAGTCAACTAAAGTACTTGCCACCAAGGCCATTAACTGTAAAAAAAAAAAAAAAACATATTGTGATGGATTTAAATAAATATAATTACAGAGCAGTTAAGATTCTGAAACTTCAAAAACTCTTCGTAGTCCCATTGAAACACGCACGCACGCACGCACAAGATTTGGTACAATCTTCTATTAATTTTGATAGTATATAGCAATGCAGATTTGATCATGTCATGCCCCATATCTTTTTTTCTCCTCGACTGATTCAAGTCAGTGTAAACATACATAAATTGATCAGGGGTGGAAGAGCATGGCTTTTGCCGTTGGATATAATCATAATCATTAGTTCAATCAGTGAAGTACTCTATGTATTCTAATATTACATTTATTCTAGCATTTTGTTTGAGTGTACTGTATGTTTGTGCATCATGGCTTACCTTTATGTCTGAAATGATCCTTAGAAAACGGAAAGCAATAAACATGTTGATCAGACGAACCATCTCCCACAGAGTCATGAGGCCACGCTTTTCTTTCCTACGGCAGAACAAATCTATCAACAAAGATATCTCAAGAATTAAGCAATATGACACTTGTGGTCATGACGTTGTTAAAGGATATCCCCAAGGCTGTAATTTGGCCCTAGGTACGAAGCCGAAGGCAATTACAGTGGTGATGATATCCTTCACAAAGCCCATGACCACGACTGTCATTTTGCTTTCATACGACAGTTCCATTACCAACTAATTTAGTTTTCAGGTACAAAATTGTGAAAATCCATCACATGATTAACTAATCATGTGATTAGTTAATCATGTGATGCTAATGATTAATGATTTTGCTACCATCCTAGCACCATCCAATATTTGTGCATCCAGGAGTTTGCTAGGGGATAGTGTCAAGAATGTTGCTAGAATGATATGAGAATCTGAAATGGGTCAAATACACCAGGGATGAATCAAGGGCTTGAGTGCACCATGTGATGGGTTTTCGTAGATCACAACTCATCACATCGTTTATTTAGATTTGTGTTTGTTCATCTTCCGCCCACACAAATAGTTCCAATCCTTAGCCTTATTGTTTACAGATGCATACTTTGCTTGAAAGTGAAAAAACTGTCCAACATATTTTAGAAAATCACTATTAAATCTAAAAACCCAGGGTTTTTTGTGACTAAGAAATACATCTGAGCTCATCTGCCAGCCACCTGACTTTGCTCTTTTTACATTCGAAGGTGATGTTACGAAACCGTTCACCTCTCTCTCTCTCTAAGAATGAATGGAACGTTCATGTTGGTGATGTTCAATGTAATGTGCGGAGTAATTACTAGCAGTAAAAAAGTCTTGAGTGACATTATGCTGGGATATCTTCACTTGTGATGACTCGCAGAATGCCTCTTGTCCAATCAAAAATGAATTAATAGCTCAACCGGACCTAACTATTGCATAATGGAATACATTATTGAATTACTCCCCAAAATGTTTAGAAGTAACACCTACCCGCGACAAAATGGAAGCCTGTATGCGGCAAATATTGAAATCTGAAGCATCTAATACATGACAGAGAAAAAACATCTGTTATCATTTTCATTGGAGCGTAAAGGTGCTCCAAGGTAAAACATATATTTTCCACAGCAAATATGTATTAGCGTGTACTGTAGCTCAACATGGCCATGTGCTTACCACAAGTAAAATTGTGAGCGTCCCATCAAAGATATTACTTTTGTAGGACAGGTAACCTCTCCAACCAAGAGCAATATTTTTTAATACCATCTCCAAGAGGTAAAATAAAATAAATACACAATTGATGACCTGCAAAGAAAATGTCACATTGTTAGACTTTTAGATGATATTGAGCATCTTAGAACTTTCACATAAATTGGGCGTTGGTCGATACATACCTCTAACCAATCATTGCGCTCTGTCACTGTTTTCTCAGAGTCCAGAACTAAAACAGTCTGTGAAGAAATATAAATACATCGCAAAGGTGGAAGAGTTACATAGAAATTATTTGTAAATGTCATCACAATCAACAATAACTGAACATGACATTAATATTCTCAAATTCTATAGCATTTGCATGTATTCACATGTACAGTATCTACTTTAAATGCTAGCACAAGAACAAGCAATTTATCTTTATTCAAAAAAGAATAGAATAGAATATATACTTTTTTGATCCTGTGAGGGAAATTCGTTTCTCTGCATTTAACCCAATTCAACCGAATTAGTGAACACACACAGCACATACACAGTGAGGTGAATCAAACACATTCGGCCCTAAAACATCTAATATGGTGGAATGTTCTGCTTGGAAAGGTTATCTTTTTAAAAGTATTGTTTCAATTACAATAATTCAACAATAATTCAACCACATATGAGTAAATGGAAGCTTAACTTACACATATACAGATAACATTAGCCAGAGCCAGGGCATTGCCCAACACAGTGACATAGTAGTGACAGATTACACTTTGCAGCCGCTGTAGGAACGGATCCTGGTACTCTGGGTTGGGAGGATGCTGGAAGGAGGGGATGAAAACAGTCAGCTCATTGGAAGGAATAGAAGATATGCCATGCACACACACACACACACACACACACACACACACACACACACACACACACACACACACACACACACACACACACACACACACACACACACACACACACACACACACACACACACAATCGGTCAGTAAACATTGGTTGTACTGCTATCCAACTGCGTGCTGTGATGTTAATGTCCGAGTGTCTATTTGCACCCCTGGTGCAAAAAGCCTTGGCCACACAGCTGAGCTATTCACACCCTGTAACAAAGACATTAGCGTGCAAAAAAAAAACATGGCAGACATTTGTTATTTCGTCAGCAGGTAGTAAAGAATTCTGAAAGGTTTCTAGGGCACTCATATCTGTTCAAATTAAGCTTTGAGTGGAAAAGTTGTGTTTTATTTTCATAATCTTTGTTCAGTGAACACGTACAACTGTCAGTTTGTTAGTTAACAGAAATGTTATGATTGTGACACTCAGGCATATAAACTATAAGTCTGCCTGTAAACTCTCATCTGAATGTGGAAGGAGATAGCTAACGCCATGGTCTGATACGTGGGAGTATGGTGTTCCGCATGAAGTGTTTTGGCAGAGATGAGAGGAAGTGTTAGTGTGCATGTGTATCAACGTCTGTGCAGAGAAGGCGTGCAATTTGAAGAAGAAATCAGTTCTCAAAATCAGTTCTGATTGCAACGATTAGCTAGTTCACAGACCAGGGCGTAAATAGCACACATTACTATATACACCAGGGTACGAATAGCTTACACTGCTAATTGCACCAGGGATGCACAGCATGTGCAGAATTTGCAGTCCCCGGTGTGAATAGCTTGGGCCACACGTTGAGCTATTCACATCCTGTGACGTAACAACAAATGCACAGAGGTGCAAATAGCATACACTATTTGTACCAGACGAGGTATTAACATTGCTGTGTGCACCAGGGTACGAACAGCATACACTGCTAATTGTACCAGGGGTGCAAATAGCCTTACGATATCTTCAAATTTCATTACTGATAGCCAAACCCTAAATCTGTTCTAGATCAATGGAAATAAGCATTTGCAGCTACCTACAACACACAATGTAGAGGACCAACAAAGCTTCACCTCTTTTATCTGGTCCTTGTCCAGCTCATCAAACAATCTCTGGAAGGCCTCCCCTGTCATACAGCTATCAGCAGCTATTTTCTGGGAAGGCAATGACAAACAGCATGGGGGAATCCAACACATAAACACCACTCACAAAAAGTTATGAATATCAGAGGGGCGTTCAAATTTGGCAAACGTTCATGGTGAACATTTTTTCTTTAAACAGTTACATTTGAACCAAAGATTCTAGAGCGGAGCGTAGCGCTCTATGATATTTGATTTGAATGATTTGGTGGCAACATTGTGGAGAACTACCTTCTCAGACTGTTTACGATTGTTCACAAACGTTAGCCGAGTCTAAATTAAGTCTAACGCTAACGGAAAACTGTTTGCAAACGTACGCAAACATTCACCTATGTTTGCCAATTTGAACGTAAATTGAACTGAATGTTTCAGTATCGAAAGTCGAATATCCCTAGCCTGGCACGCCCTCCCAGTGACGCAACGCCTTCAGGCTTTTGCTGCTGGTCTGGTCAACTGCTCATTGAGAAGGATTTCTGAGTTCCCGAAATCTGCGGAACTGCCCCCTTTGGTCGAGAACCAATCAACTTTGAGCCCCTCCAACGGCTCTGGGTAGGGGCGTGTTCAAGGCAGAGGAAAGAGTGTTGTTATTGGTTTAAACTCGGCAATCCGCTTTCTGACATCTACCAGTAGCAAATCGAGGAACTTAAAGGAGGCGGGTCAACCAGCGCTGGCAAGAAACCGTGTTAGCACAGGCTGTTGGTCAGACTAAAGTCTCGCAGAGCCTTTGAAAGTCGATGGTAATCAGGCTAGAATATCCCTGACTTTTTGAGGGTAGTGTAATTAGATAAACATCACATTTTGCTCTATGTGCACAGTTGGCTGTTTACCTTAATGATGGCCTGTCTATAATAAGACTTCATCTGCACCCGCTGCACCACCTCTAACACAGCTGACACTTGAACTTCCTCACTAAAAAGGAGACATTAGGAATCATGTTCATTCAAATCATACATACACAATGTGGAAAAACAATTGTAGATATACTGAAACTACTCAGTAGTTTACTTATATGTCATTAGAGATAAGAGATAACATGTTTACACAATCCAGATAAAAACGTACAGACAGACACACTCAAAAGCCACCACTAATTTACACACTGAAACACTTACTGCACCTAACTGGCAGAAGTAGTACCCTCTGTATTATCAAAAGCCCTTTCCCAGGGATCTCATCAATAAAGGTTGTAGCGTTTCCATTCCAATTTCTAGCATGAATCATTTAAGACAATAAAAAGTAGCTGAATTGAGCAGCCTAACCAAACAGCTTCAACCTGCTGGTGATTCTACGGGTTTCCCATTTATCAACATTACTAGATGTACACAGAGCCATTGGGGCCAAAGATGCTCAGTGGCCAGCTACAATCTTATAGACTTCACCTAATAGTCAGCTAGATTTGAACAGATTTCTGCTTTTGCTGACTCAACTGACTGCTATTAACTTGTCATTTCAGTGTTGGATCCGTTTGTTTGTCTTTCATTTGCTTTTCATTTGCATATTGAACATATCTCTAAGCATTGCCGCTCCTGGTGGTGCTGGAGAGTGCTTTCTGCTCCTTAAGCCCACCTTACACTGATAGACTTTGACAAGATTTGGGAAAAAGTCTTGAAAGATTGTAATCTTTTGAGTACAATGAGGGGCATTAGTTAAAAGTTACAGTAAAAAAGTGTGTGCACATCCCAGGTCAAGGTGCAGAACAAGAGTAAATCATAAAAAATGGAAAAAGGTTTGCACACTTGAAATCCTTCTTTTTGATTTGATTTTCTTTTCTTTTCTTTATAAGTTGTAGTTAAAAGGCATTAGTTAAAAGACTACAATCTTTCAAGAATCTTTCCCAAATCTTGTCAAAGTCTTTCAGTGTAAGGTAGGCTTTAGTTGCATGTGCATTTCTTGTGATGTTGCATGGAAATCTATATATAACCCAACCAACCTCTTGGGATGTTTACAGCAGAGGCTTTGCTGTACAGATTACCCTCAGCTCATAACTACACAGTGCTGGGCAAGTTACTGAAAATTGGAAATCAGTTACTAGTTACTTATTTTAAAAGTAATTGGATTACTTGACCAGTTACTGTATATCAAAAGTAATTTACTAGGGGTATGTCTGCTTTTCAAATATAAATATGAACAGTACTGAACAGTCAATCAATTTATTTAACTCTGCCCGGCTTATCGGCTGCACTGCAGTTCGTGTTAAGTCTAGCTTTGGTTGTTTGCATGGAGTGGCGCCTTCAGCCTTCATAGGGATGGGGTCTGTCAAAGCTCATTGATTGATTTGATCGGTGTATCATTGCGCCACCCTGAGACATCAGATCAGAAGCAGCTAAAGTAAGCCTATCTTGACCAAAAGAGAGTAATGTAAAGTAACTAACTCATTTAAATTTCAGTAATTGTAATTGCGTTACCTGATTTAAAAAAAAAATACTTAATTACATGCTTGTTACCGCTAAAAGTAGTGGAATTACAGTAGTGCGTTACTTTGTAATGCGTTACTCCCAACACTGTAACTACAGATGCCCTCCTCTACAGCTTCACAGCTGTACATAGAGTAAATGTGTGTACATATGTATCTATTTCAGCGTTCACAGTGTAATATAGTTAGCTGTATTATTATACCTCTCATCGGGAACTCACACATAGAGAAGACATTACAGTGCAACCTGTGAATATTATCACCAAATTGATCTTTGGTCTTACGGTTGCTCTCCTGATAGTCTTTTGGTGTTCCCGTGGCAGCAGAGGACCACAAAGGCGGCCTGAATCCCCAAACGCCTCCTATGAATGGAGGTCTGGACAGACTCCTGCAGGAGAAAACAAGAGTTCTCAGCTCAAGCAGATATGCAATTCTCAACATACAGTAAATAAGTGTACTTGGAAAGTAAGAGTTCAACAACAACAGGTAGGCACAATGGCTCATTGGCTGAAATCTGATGTTCAGATTGACATGTTTTAATAATGAGTCATTTAACACTGGCAGTGTTGACTTTACTATTATATTAGTAAACTATGACTTGTTTGAATAAATTGCACTACCTGTCAAAAGTTTGGGGTCGCTTAAAATGTTCCATTCCACTCCATTATGGACATAATTCCAGCTAAGATCAGTTGCATTGTTTTTTTTTAATCAGGGCAGCAGTTACCAGATCACCAGATTTTTTTCCACAGCAGTCGAGAAAACCCTTTTGCAATTATGTAAGCACATAATGTAATCTGAAAACTGCTGCCCTGATTAAAAAAAACAATGCAACTAATCTCAGCTGGTATTCTGCGGTAACAAAAACAAAATAAGTATGTGACTGATTAGCCTATATGTCTGTTTTTCTTCACTAGAGTGCCTCGTTGGCATAATTGCGCCTTAGTTTTTCTTTCCCAAACAACTTGTGCATGCGTATGCAACAAAAGGGCTGTATGGCATCAAAATGCTGCCAGTGTAATTGAGAATCAAAATCCAAAATTTGAGAACCAAACAGCAGAAAACAATCGCATTCAACAAAGAAAAGACCTGCGATTCTGTCTTTTCAATTCGTTTAACAACCTCCGCTTTCAATTATTCTTTCTCGGTTACGCTTTCGCCCCTCTCGCTTTCAATTCTTGAAAGATTCTCGCTTCTCGTTTTTTGTTAAGCTTGGCACAGTTTTGACAGACGTAGGGGCATGCGGGCGGATGCAGCAGCTGATTGGCCACTGAGCTTTTTACCTAAGAACCGCCGAACCAGCGCCAGGGTTGCCAATTGAGAAGAAAGCGAGAGGGGCGAAAGCGTAACCAAGAAAGCTTAATTGAAAGCGGAGGTTGTTAAACGAATTGAAAAGACAGAAGTCTTTTCTTTGTTGAATGCGATTGTTTTTCTGCTGTTTGGTTCTCAAATTTTGGATTTTGATTCTCAATTACACTGGCAGCATTTTGTCACCATAGGGCTGCTTCTGGCATTGTACAAATAAGCAAAACTGGCACTCTGTCTCTGAATACAGATTAGTAAGAGCTACGCCTGTCTTACTGACGCATTTAACAGCAATTTAATTACAACTGTTAGGCGAAAATAAATCAACAAATGCCCATTAGGTGTGTCAAAAATTGTTTGGCATGCGCTCTGCGGGCAGCCTTTTCCCTAAGAGAAGTTTTTCACCCCTGCTGACAAGCAGTAGTTAGCCTACCAACCACACCCAAATATAAACAAATGGAATACATACAAAGTAAACATTCAAACATAGAGCTGCTGCCACATACATGAATGGAAGCACATGTTAGTACACCCACATTATTACATGTTCAAAAATGATATTCTTTGCATGTCTGAAATAGACTTTATTGAAATGTCATGATTGTGTCATGCCAAGGTTATTTACCCCCTCAGAAAAGCTGGCTGGGTTACTTCAAAAAGACTAACCCAGAGATGACCGGAGCACTCAGATTACTTAACAACTTTTTATTGTGGTGCACAAAAGACTGTGGACCAACAAGGCTTGAGCGCAAGTGACACCCTTTCTACAAGTTATTTACCCCCAGTTTGACTGTCCCCAGTGTGTCCCCTGCTTTCGCTGTCTGTCTGAGAGTGTTTGTGTGTGTGCACGAGTATCTGTGTGTCTCCTACTCCCTCTGTGATGTCAAAATGTGCCTCTTTGATGGGTTTGTAATGGGGGGGGGGGGGGGTCCAGGTGGGAATAATTGGGGGTTTATATGGGTCAATGTTTAATAAGGGGTGGTGTCGTGTTACCTAAAGTTAGTCTGAGTTGAAGAGAAGTAATTGTCAGTGAGCTGTGTTGTGATATAGGGAGAGAAAAAGAGTGTATTTCATTATTTACTAATTTAGTTAAAATGGGTTTATTTGTTTTCAGGACACCCACTGTCCATTATTTAGGTTGTATGTATTATAGGGTAATACCACCTACGTGGTCTGTTTCAGTGATATGTATTACTCTTAGGAACCCTATCAAACATACTGCTTACCCAGGCTATGTCTTGGGACACTCTTCCTGAACCAAATTATGTAATAGAGGCAGAGATCCATGTCAGTACTTACCAGTAGGTACCCCCTAAACTGGTTGTATATTATGGCAGTGAGTAAGTTCATCAGAAAATATGTTCCTGGTGGAAGAAAAACATGAATCACACATAATTAAAATGTTGAAGATAGAATCCCCTGTACTGCGCTCACTAGTACTTTCTTTAAACAGTACAGTTAAAAATCCATTATAAAGTATTATTGTCAAACTTGACAAGTATCTGCCCAGTGAATGGACATGATTTGTAATGTTTTGTATGTAGCGAAACGGTTTCGGTTTTCTGGTAGTTTTTTTGCTTGAAATTATGGGTTGTATAAGTATGAGTCATGTTGTAGCTGTTTAGCCCATGCATGGTCTAAAAGTCTTTAAATATGGATTTTTCCAGAAGTCAATTCGAGAAATCAATGAGAAACTTACTCCCGCAAAACTAAGCTCTCTCTCTCTCTCTTACTTTACTCATCACAATTCATAGTATTGAGAGTTCATACTAACCAAATACACTGAAGAGAATGAAGAATATGGAGTATCCTCTGTTTAGAGAGTAGGCTGGAATCATAACTGTTGGAGCAAAATAATAATAAAAAAGCTCAGTACAGAACAGAGAACTGAAGACAGTGAGGCATTCTTGGAAGAGAAGTGGGTAAAGTGACTGTACCATCTGGATTGTTTGCAGTAGTGAGCAGCACAAGTAACGAAGAGAGAGACTGTGGCAGATCTCTGAAGTAGGTTTCCCATTCTCCATTGTGCTTTGGATTCTGTATAGTGATTATATAGATACGGTTGAACACACTTACAGTATACTTTAACTGATTTGTGATTTGTGAATATCTTTATGCATTTGACATGTACTCTGTTCCAATCTGCATACTTCTGTCACAGGGAGTTCACACTGTCTACGTCCGTTAACGGATCTCATTGACTTTGCATGGGGCGGACTCGAAAGGAATTGTGGGTCCGTCCGTTCCTTCAGCTCCGCTGCCTCCGTCAAAAAAGTTGAGAAATGTTCAACTTTTCAGGCAGCGACGGATCCGTCAGCCAATCAGATAGCGTACATGCAAATATACATACGGCAGACAGGCATTCCGAGATCCGTTGACGGACGTAGACAGTGTGAACGCGGTGTTAGTACATCTCGATGCAGTGCACTATGTACACCACGGCCATTCAGTGACCTTAGGAGGGGCAGGTGCTCAAATTTAAAAAGGGGTACATGGAATACGATTTTTAAACAGTATGTGCCAGCATTATTTACAATTCTTTATGCTAGACTATAGTGACCCATATTCAAGCAAAATTCAACATGGGAAAATCATTAAACCCAACCAAGTGGAATCTATCTATTGCTTGTGTGCGTGTGAGAGAGACAGAGAGGAGGAGGAGAGAGAGACCCAGAGATAGGCTTCTATTGCACCGACCTACAGCCAGCCAGAAGTGGGCCAAAAACACATTTAGCCATGAAAAAATATAGGCCTAACTAACATGTTTTGAAAATGATGATTTTGTTGTTTCAAAAAGAATGAGAGCTTAGTTGAAATTCAAAGTTTCTTGAAAAAGCCAAAGCTGTAAATTTAGCCTAGAACCAAATAAGAGAGACTATGCTGTGGGATTAGATGAGATAAATGTTATAAACAGTTTCATTTTCACAGTCAGCTGAATGGTTAGGCTAACATATGTTCCCCAATAAAGTGAAGTTCATCCTGTGAGTAAAAGTTCACGCCGATGGTATTTAAACATTTTAACTTTTAATATCTTTTAACATAATTTATTATTTAATTAATCATTATGAACTATTCATGGCTAATTGTACTGATTGTACACTTTAATTGTTAAAAAGTGTAAAGGTCAAGGTCAAAAAGGTCAACTAAGCCGTGCATACAGTATTTTTTGTTCTTAACAATCTTCTGTAATAAACTTCTGTAATAAACTACATTGTTGGTGCTTTGTTTTATGTGTAGAGACCCAGAACAAGCTACTGACAAGGATTGGCGCTGTTTTGAACAATATTAGTGCTTTAAAAATTTGATTTTGAAAGCGTTTTTCTCCCGGCCCCATGCTAATCCACTTTTTGCGATTTTGGGCTGAAGCTTTTACCGGTTTGAGCTCTGTATGCATGATCAACGAATCATACTGTATCCACAGCTCATTTGATGTATTTTCATTCAGAAAAACACATTTGTCAATTTTCAACTAGGTCAAATTTAAAAGGGTAGGACTTCTCAAAAGGGTTTATTTGCCATTGTGTGCAAGATAATATACTCTATTTATCCTGATGTCCCCATTGTTTTTAATAGCTACTTTACTCATCCCGATGGAAATTTGGGCATTATAACCCACGGTTCTGGGTTAGACTACGAAGTAACTTCACACTTCATTTACAAAATCATGATCAAAACTTTGTGCTTCAGCTAGAGTAATTACATAAAAGCTTCACAGTTCACGTACATTAATCTGGAATACACTACACTTAAGGTCAAGTAAATTGAAAATACAAAATCAGACAATATAACCCATACCTTGCTGCTATACAGAATTGCCCATACCCACTTACCAGTAGCAAACAAATCATCAATTTAAAGTTTTGATGGTCTGTATTTGAACTACTCTTCACACTAGCCTACTAGTGGTTATTCAAGAGTGAAACCCAAGGCAACAGATCGGATCAAAATAGATATAATCGACTCATTTAATATATTTAGTAATATTATGGAACTATAATAATCAAGGGAAGTTGCAAACGCAGTGATATCACGAACTACTTACTGCTTGTTGTCTATGGGGACTATTTTCAGATATCACTGTGCCCATGGTACGTTTGCAACTTCCCTTGATTATTACGCCAGATGAGAGTGTAGTTCCATGTCAAATCAGTCTAGAAAAACGGCAGGTTTCATTTTCAGTTGGTCTTATTGCACTTTCTAACTTGAGAGGAGACACGTTTTAAATGGGAAAATGACCAGAAATCTTGGTCACTTTTAAACATGAAGTGCATGCAGGCGAAAAGCTAATGGTCTAATCCGATTCAATGATCTATGCTAGACTGAAGCTAAAAGTTGTATCACCAGACTCACGGATGAACGGGAACAAGGTAAATATCGATTGTTTTGCTCGAGGGGAGGTGGGAAATGAGCTTATTTCCAAAAATGGCGGAATATCCCTTTAAGGGCCCGACCTCTGCGGTCCGGGTGGAATGTACAGATCAGAATAACCACTCGATCTTGAGAGGCCAATACTGCCTGCCTTGGCAAAAAAATGACTAACCCTGTCTCTGAACTGTTGCTAATTACTGTGGGTGCCTAAATATCTTGTAATAAACACATACATTACCTCTGTTTTGGCGAAGAGCAACATACCAAACATTGTAAAAAGGCACAGGTGAAGAGCCAGTAGCAGGATCACACTATATATACATAAAATGTTAGAAAAAGATGGATTATTGCCAATTAAATCTACAATCTACAAATTACAATGTATGTGATATAACAGCACTCAAAACCATTGCAGTCACTTTCAAAGTACCCTCTTGTCCATTTAGATGTTTGATGTCATTACCTTGCCATTTCTGGAATTGTTCTTTTGAGGCACTTCAAAGTTTTTTTCATCAAGGAGGAATTTTGCAGAAGGAAGAACGGACGGAGAACTCTCCGGATCCGCAAGGTCTACAGTTGAGAACAGGAGATTTCAGTGTTACTTGAGCACAAGGAATTTCATTATTTCTAAATGCTTTTCATGAGTACATGATAATTAACTTTGAACTTTGTTACACTATTACAAAAATAACTCATATCAAAGTTACCTTCTCAAAAAAGAAACATTGTTAGCATGGCCCCAAATTATCTGTGTTCAATAACTGGTCTGAAGCATTTCAGAATAACATGTAAACATTTTACAGGTTTATTGGGGTGATAGAGGCTTGGGGGATAGAGGAGTCATTCAGCTAGAAAAAGACCCTGAACCCCAAATTGCACCAGATTGGTGCCGTTGTGTGGCAGCCTTTGTGTGTATGAATGAGTAAGCTGAGAGGCATAGACCTGTACTCCACTCTGGAGAACAGTGCTATACAAATGAAGTCAATTTAGCATTTTTAGAATCATAAAACTGGATCAATCCTTACCTCTTCACACAGCATGCTTAGTGACAAAGTCCAGTCAATGATTGAGGCTGCAATGGCTAAGGAGTAGCCAATAAGCCACTTGGTCTTCCGAAGCTCATCCCAACCGATAAGGTAACTCTGGAAAATTTAGACCTTGATCATTATACAAAGCAAAATTGTTTCAAACCATATTTCTGTACTGGCAACGACGATCAAAACATTGTTTGGAGGCAGGCAGTGCAGGGTAAGAAACATATTGTTAACTTTGTCTCTCGTTTTGTATTTGTATTTTGTATTACAAATAATGCAGTCATTGTCTGTACACTGTATAGCCCTTTAATTTTTTTCTTTTTCTTGTTTTGTTCCCTTACAGTTCAGTTATAGGCGTATAGTATAAAATAGTACAGTACAGTAGCCTAGTATTTTTTGTGTCCAAACTAGGCCTACTGCATTTCCTGCATAAGAACTGTAAATATTTCCTCCAAAACTGTTTTGATACTCAGAAATCTGCAGTTTGACAGTTTGTAAGGGTCTGGTTGTGCTAGTAGCCTACTGGCTGAGGCTGACTGTTCTTCACCTGTGTGTCTGCTACTTGCCAAAGATATACTGTAGCTACTGAACTGACTCTCCTGATTCCCTACAACATTTTTTCAACGTAGACTATTTTAAACAATAACATATAGGCCTAATTTATGATATGCATCTATTGCCATCCAGCACAGCCTACATTAGGCTACTGACCAAAATGTTGTGAACATTTACTTCTTTAAATGTGTGGGAGGAGTGAAATCACTGATTAGTTTTGACGGGTTCTCGCATGTTTCTGCTGAAAACCTGCTAGTTTCATCCCGAGCTGCACATGATCATGAACGCATTTAAAGATTTTTTTTTTTTTTTTAAATGTAGCCAGTCGCCCACATTAAAAAAAACGGGAAATGCAACTTTTGCGAAGTACCTTGGGAAAGTCTTGCAAGCAAGCCGCAAACTAATTAGGGGATTCACTTCCTTGTGAGACAGGCCTAGGCCAGCAACAGCGCTGGAGAGATGTGTGTAAACATCAAACCATGGAACGAACACAGGTTTACCCAACTGCTGTTCCCACTGTTCATTCTCGCAAAGGTTCACCCGTTTTTACATTTTTGATGTTGAAAATGTCTGAGTCCAAGTTTTTTGGCCACAATCTATTCATTAAAATGTTACCCTATTCATCTGTCTTTATGGACTTACCTGAACTATAATGCTTTAAAAAATTGTCTAGATAGGTTATCATATTTATTATCATCTAACATATATTACTATCTAATACATTTCAAACATTATCTCTATTAACATTATATTCTGGTACCATAGATACTAAATATTTGGAATTACCTTCACAGCAAAATCCAACCCAAAGATGCAGAGGCACAACATCTCTATGCTCTCAGTCAGGCCACAGGCTGGCTCCCAAGGTGGGGGCCGATATCGTGGATCAGATGTGTAGGACCAGGAAGAGGGCCTCTCAAAGAAGGCCAGGCCAAGGATGACTGCTATGGTGGTACCTAGACCCCTTCACAGCATTAGCACAGACAAATGGCAGGTTTGAAAAAATAGCAACAGAAGAAGTAACATAATGATAAAGACTATTTGGTTGAAAGATTCAACTATTTCAACTATTGTATACAGATTAAAACTACTGTTTTAATCTGTATACATGACATCACAATTTTTTGCATTTCATGCACTGGTAATTTCTTGGAAATGCATTTCTAGTTACAGTGCATGAACAACTCTTCTACCGCACTCTAAGCAGGTTGCATCACTGACAATAGACTAAAGTAGCTCTAGCGTGTCGGAACACTGAGTACTTCAAGTAGTGAGCGGCTCATTATTATGCCTTCTGGCATTGACTGATAACATGCTAGTCTGATTCGAGTGCTTGCAAAAAGGATGACTGCGAAACCACAACAAATATCTGATTGTGAATGTGTAATATAGGCCTACTTCTATGGCAACATGTTCACTATGCACACAGCTTCAGTCACCTTGGTTATAAAAATACAAGCTGCTATGCTAGACTGTAGAGCAAGGGTGTCACAATCTCGGTTTAAGCCCAATATTGATCAAATTGACATGACAATCTCGGACTTCGAAAACAAAGGCATGATCAAAGATGTAGTCACACCCCCAATATAATATATCCAGCATGCATGCCTGAAGGGAAAAACACACACACACACAAGTGAAGTTTTGAAGTGTCAAAATGAACATTATCTCTAACTTGAGGCTGCAGCCAGTTTAAAAGAAAATATCAACTGAACTCAAATCCCCTGCTTTTCTTAAACCATTGATGTGGAAATATTTTTAGGTTTTCATTTACGTCAATTAATAAACTTACTCAACGTACCAATTGAAGTTCTAAGAGTCCTTAAAATGAACAGTTGGCTAACCTCTAACCTTGTGTCTCTTCAGAGTGTGCTATAACAATCAAATCAATATCATTCTGTGTTATTCAATTACACTATGATTCACTATGTAGGCTATTTCATGGTAGGAACGGTTTTAAAATAAAAAAAGGTGGTTTAAAAATAAAAGCCCATTAAACAGAACTGGAAAAAGGCAATCCATTAGTAATATAATTTACAACAAATCGAGAATCGTGACACCCCTGTTCCCAACAGAAATGTTGAGCTCTCTTTCTACAGACTGCTGTCAGTGCATTCCATATTGCATCTGAGTTATGTTTCACCTATAGTTTGCATCTTTTGAATTAATCACTTACCACTGGCAGAGTCTTGAATAGTACCATCTGTATAAACGCAGTGAACGAGAATCCACACGATGGTTGATTGAGCGATACTATAGCACAGAAACAGAGGGCAAATAACACGATAAAGAATAACAACTTAAATGAAGTCACAGTATCACTAATACCCGATCAAATATGTTTTACCTGTATAGCATCTTCAAGGAATATGACGGCTTGTTGTATGTAGATATCATTTCCATCAGCATCATCTTGGGTATGACGGATGGGATAAAGGGTTAAATGTTAATGATTGACATCCAGAGAATAGGTCTACATTTACACTGATTTTCAGGCTTGCTGGTTCATAAGCTGTGGAAAATATAAACACTATATGTTAACATCACTTGGAATGAACTAGTTAGGTAAACCTAGTCATAATTTGCTCGGCTTGAAACCCTGTTCAGATGTAAGATCAACAAGACCCCAAATGTTAAACCAACATTTCAAAATAACAAACATTTCTCAGTGGTATCTACCAGTTGGTTGCGAAGCAGAAAAGGTGCAGACCTCCTTATGGCCAATTTCACACCCAGCACACCATGATGCAAAGTTCTATTTTACATCCAAGACAGTGATGATTATTCCACCAATGCACAAATGAACACTGCGCTCACAGTCTCAGTGATTCATTTTAACACCACTGACAAAACCAAACCTGGTCTAAAGTGAAAGGTGCATGTTATAAATGGCATAAATGGCAGGGCACCTGAATATATTAAAGATCTTCTAGTCCCATATAATCCACCTAGACCCTTACGATCACAAAATATCGGACTTCTTGTAACTCCAAGAATTTCAAAAACTACAGTAGGAGGCAGAGCTTTTTGTTACCGCGCACCTCTCCTCTGGAATAATCTTCCTCCCTCAATCCGTTTAGCAGACACCCTCCCTATTTTTAAGTCTAGACTTAAAACATATCTCTTTAGTGCTTCCTATAGTTAGGTATCGGTGCAGTGTGGAACTGCAACCACTTCAGGGTTTCTTTGGAAAGGACCACCTCTGCTGTGGACTCATGTGACTGGTGCTCCAGTCATGTCTCCCATGGTGGCTACCGACCACACCTGTGCTGGTGCTGACTACCCTCCACCATGCCTTAGTTATGCTGCTATAGCATAGCACTGTCATGGACTTCTCATGTGTCATGCCGTACAACTCTCTCCCCTCTCCCTCTGTCTGTCTCAACTCTCCCTCCTCCCTCTCTCTCTGTCCTGTCATTCAACTCCCTCTCCCCCTCTGCCTTTCCCCTCTATAGTATAATAATTTATATCCCCATTTATATACTTATTAATACCAACCATCATGACTTATAGTAATACTAACACACCTTATTTCTCCTCCCTTTCCCCTATACCTCACTTGTGAGGTGAACCATTACCAGTCATCAGCCATCTTTGTGCCTGGCCCTCATCACACCTGAAGTCCCATCCCCCTGAGTGCCATTGCCATCATCATCCCTATGATTTCCCTACCATTACCTGCTGTGGTTCCCTGCCAGGATCCCCGGCCCATGCATCCCAGCGACCCATTACCCTCCAAAATTACTAATGGATTACTGATGGACTATTTATTCCCTATACTGGACTGCTTGAACCTTCTGATACTTCAAATGACTTTACTCTACTTAACTGACCCTAGGCAGATGGGTTGGGCCCTTGAGTCGTGGATCTGTCTGAGGTTTCTTCCTATATGTATCTCCAATTCTAGGGAGTTTTTCCTTGCCCCTGTTGCTCATGGGCTCTCTTTGGAGGTTTAACACTCTGTAAAGCACCATGAGACATGTGTAATGTTTTGGCGCTCTATAAATAAAATTGAAATTGAAATTGAAATTGTTATCTTAAGGGCACACTAGGGTTGTAACGATACACCAACTCATGATTCAGTTTGTATCATGATTTTTGACCCACGGTTCAATACACAAGGCGCCACGACATTTTCTGAACTGAAATTAACATTTCAATAGCCTACCTTGGTTCGTAAAGGTAGGAGCAGGCTTCACTCAAGACTTATAACTTTTTTAGAGTGCTGACCAAAGTATAGACTATCATTGAAAACAAGAGATAGGCCGCACTATGCATAAGAAATCACCATTTATTCACACAGACGCGTTTCGGCGCTCTGCCTTCCTCAGTGTGTGCTGAGGAACACTGAGGAAGGCAGAGCGCCGAAACGCGTCTGTGTGAATAAATGGTGATTGCTTATGCATAGTGCGGCCTCTCTCTTGTTTTCAATAATAGCCTACCTTAGAACATCAGTATTGGAACGCCTATGTTAACCCTATGTGTTAAATTTCCCATGTTAAATGCCAGTTATTTCATGGATCCAGGACACTATGCACCCTGATAAAGTCCCCTTGGCCATTGGAATTGAAATAACCCCACATCATCACATACTGTTACGCCTGCCGTAGTTTACTGTCCAGGGGCACCTTCACCATACCAAGAGATTGGCATGGTTTTGTTTCAGTTAGCCTATTAGCTGGTTTCATTCTCATTGAGCTCAATGCAAATCAATACTTATGACCCCTGTGTTTTAAGGAAAACATTTATTTATTGATCACCTTGAAGGCCCTGATGGTGCGCCACTGCATTTAATCAAAATTATTGTTTATTCTTGACTTTAAACATGACACATGAAATAGGCCCCTTGAGTGTGCTTGATATTAATATTATGCAAGTTGTGAAAAAAAAAAAAAGAAAAAAAGTAGAATGTCTATATCTACCCAAGTTGTACAAAAAATATTTTGCCATAAAAATCCAGCGGGAATGCATTTTTAATGTCCGAGATTTCAAGTCCACATGAATGCACATGAAAGAGGAAACAAGTACACTTTAGGTCCACAGTTTTGTGGTCATACACCAAACTCTCCACATTCAACAAACCAAAGGTAAACATGGTTTTCCATGTCTGCTCATTCTGGCTAATACATTTGCCTTTGTGACCTAAAATATAAAACACCTTTGTACCTTCTCACAAGGTGGTAGGGTGCTCTAAAAATGAGATCCAAAAAGATTGTTCAGACTATTGAGGTCTGCTGTTTAGACCCTGAAGGAATTTATTTTCTGTTCATTGCTTTTTGTGAGAGTGTTTCTACTTATCTCAATAAGGAAAATAAATTTGTACAAATGTGTCTTCTGAAGGCCTAAACAGAGCCCAGCCAAAAACTCCAATAAAGTTTTGATCAACTTTGAGGGACAACTATGACCATGGAGGATCATCCAGACCATGTGATGATTTAACTACATTCTATTCCTATTTAACTTCAACGTTATCTATTTGTCCCCCAATGGGGCCATTCATTTGCAGGAGTGAGGAGCATAAGACAACATACAAACACAAAACAACATAAATAATTCACAGATCACAGATGTTGACGGTCAAAGGCAAAAAATAATCTATAAAATGTGTAAAATAAAATGAACTAAATTAAGTGCTGTGCTGTTCCTAGATGAAGATGGCCAAAGTGTTATAAGATACCCTCTCCTCTTAGAGTTGAGGAGGGAGACAGCAGCTAAAATATTGTTTATATCTGTTGGTTTTGATTGGTGGAAGTCTGAAAAGGGAACCAGAAGGAGTTCAAAGTTAGTGGATGAGAGCTATCAGACAGGATAGATTTGGCTTTAATGTGCAACCTTTTGTTGCACATATCCTGCAAGGTTTCCTGTTCCATGCCAATTATTTTACTGCAGATGTTGAGCACTCTGGATAATAGATTTTTGTTTTTGATATTAAGGGATTGAAACCAACAGATAAAAGAAAAAGTAAGCACTCAACAAAGGACCGGTAAAACATGTTCAACAGGGTCCTGTCAACCTGAAATTTTGCCAGTTTCCCCAAGACAGAAGAGACGCTGCTGGCTCTTCTTAACACTGAAAGAGTGTTAGACTCAATGGTCAGTTTTTTGTTGAAAATGGTGCCAAAGATAAGAATCCACTGATAAAAATATTTTGACCATATATTACAGTGTTAACAGGAGAAGGTTGTGAATGTCTAAAATCAGCCATATACTTAGTCTTAGAGGCATTGCTAAAACCTACCACTTCATAAAATATTCAACAACTGGACCATGCAGATTTCATTCAGCAGGCTCACTATCACTGTCATCAGCAAACTTCAAAATGTGGCGGTTCTCATACAGTATATGCTTCTGCAATCAATAGTGCACATAATGCACAGTAGAGGAGAGAGAACACATCCTTGCGGAGAGCCAGTGAACGATACGGACATGACAGACAGTATCCCATTTACTCTCACCTTTTGAGTCCAGCACGTAAGGAAGTATCCAGCCAACAATATTATTATCCACAGAGAACTGGGCCGGGTTTCCCAAAATTGTTAAGAAGCTCTTAAGTGCTAAGAACTTCTTAGGAGCGTTGTAAGAATGTTCTAAGAACGCTCCTAAGAAGTTCTTAGGACTTAAGAGCTTCTTAACGATTTTGGGAAACCCGGCCCTGGTCAATGAGTTTATGTAAGCAGATGAGGCTGGATAGTATTAAAAGCTGATGCGAATCGACAAATAGTAGTCTGGCATGAGTGCTAGAGACCTCAAGGTTGCAATAGATAAAATTAAGTAGGGCTAAAGTGGCATCTTGTACACCTCTTTTTGATCTGTAAGCAAACTGCAAGGGACCTAAGTGTTCTGTCCTGGTTTACGTTTTTCAAATAATTTCATTACTAATGAGGTCAGTGCTATGGGCCTGAAATCATTCAAGGTCTTCGGACAAGTGGTTTTAGCAACTGCAAATGTTACCTGGGCCGGCACTTGTTTTAATTTTGCAACGTTTGAAGGAGTTTGTAACAGTGTGGGCATTAAAAGGACACATCGAGTCACTGAAGGCTGACAACGTTTCTTTCAAGGTGGCTCTTTCTTTACTAAAATCATGCAACTAAAATCTACAATAAAAAAATATTTAGCTAATTTGCCAGGACTTGATCTGAGGAAAAGCCCTCTAAAGCCACTTTTTTCCTTATTTCATTGGTTTGCTCCATCATTATATGAATGATTTGAGCCTCCTACACGGTTTCGTTCTTGTGATATGGGCGCCACAACTGGCTGTATCTTGGAAAGTATTGATCTTACATAAAAGTAATTCTACAGTGTCTCCTGGGTATCGTACACCTGTTTTTTTTTTTAGTCTGCTGAATGGACGTGGAATGACCTTCTTGGTATTTTCCTGAGCTCTTCACTTGACATTCAGGTGCAAATCAGTGAGATATCATGGCCGATACACCTTTAACTTTGGTCCACCTGAAAACCCATTGGCACACTACATGAATATTTCTAGAGGTGGGCCCAGTATGGCTACAGCTCGACTACAGGAAACCTATCTGCGTGGGCAACAGCAAGCATGGCAAATCTGAGCAACACATTGAGCAATGTCTTGCCACTTGAATTGGCCTGAGGCTATATTCACTAATTTTGGTAACTCGAAGTTATCATCTGCAAATTCCATTATCATCTGAAGGTTTATAGCCTAATGTAGGCCAAGAAGCCACCTGTCGAAGCCAGTAACCCACAAGTCTGCAAACAGGTAAAACTTCACACAGGCAAGTTACATTACCAAAACACACACCTAACCATATCAGTGCTCTCCAGTCTGATCTAGTCTCTGCCATGTAGGCCTACAAGATTTACGAAACGATAGAAGACCATAAAGGCAAGACAGTCACTTACTGTTTAATGACTCATTGTGTCCATCTTCAAAATGCGAGCCATAATCTACTACAGGGTCCTGATTAATGCTTTCCGTCAAAAGAGGCTCAGTTTCCATGTGATCCGCGATTACTAACTGCTTGTTTGTTGAGTACGATTGCTTCCTGGGATAGATAAGGTCTGTTCTTCGTTTTCAGGCCAAGAAAGACAATACTTAAAAAGAAGACCACAATTGTCTGTCGGACTGCGGAAGTCCAGTATGCTATGGCGATTGAAATGGGAATGTAAGCAGCCTAGCTTCTACCTGTAAGTAAGCGCGAAGTCTGTCTGACAACTTGTGATCATATGGCCGATCTTCCGCTCACTGCATGAAGTTATTTGAGGAACCGCGAGTGTAATACTGACAGCTCCTCCCATGTGTTATTTTCTGTTAGCCTGTAAACACCTTCATAAAACGCGCTGTTTTCTGCCACCGTAACCGCCGGCTCAGAGGCGGAATTTGCTATTCGGGCGATTTAGTTTTCAACTCGCTTGGCCTGTAGACTAATTGTTAGGCTACTAAAATTAGTCAGGTAGCCTATGACACTGAAAATGTGACTGACCGAGATTCAGTAGTTCGAAGTAGTCTAAGTTAAGGTGATCAGTTCTGGGACAAAATACAGGGACATTTTCTCTTCAGACGCGTAAATAGGCCTATCACCAAATATGTAATGTTTGTATCTTTGTAAACATAAAACAGGGACTGTTCCAGAGGTGTCACTACACCGAGAGTTGCACGGGGCACAAGCCCGCCCCCCCTAGGGTGATCCGAGGGCATGCTCCCATAAGGTGCCTCTCATCGCTCCTCGGGCCTCGATCCTCACTGATCTACATAAAGAATGATGGGGCGGCAACAATGGGATAGATAGTCTATCCCTACTTCTATCTTTCTTTATAGATCAGTGAGGATCAAGGCCCGAGGAGCGAGGGAGGCGAAACGCTGAATGAGAGGCACCCAGTGTCGTAGGCCTATATTTTAATGTTTAAAATGCATCAATCAGGTGCACTTTGCAAAGAAGGTTACACTCTTTTTAGTCTTTTCTATAGATGTACGCTGTAGTCAAAACTGTATTGCACTTTAACATTTTAACCATACACACAGAAGTGGATTTAACTGTGTCCTCCAACTAGGCCTACTGTGTGTGTGTGTGTGTGTGTGTATGTGTGTGTGTGTGTGTGTGCGTGTGTGTGCGTGTGTGTAAAAAATAATTCCAAAATAGTTATGATGGTCCCCCTGAATCTCTTTGTCAGTGTATTGACCAAACCAACAACTGGAAGTATCGAAAAAGTTTTTGGAAAAGGAAAAAAAGTAGCCTAATATTTGGTAAAAAGGAGGAAATGGGCTACTTCAATGGCTGTTTTTATATCAATGGAATTATTTTGCACTGCCTTCTCTGTTGGCAAGTTCCAAAAAAAAAAAAAAAAAAAAATGTGCAATTCTAAGGGAAAATGTACATTTTAAATACCCGTCTATGTGTAGACATCACCAAGGCTAACATAAATTAGCCATTCAGAAGTATAGATGTATAGCTCTTGCGACTTGAGGCGTATTTTCTTCGCAACCTGCACGTAAAAACATTGTATGTACAACAGGCCGCACTTATGTTAAACTGCAGACTGCCTGCCATGGGCTGAAGCCACCCACTTGCATTTATACAAGTATAGTTACATCGGGTTTGTTTGTTTGTCTGTCTGTTTGTTTGCAAGACAACTCAAAAAGTTATGGATGGGAAGATCTGAAATGACCCAAGGAAGAAACTATTAAATATTGGGATTGATCCATATCACCGCCTGGATGCAGGAGGCGGTTATGTGTTCGCTGGGCGGAGGTTTTTGCTCTCCGAGTGTTTTTCTAGTTGTTGCTGATATGACCATATCCCAGTAGGGAGTAGAGAGGAGTCAGTTTGGAAAATGAGTCTCTATGGTTTGGGATTACACTAATGTGCTGGACATTGCACATCATTATAGTAGACTGTAGAGTGCCATTTGAAAAAGGGCAAAAGAGTATCATCAGGCCACATTTTTTTCTCATGTAAAACCAGTTGACTGGTTAACTGTAATACATGCAACTGTCATCCCAGTAGTGAGTTCACACTTTGGGGGTTAGCTCAAAGCAAGTATGAGGGTGTATTTGCATCAGCAGTCTTCTTGAAGGTTTTGCTCTGTCTGACTAGGTGTTAACAGCCGTTATTCTCCCTCCTATCAGCGTCAACGACAAGGCAATTCACTGAGCTGTTTCACACGTCCGTGTAACTTGTGCCTGCCAAAATTGTGAGTGGCATGGAGGGGTGGTGATCTGTCTAAATATTGAAAGACTTTTGGGAAACTATTACATTTGTTTTGACTCAATAATCCCTCACTTAACTTTAGGGTAAATGTTATACTACATTATAATAGATTTTCATGTCAGCTATGTGCTATGGCACTCATTAGGGTAAATAGCTTTCTCAATTTCCATTTCGTTTCACTTATAGAGCGCCAAAACATTGTCTCATGGCACTTTACAGAGTGTTAAACATTCAGAGAGAGCCCATGAGTAACAGGGGTGAGGAAAAACTCCCTAGAATTGGAGATACATATAGGAAGAAACCTCGGACAGATCCATGACTCAAGGGCCCAACCCATCTGACAAGGGTCAGTTACAGTACAATAAGGTCATTTTTATTATCAGAAAGTTAAATTAGCCCATGTAGGGAATAAATTGGATTAGTCATTTCTCTACATGTATGTTCATCTCCGTTATTTATGTTCCTATGGCACTCAAATATTATCTCACTTTACCACTCACATCACTGGCACTTTCTGGCATAAAGCCAAATATTGTTTGCTTCACCCCAGAATAATGCTATAATAGCCAAGTGTTGCATTTTCATGTCTAATTACTGAAGAAGATAGACTACCTGCACGGCCAGAGCTGTCAGTGTTTTTTAAATGCTAAAATCAATCCTCTTCCTCCAGAGATGTATATGAAATTGAATGTGTTGCTAATAAAATACTAGCTCACTGAGGATTCACATAGGATGTCATTTTGACTATCTATGGCCAGAAGAGGCTAAACAAACTAATTGAGGGATGGTTCATACAAGCCTGTCACAGTTCTAATAGAACACTAAAGCAGGAGACCAAAAAATCACAATTCAAAAGTAGGATTTATGTTCACAGCACTGGTTCAGGAGGTAACTCGGACAAGCATTCACAGCAACTTAGGTTACACAGGTCTTCGATTCTGAATGGAGTAGGCCCAGACCCTCTGTACTAATGCGATGCAAAAAGTTTGTTTTACTTTTCTGAGTTTCCCAAACATTTTTCAAACTTTTTTTTCAACTGTCTCCATCTTTCAAAGGTATACAGTATATACAAATCCTATACAAATCCTTGTCTTATTTCGGACTTTGTCACAACGTATTTCGGATTCATAACAAGGTATTTTAGGTTTGTAACGTTTATCTGACGCATTTGTAGCTGCAGCTGTGGTAACTAGAGCAGAGCTGGCAACCCAGATGCCGAAACACTACTGACTTTGTGTTTAGTAGATAGGTGGAGGGTGGCGCTTCAGGCCAAAACACAACGGCTGTGTCTGAAACATAAGTACACACGCTGGGCAGTGTGCATTTTCCGGAAGTTACGTCAGAATAGACTGTCTGAAAGTCAAGCGCTCTTACTAGATGGGTACTTCGTTTGGCGTGATTTCCAAGCGTGCATCCATGCATCTGTTTTGGCCTCAGATATCCCATAATCCATTGCGCAGCGCAGGTCAAGCTCCACACGTCATGCAAATCGTCAACATCCCTCCCGGAGTCAGGGTACGCCAACTAGTTAGTGCTGTCCAAATGTAGGTAGGGACCAGGGTGGGAATTATACCAAGGCCATGAGGCCATGGCCGCCGTTGCCCTACACTTTGGCCTTGATGCCCTGTGAAAAAAAACCCATCATAAGGCCACAGTGGCCTTTATGCCCCTGACTTAGGGTTGCCAACCATTCAGTATAATACGGAATCGTCCCGTATTTGACACGTAAAAGTCTTGTTCCGTATTGAACTGATACGGAACGCTCTTTGCTCTTTGAGTGAAATTAGGTCCGGTGCTTCACCTGATAATTTGCTGCGCAATTGATCACGCAATGCCATGATTGGGCCTCAACTTAAAGAAGTTTGAGGCTGTGTTAGTGTTTCTCAAAGCCTACAGCGGCTCGCAGGTCTATGTATTTGTGTCGAGATAACCCTGAAATGTAAAACCATTGAATTTTACTCAGTGGCCTTTGTGCCCTATCATGTGGCCTTGGTGCCCCTAAAAAAAAAAAGAAGGTGAAGGCCAAATGGCCTTGCCCCTAAAATGACGAAATTCCCACACTGGTAGGGACGCATACTGAGGAGCAAGCTAACTGAGACGCTACTGGAAAGAAGGTACTATCCAGCGTGCGCGCTTGACTTCTGGACACAGCCAACATGTCAACATCAACATCAGTTGAGGGCGGCAACTTCACTTTTAAATGACAATATCCTGGCCGGACTATACTGTTGTTAGTGATATAAGTATTTGAAATGAGCATGATTTCTTAATTTCTAGCATTAGCAATGCATTATCATAGAACGTTTCTCTGTCATTATGCTGAGATGCTGAGGAAAAGAACATTAGCGCTTGCCATTGGAAGCTCCATAGCAGCCTATGTGCTGGATCCTGCCTAGCTGGCAACCTCAAGGGGGCGGGGGAGGGAATCTACCACTCTGCAGTTTTGGCCAAAATCTTACTTATGGTTCCCTCATGCACAAATGCACAAACATATGCTATGAATGACCTAATAAGTAGACTTGATATTATATAGAGGGCTGTCTCTTAGAAACAATGCAAATAGGAGTCGATTGGTACTGATGGAATTAGGTTTTAATGACTTGTTGGTGAAAGCAACGAGTTAACAAACCTAAAATTAGGCCTCAAATGATCTAGTCTTCATTATCAATAAATTCCAGAAAAAGTTCAGATAAAATGGGTACATAAATGGCACTATTTATATTAGGTAAAACATTTACAACAAGTATGGTATAAACACATGTTAATACGAGCCACAAACACCTGAAGTCAGAAGGAGGAAACAGTGACCCCTTGTGACAGCAGATGGGTCGGACAGTGCGTGTACAACTCTTCATTGAGGCAGAGGGAGGATCATGATCTTCAAAGGATCCCTAAATCCATATCTCAGCAGCACAGTGTGGTGAAATACCTATTAATGAGAGCATGTGATCTGGAACAGAGCTGTTCCCTGGGAGCCTAATCGTCACAAGGTCACATCCTCATGCTGCTGCCCATCGTGCTCTTCCAGCGGTAGCATTTCAGTCACAATGAGGTTGAGCAGTCCCCCTCTGCGTGACCGGAGTTGAGTTTGACTGCACCACTGGAACAACTTAGCCCCGTCACATTCACACCTCCCTCTCCTCTCTGATCCACTCCATTCCCTCGCTCCACACATTGCTCTATTTCACCTCCTCCCTCCTCTTCCTCATTCTCACCTCCTCCCTCCTCTTCCTCCTTTTCACCTCCTGCCTCCTCTTCCTCCTTTTCACCTCCTCCTTCCTCTTCTTCTTTTTCACCTATTCCCTCCTCTTCCTCCTTTTCAGCCTCTTCCTTCTTTTCAGCCCCTCCCTCCTCTTTCTCCTTTTCAGCTTTTGTCGCCTCCTCTTCCTCCTTTTCACCTCCTGCCTCCTCTTCCTCCTTTTCAGCCCCTCCCTCCTCTTTCTCCTTTTCAACTTTTGTCGCTTCTTTCTCCTTTTCAGCCCCTGCCTCCTCTTCCTCATTTTTACCTCCTGCCTCCTCTTTCTCTTTTTCAGCTCTTGTCGCCTCTTCCTTTTGAGCCCCTGCCTCCTCTTCCTCCTTTTGAGCCCCTACCTCCTCTTCCTCCTTTTCAGCCTCTCCCTCCTCTTCCTGCTTTTCAGCCCCTGCCTCCTCTTCCTCCTTTTCAGCCTCTCCCTCCTCTTCCTGCTTTTCAGCCCCTGCCTCCTCTTCCTCCTTTTCACCTCCTGCCTCCTCTTTCTCTTCTTCAGCTCTTGGCGCCTCTTCCTTTTGAGCCCCTGCCTCCTCTTCCTCCTTTTCAGCCTCTCCCTCCTCTTCCTCCTTTTCAGCCCCTACCTCCTCTTCCTCCTTTTCAGCCTCTCCCTCCTCTTCCTCCTTTTCACCTCCTGCCTCCTCTTTCTCTTTTTCAGCTCTTGTCACCTCTTCCTTTTGAGCCCCTGCCTCCTCTTCGTCTACGCCCCCGCCTCCTCTCTCCATCCTCTCCATCATGTTGTCTTCTCCTTCATCTCCTTCCTCTGCTGCCCCCTCCTGGACACGAGTGGGAGTGCGTTTTACCTGTTGAACTGATACACACGCAGAGAACATCACAGAGAACTGACTCACAGAGAAATGTTATACTTATAATGATAATCACAACAATTGTCATGTTTCATAAAGATAATCCAAAGAGTGAAATGTTAACTCATACTGTTAGTTATGATTTTATTGGAAGCAGCCCTTACACTGACTCCACCTCTTTCTATGTCAGACCATTTGATAAAATCAAAAGATTTAGATGTTATGGACTATACCTTTATACTTCATTTTCTTCCCATCTCTGCTCAGGTAACATGTTGCCATCAGCAGGGTGACAAAAGGCAGACACCGCAGAACAAAAACAATTACATCCTCTTGGACAATTTCTGATACGACTGCCCCACTCTCAGCAGCAGCATCATTGATCCTGCGTCCTCCATCTGTTGAGTAACAAATATGTCTGTCAAGGCTTTAGGTGACTTGAAGATCACTAATCATCACAATAAAAACAAGGCTGTCCATAGAGTCCATATAAATATATTCCTGCTGTTCCCGTTACAACATCATCCACCATTTTTTGTACCCATGGACAATCCAAGAAAATTGAAAGAAACTGAATGCATGGTTTCTTAATCTCTCACCATCTTTGTCAGAGGATTCCCCATGTTTATCTTCCCTTTTCAACGCAGTGACAGTCAGTTGTGTTCCAGCTCCATTCTCTCGGCGCAGTTTAGGTATGTCAACGATCACAATACAGACATACAAACCAGAATCCTTTGTCTGGACACTTTCAATGACCAGGTGAGGACAGGTTTCTTTGACTGGCTGGCTAGTGCTACCATAAAGTTTCTGCCCATTTCGCCACCAAGTAATTTTGAAATCCGTGAGATCCGAACAGCACTGTATCTGTGCACGATCTCCCTCTGTTAGGTTAAGAGTGGAAGGTGATTGGTGGACCTTAGTGTCCATTCCTGCAACTGTAGAGAACCAGAGAACATCAGGAGGTGAATCTGATCAATCACAGGACAGAAACACATGTGTATAAGTGTGGAAGGGATTCACATTCAGAAAAAAATACATATAACTGTAAATAATGCTCATTGCAACATTTTAAGTGCAAAGATTTACTTAGATTTGACCTAATGAAGACAAAAGATATCTGTTCATCAAAATATCACACCATTTAATAAAAATGCTCTTTGTTATCTCTTGAAAAAATGTACGCCATGTTGTCGGAAAGACCACTGTCAGCAAGGGCTTGTCTGTAAGGTCATTTGACTACAACATATAAAATAAACATCTCTGACTTTTAATTTACTTTTTCAACATAAAGCAACTTCTTCATCTCCGAGACCACTTACCTAATAAAAAAAGGCAGAAGACTTTGATCAGTGCCATCATGGGAACAACGTTGCAGATTGCCATCTTGTCTTGATCGAGGACGCTGTTGCTGGTTCCGGGGTGTCTGGCCTTTGTCTTCACCACAAGCAGGGCTGAGGCATGTATCGGTGTCTTTTCAGTTAGCGGAAAAGACAAGCAGTCCTCCACACCGCAATTGTGGTGAACAGGTTAAATATGCCCATTTTAAATAAACCCCATTTTCCAGTGGCCATTGTTGAATCTTAGCTTCTGAAGGAATTTACATTTTGATTAAAGTCAGATCGAAGAAAAAGTGTGATTTCTAAAGCAGTCATATAACCCATCACAGATCTTTGAAGATGTTTTATTCAAGGCCTCATTGAAACACTCCCCCTCCCTCACACACAATTAACCATTACACATCCAGATATCAAACAGGAAGTGGTCAAACATTCAAGTCACTTATTCTCACAAGCAGGAAACCGCTTCTGGAAGATGCAGATAAAGCAAACCACAGATCTTCTATTTGCTGTTTTTAAAAAGGCTTGAGACCTCATATAAGCAATCAAAGGGACAATCAAGGTACTGTCGCCATTTTACTATTTGCTTAGACTAAATAAAATCAAATATATGCAGCTATATGCAGTGTTCTTTGTGTTTATATCACCTGTTGGGACTAGACTATCTAAAGGTCAGTGTATATTCCTGTTCTTGTCTTGTTTCAGATAGGCTAGTTATGAAAAATGCACTGTGCGGCACTAGGTCAATAAGCCGACAAAACATATTAAAGGAACACAAAGTCGGCCACTTTACATCAGATATGGGCAGGGGTGTAGAATGTAGGCGGGTAAGGCATGAGGAAATGGATTGACGGGATCTCACCTGTCTGTTAAATAAGTTTAAGTTACCTTAAGATTCTCCATTCATCATTTGGTAAAAGTCCACATAATCTAGCCTAATAACATGATTATTAACACAATAACCTACATAACAAGATGTAGACAATTAAGGCCAATTAGGTTGCTGAAAAGTTTCACTGTTTCAATTCAGATCTAGGCTATATGGAAGCCCATTTCCGCCAGGGAAATAAAAAAAAAAAGTTTATGCTACAGTATGTCAACATTTTTAGATAAAAAGTCAAATTTTGAGATAGAAAAGTGAAAATGTTGAGATAAAAAGTCAAAATTTTGAGATAAAACCCACCAATAGATAAGGCCAGAGCCATATAAAGAATATATATGGCTCTGGATAAGGCATCTACAGACCCTTGAACATGGAATGGCATTGTTCCGTTGAAGATTATTGAATGTATTGCATGCACGGAGCGTGCGCTGAGCCGGTGGTTCTGTGCACGGTATTTACCAGTCATTTGTTATGTTAGAGCGCCATTTACTGGCCTTAATCAGAATCTACTTGGGAGTGTAGTAATAAATACTTCCTGCTTAGCGTTCATACTAACAAGAGCAGTCAATTAAATTATGGCAATATTAGCGCAGGAGCATGGTTTGGTGCTGTGCTGGCGGACTCCACACCATGCTCCTGAGCTAATACTGCCATAATTTCATAATGTGTACATTCGTTTGAAATAATCTTCAACGTAACCATGGCACTCCATGTTCAAGGGTCTGTAGGTGCCTTAACCATTGGTGGTTTTATCTCAAAATTTTGACTTTTTATCTCAAAATTGTCACTTTTACATCTCAACATTTTGACTTTTTATCTCAAATTTTTGACTTTTATATTTCACACTAGAGCTATCTATCCTTTTTTTTTTTCAGAAAAGGGAAAAAACAATGGCAACATTTTTGTCACCGATTATTCAACCAATCAGCGGTCTTTTCACGTGTTGTGCAACCCAGTGGGAGGAGCCCATTACCAAACAACTCTGAGGCGGGATTTTGCACGAGGCATTAAAGGAAATACACAGGATCTTGTTGTTACTTACTTTGTAGTTCCACGACTTGAAGAAAGTTTGACTACTCTGAACTCCAGGACAACGTTATAACGTCATTCAACTATGAACAACGACATCTTAAGACATTCTTCCGAGGATAAATCAGACTATTTTGTGAAAATGCACTTAACGGAGGTATGGTTGTGATCTAATTCTCTGAGTAACATGCAGCCTACTGTTAGGCACCAGCCTACCATTAGTTAGGCTGGACTATTCATTAGTTTATAAAGTCAACAGCAATGTTTTACCTTATTTGTGTGGCATTTGAATTCGTCACTTTAATACACAGATGCTAATAAACTACCTACCATTCAACTCCTAAAATCTCTCGCTGTAGGAGGTGACTCCTCAGGATCCTGACCGAGCACAACCTAATGGAACATCCGAAATTGTACGACGGTCAGCTCGAAACTCACTGACCCCAAAACGTCTGAGATACAACGACATTACTACGAATCCGCGCGGCACCAAACGAATTGTAGGTTGACAGTGTGTGTAACTTGAAGTAGTGTTGTGTAAAGCCTTAACAGATCCGTGTGCCTGTATCTCTTCTCTGTGAAAACATTTCATTCTGCATTACAGAAAGATGAGCGTAAAGCTTCCGACAGTGATCCTAAAGAAAATGAACAGATCGTAAGTGACATTATCATACACATAACTAAGTGATGTAATCCTAGACATAAGTGTGTTATGCAAGTTATTTGCAGTTGCAGAGAATGCGTCTTTCTGGTTTGCCGTCTTTTCCAATGGCCCTGCACTGTGTTGATCTTGAATTGTTTCCAGGGCCTATCCGAGTACGAGTTGGAACGGCTTGAGAACATTCGACAGAACCAGGCCTTCCTCACATCCCTGAACTTACCACAGGTAGGCCTGCAGCTTTCAATCATACAGCAGTCTCCCCATTCATGCATTAAATACACATTTTCCTATAACTCTCTGACCTATGTCATATCCCGGTATGTAAACAAGACAGGCAGTTTGTCATGGGCTACATGAACTGACTCGCTCTCCTGCACAGGTAGCCGAGATGCTGAAGCCAAAGAAGCCTACTCAGTTGGGCCTAAAGAGGTAAGATCTCCCCCAAAAGAGTGTGCATACTGGTATGACTATAATGTATGTGACCAGTGACTCAAGTCTGTCAGTGCCCAGGGTGTATTTCCAATATGTATGACCTGATTTGGCAAACTGAGTCACAACGACCCAAAATTCAAAATTGAGCATAATGGTATCAATGGACAGAGGACACAATGAGCTTTAAAAATGATAGCCTGGTGAAAGTCGTATCTTGAATTGTTGTCAAGATACAGCATTTTGAATCATAGCCTCCTGCCATCTTTTTCCAACTGATAGAAATCACATTTCAAGTTACAGGTTACAGGCAGGTACAGGTAGGATCTGCCCACTTGAATAATACATTTTGTAACTACATTCTTGTCCTAATTGAAACTATTCCTCCTTTTTCATATAACGCTAAAAAAGAAAGTTTTTTTTTTAAGTAATTGGCCTGTATCTCAAACTTATGTGACTAATGTGTGACTCATTTTGTCAGATCGGGTCAGATTTTCAGTCAAATGCATAACAAGTTATATGATAACTATAAATCATAAATCATAAATATTATGATTTATACAATACTTGTCTTGCTGTAGTATAATTTCACTGAGAACGAAAGTGTCTGTTGAAAAAGTGAATGAAAGAGCTGTATAATGTAAACCGTACTAATTGCCATGATCAGATTTTGTTGGTGAAGACTGTGACTGCATGTGACATGTGACGGAGTGTAAACTCTGAGCATTGGAATATGTACAAAGATCCTTCAGAACCTTTTCAACTGTCTCTGATATGTGTTAGTCATGGTTTGAACGTGGGCAAACTAGACATCAGCTTTTAATTAAACTGTTCAAGGTTAAGATATAGCTTTGCTGAATGTCCAAAAAGTATTAGAGAGAAAAAATATACAATCATCATGGTCATATTTGTCCTTTGCAGGGAAAAGGTTGTGAAAGAGGTCCTTCCTGCAAGGAAATCATTGCGTCTACAGCACAAAGATGTAGAGTCCACAGACGTGGCGAATCTCCCAGCTGAACTTAAAGAGGAGGTGAGTTGAATGACTGCTGACTACCTCTGGGTGTGAGATATAACCACACTCGCATGAATATGTATCATAAAGACATATAAATGCATGCCCACACGTTGATATGCTCATGATTATTTCAGCAGGTGGTGCGTAGTCTGAAGGGGCCTGTCCCAATGTGTCCAGTGAATTTGGAGGAGGATAGCCCACTGCCAGAGACTCTTCTCCATCTGTGGACTGAGGTGTGATGTGACGATCTATTACAGTTTCAGTTCATCGTTTAGTTTCGGTGTTGTGCTTGGGTCTGTTAATTACTGCTTATTGTTTTGAGTAGATGTCATTCCTGATTCAATCCTGTTTTCTTAGGAGCCTGTGAAGTGTGAAAGGAAGAAGACCGTGGACCTGAAGATGTAGGTTTACATATAGAACTAAAAACAAGTCTTTCGGAACAAAATATTTTCATAACTGTGGTCCCAGTAAACACATGGGGATAATGGCAACATCATTAGACGGTACCAGGCAGTCATCTCATTCGTTTTTGTTTGTTTGTATGTGTGTGTGTGCGATAGGTACAAGGAAAGCCTGCAGAGGATGCGTATAAATGAGGACCGCGTGGTGAAGGTGGTAAAGGATCGCATCTTCTCCGCCGCGTTCCACCCGTGTGCCAGCAGTCTGCTCATGGCCGCCGGGGACAAGTGGGGCCGAGTGGGCGTCTGGAACCTGGTGAGGGGCACACACATGCAGCGAGAGCAACGCTTACAGGCCACCCGCAAATACAGAGACACAGATATGTATACACACATGATATCTGTCCTGAAATACACGTACAGACATACAGTATGCAAGCTATCCTGAAATCTACACAAAACTCAGACTCTGAATGTCGAAATGTACAAATAGCAACTCCCCTGAATCTGACCCAGCATATAGCACATGTCATGAATTTGTAACAACAACACACACACACACACACACACACACACATACACACACACACACACATACACACACACACACACATACACACACACACACACACACACACACACACACACACACACACACACACACACACACACACACACACACACACACACACACACACACACACACACACACACACACACACACACACACACACACAGACAGACAGACAGACAGACAGACATAAATTCCTTTGTACTAATATCCTCTGATTCAACACTCATTGAATGGACTTTGGCCGTTGGATAATAACAAAAAATCTAAAATATAGAGCCTAAAATGTCAAATCTGTGCTCTCAGTTTAAATCTGACTTTGTTAATAGTTGTGTTTATTTTCATTTATCTGACTTTGTCCTTCAAGGATGCCGGTTGGGGAGACAATGGAGTTCTGCTGTTCGAACCTCACACTAGGCCGATCACCTGTATGACCTTCTCCAGGTCACGACCTTCGACCCTGATCACTACTAGTTATGATGGCGCAGCACGGGCAGGAGACATCGAACGAGCTGTGTTTGAAGAGGTTTGAACTGCTAACATGGGTTGAAATTGAGTGGCATGCAATTGACAATAATTATTATCTTCTTACAAAATACATTTTATTTGATCTTGAAATTTCATGCTATGAATTGATGTTAGAAAAGGTGTTTATTGTTTAGATGACCCACTTTTCTTATTTCCTTTGGTTTTAGGTCTACCGCTCTGATGAAGGGCTGAAGGGCTTTGACTTCCTGTCACATGACTTTACTACTCTGCTCATTGGAGACGCAGGAGGAGATGTTGCTATTGTCGACACACGGACCCCAGGGTATGAGTTCACTTTGGTGTTAACACTCCAAATTGGTCTTCTCTCCCACATTGGTAGGGCTGCTCATACAAAGAATATCGTTCTCGTTAATAAACTATAACGATAATGACATGAAGAATGATATTGTTGGGGATAACTTTCAGGGCGATTTTGAGATTTATAAAAAGCAAACAGCCTATCAGAACCCATACCATTTTAGCCATCATATTCATAAACACAAGTAGAGACTTTGCTTACCATTGGTCACTGTGGATGCTTTTATGACTGGTTCTAGTTATCTATTGCTGTTCTTGGTGTGAATGGCCCTTAAGACTCATTTTATATGTCTATTCACAGGATATCCCATGAATCTCTGCACACTCTGGACCCAAAGACTTTGCGCAGTGTCCATGTCCACCCCATGCAGAAGCAGTATTTTGTGGTGACTGACAGCAGGTGACCTTAACTGAATTCATTCCAGTGCCTATTATTTGTACTTAACCTTAATACACATGAATATGATTCTTCCCTTTCTTGGGTGGACAAGTTTGTGTTAATTACGTCATGGAGACTCACTCCTATATTTAAAGAACATGGAACAGATTCCAGTAGGATATGAACCAATAGTAGCTGGTGTGATATTGTAGTGATTTGGTTATAATGTATTGTTGTGTGTTTACAGTGGGGCTCACATCTATGATGTGCGGAACCTGAACAAGAAGTCCAGCAAGCCCGTGTCCACTCTGAACGGCCATTCCCGCAGTGTGTCCTACGCCTACTTCTCCCCAGACACGGGAAACCGAGTACTCACTACCTGCATGGACGACAAACTCAGGTGAGTGTGTGTGTGATTTGCTTTGTCAATGAAGGCTTTTCCCTCTTATTTTCAGTGTTTTTGTTGTTGTTGCAATTAAATTGCCATCCCCTTTAGACTCTGCTGTTATTTCTATGTCACTGATTTCTTCCTGTTGACTCCCAGGGTGTTTGACACGTCACAGCTGGTCTCCTCAGCTCCTCTGATGACCACCATTAGGTGAGTGAGTTTAGGCAGCCGGGGACACTCAAGTCTCTGCTAGACACTATGCACAGATACTCTCGTGCTCTCTGCTTTGGATTTCTGACAAAAATAAATCAATGCATTCTGAATATAACAATAATGCAATGACGTAAGCTCAGTTATATGGGGAAAAACACCCTTAACTTTTTCAATTGAGAGTACCTTGGAGTTTCTTTTGGTTTTTGCCATTTAGTTTCCCATCCACATGTATGGGCTACAAGTGTGTGCATGTCCTATAATCAACATACACTGGTGTTACTTTGTATAATGTTTGTATTTGTGTTGGCGACAGGCACAGCACACACACGGGTCGCTGGCTGTCCAAGCTGCAGGCAGTGTGGGACCCGAGGCAGGAGGACTGCTTTGTGGTCGGCAGCCTGGAGCGGCCGCGCAGGGTCAAGGTGTTCCACGAGAGCGGACAGCTGGCACACGTGTTCGAGAGCCCAGACTACCTGACGACAGTCTGCTCAATCACAGCCTTTCACCCCAGCAACGGAGCGCTGCTCGGGGGCAACGCCAGTGGCAGGCTCCACGTCTTCACCTAGGCCTCCGCCCCGACAACCATCTCATCACTTCCTGTCACATCCACACCACTTCCTTTGCTCTGTTTGCATCAGTTTCATAAAATCAGTTGTTTTACAAAACAACAAACACTTGTTTACCATTCTTGTATGTTGTATTTTATTAAAAAATAAACAAAAACCTATTAACAATGATGTTAGTTTTATATGGATTTATGGAAAATAACATGGGGAAAAAAATGCACACTACATCAAAGACAAAACATTTAATACTGTTACAGGAATGCGCAACACAACTGTTTGATGCATTCCTAATACAGGATATGAGAATATTAGCTTAAATGTGGCTGCCTTATTTTTTTCCTTTATCATTTGTAGTCAATCAGATCTCAAAATAACTAAATAAACAAGGATAAGCATGTTGAACATTGTGAACAAACATCCAATTACATATCAGTAGACATAATACTCAAGGGAAGATAGTTTAGTTAAGCTATCTGTAAAGTCTTGACTTGTGAAAGATTTCAGTTTAATGGTCGTAATCAGACAGTAGTGTCTTCCGAGTGATGGGCCTCTTCTTACTGCCGTTCCTGGCACGACAGGACAGCTTGCCCTTCTGAAACTAGTCGGTCAGACACGGTAAAGGACTAGGATGGTTGTTTCCTTCACCATGGACAGAGCCTGCAATCAATCAGGATCTGGATCACATTGGTTTTTTTTGTTTCTTTTTTTAATTTTTGGAAAAACAAAGAAAATATGGATAAGCTACAAAATACATACAGGGGCTTAACAGAATTCAGGTAAATGTGAATAAATACCATAATTTCATTAGTGTCTATTCACTAATTGATCCCTGAACTAGGAAAAGAAAAGCACAATTGCCTACTGAGGAAAATATTCTGCAGGCTCAGCATAAGGTTGAAATATGCTAGTTTAATGACAGTTTGGAAGCCTTGTTATTGTCTGACTTTTGAAGTGTACTCATTTTGTTGAGTCCAAAGCTTTCGGTTTCTGATCTCATGTAAACACCAGCCAACATAAAGAAAGTCCTTGTATCTGGAAGATGAAAGGGCTGTAAACATGATCAGAGTGCTGTGGATTTTAGAATGACTAACTAGCAGTCGTGTAATGCCCTCTGAATTCATATATGAAGTCTAGCCTAACTAAACTACCATCTTGCTAAGATTTACATGCTGGGAGGGATAACCCCATAATGTTTAACCTGATAATTTGGTTTAATTGGGAGGGGACATGGAAACCATGTGTTTGTGCAGAACAACAGTGGTCTGAAAAGCATAGAGCAAGAGATTCTCTGAGAAACGATCCATCCAGTCCCCCCATTCAAATGTCTCAATGTTCACATATCTTCTAATAAAAAGTCCTCCTCCTTGAAGTCAGTGGCTCCTGTGACTTTAACGGGATTTCTTCGACCTCACCTTTGTATTGGCGCCCTTCTTCTCATGAAGAAGTTGGTGGTTGATCAGAGAGCCCAGCTTGTGCAAGTTCTTGCCACAGATGTGGCAGATGTACTGCCCTTGGTCATGCACTTCGCTCTCGTGGGCGTTCAGTGCCCGCGCCGAGTCAAACGACTCGCTGCACATGCTGCACTTGTGCAGCCGCGACGTCATGTGGATGACAATGTGCTTCTCCAGGAAGTGGAGCTCTCGGAAAATCTTCTTGCAGATGTTGCAGCGGTACGCCCCGGTCCGGTCGGGACCGGCCTTGTGCGCAGGAACAGGCTTTTTGCTGCTCTCCTCGATTACCTGCTGCAGGTAAGAGGCCTGCTGTACGGGACTAGCTTGCAAAAAGGCCTTACGGTTCAGTTTTGCCAACTTGATTTTCTCCCTGTTCCTGGACGCTGGCGCCTGCTTGCCTTTGCGGCTCTCCGTCTGCTGTTGACTGGCAATCTGTGGCTCAGGCATCTCAGGCAGCTGAAGCGGTCCTGGCGGCTGCTTCTTGTGCTTCTTTTTGCTCTGCCGTTTGACACTTCTGGGTGGCGACTCACTGAAATGCTCCATGGGTGGCAACGGACTAAAATGCCCACTAGGTGGCGACGGAGTGCGCTGTGCCCTCCGCGGCGGCGGCGGCTGAGATTTCTGTTGCTTAACCTGCTTCACCTGCTTCACCTGCTTCTTCCGAGCCAGCATCATGTCAGAGCCCTTGTGGTGGACTCTGAAGTGGCCCTGCAGTGCCCTGTCCGAGGCAAAGCGCAAGGGACAGCAGGGGCACTGGTGGGTCTTCTCCGGGTTATGGATGGCCATGTGGGCGCTCTGAGCTATCTGGGATGGGAAGGTCATGTTACAGATGTTGCAGTCAAGTGATGAATCCCTCGTGTGCATCTTCTGGTGCACTTTCAGCCCTGAGATGGACATGCACATCTTTCCACAGATGGGGCAGAACAACTTCTGCTGTGTCTGCCGCCTTCGTCTCTTTTTAACTGGAGAAGACAAAAGGGAAACAATTCTTCATGACAACAGACAAATAATATATGAATGTAATTTGCTTTTACATTTATATACTCAATATTTTCTGTTTTGGTTAAGACTTTTATGGTTGATCTGAACACATAACAAATGACTCAAATGAACATCAATCAGTTTTGTCTGTCAGTGTTTTTTCCCTCTGACTGTATGATTACTGTATATTCGCTCACCTGGTGGTTCAGCTGACTGGAACTCTGCATCAACGTGGTATTCTGCATGTGGAGCTCCAAACCCAAAGTCATGATCAACTACAAGGGCGTCACTGTCTGATTCCTCCTCAATGACGACCTCGGCCACGGTATTTGAAGCACCTGATTGTAAATTGTCCATCGAAAACACCTCGACGATCTTAAACTCCGTATCCTGTGCAGGATACACCTCACTGTGGTCTACCATCACCTCCAATTCTGCAGGGGAAAAACACAGTCGACAGAAAGAAAACGTTACTTTTTAACGATGTTACTGTAACACATACATATGTGAACATTAACAAGAGAGAGTACATCAAACACCACTTTTTTGTCAGACTTCCTGGCCTGTTAATTACATTAGAAACAACTAGGACACAGGCCGTCTGCATATCCCATATTGTCCGCAGCGTTTCCGTTTTGTCTCCAATTAACACATAACCTGGGCTTTTTAGCGGCGTTGTTTTCTTGTAGGCCTAGGCCTAATATATAGCTCTACATATAAAGAGAAATAGGACTGTGTAAAAAAAAAAAAACAGTGAAGACAGCTAGCGATAGCGTTAGTCAACTTGGGAGGATTGGTGGCTAGCTGGCTAGTTAGCGAGCGAGTTTCAGTTTCAGTTAACTTTTTTGTCTTTACATAAATACTTCAAAACGTTGAGCCATCAAGTTACTGTTTTGGAGAGGGGTGTATGCATTACAACCCCCTTTCAATTGTTACACTGTAGCTGTCTGATTGGGAATGTTTCGTCAACTGTAACCGAGCATTTCACAAAGGAATGAGGAAAATGTTCGGGATGTGTTGCTAGCTAAAATGCCTGGCCACGGCCAAGACTGGGGCCATCTTGCTTATTAGGCTACATAGAGCCACGTTTCGTTGCAGACAAATATGGAATAAACGCATGTGTAAACCAATAACAAGATGAAGTACTGCAATTTATAGTTTTAATCACTCAGTACTTACCCATTTCAGCTCTGATTTTAATATCTAAAGTTTGTCCGGTTTCGCGCTGCATACGAAGGTCTTCCTCTCGGAAAATCACTGTTGTGAATGCTGACTGGTTTTCGGTTCTGTCGCCACCTTGAGGCAAGGAGTGTCACGAAATGTATTTGAAAGTGAAATGTGTGATGCTCCTCAAAACACTGAATGTAACTACAGAAGTATTAGTGCTTTAAGTATATTCTGAGTATTGTAGCCCTGTTTTTCCCTTCTTACTATTTTGGAGGAGTAAGCTGTAGTCTACAGGCTCTCCAGGCACCTCAATATCACAGCCAATGGATATGACTGACATTTCCTCTTTGAGATATCTCAGGGCCTGTGGTGCAGAACTTAGTCAAGTCACCCACATGCTATTCAGATATTAACTCTTGTATGTACTCCAAGATAAAAAATCTATGTGATTACCATTTAATGTTATCTAGTATCAAGCTTCCAGGAGTCTGTAATATCCTCACTGGCCGAATGGTGGCAGTGCAGCAAGCAACAACACTTATTGGTGGCTTGAGCATTATTTGCTTGGTTGCCCACACTATAGGGTGGTGTAGCCACTGTCTATGGGTGTAGCCATTGGTTGTTGCTATTGTTTGTTCTGCTGCTGAATGTGTGCTGCCTGTATGTTACTGCAGTTAATTCACTGACCAAGGTCTATATGCTTAGATGTTGGATACTGTAAGATGAGACAGAGATGATGATTCTACTTATAAATCTTTCCATTTTATAAGAAACCATGCACTGTCACAAGGATGGCAGAAGGAGACGGGTGTGTGTGTGGTTTGGCCCTGGGTGGTGAGTCGTGGAATGGAGACTTTGATTAAAGATGATGGGTTCCTGAAGGTTGTTGTATTGTATGATATGGGTTGTAGTAATGTAGTAGTGAAGGATCTGGGCTCGCGTGCAGCCTGAAAAGTCGAGGGTTCAATTCCTGGCGTCCGCCGTTGTGCCCTTGAGCAAGGCACTTAACCCCAAGTTGCTCTGGGGACCATGTGATCCCTTGTAATATAGTTGGCATATGTAACACTTAGGCAAATTTTTATGTAAATGTATATTCTCTGTGCTTTATTTGCACCCACATCCCTGTTAAAGACACTAAAAGACCTTGAGGCCTTTATGTTTAGAAAATATTGGATTGTATCTGTGTGCAGTGGGGACTCAAGCCACTTGGTCATGTGACCTGTGAGTACATTGACACACTGTGAGAGTATTGCACTAACTCTGTGTTGGTGACCGTTGCTTGTTAAGCCTACCTTACACTGACAGACTTTGACAAGATTTGGGACAGATTCTTTAAAGATTGTATAGTCTTTGAGTAAAGCTTGAATGAGGGGCATTAGAAAACAACAATCTTTCAAGAATCTTTCCCAAATCTTGTCAAGTCTGTCAGTGTAAGCAAGGCAGGCTTTAGCTGCACTCGGCACTTGTGTCTTCCCCTTCCTCGGTGTCTCTTTCCCCGATCTGACTCAGAGTACCTCCTCTCTAGCACTGCCGTCATTTCCCAACTATTAGCCGCGGCTTATACATTACATTGGTTGTGCAAGATTTCCTCAGCTATGAGGGGCAGTTAATATGATGTTAATATGGTTTTCGTGTCTTTAGACTTGCATAAAACCCCGCGGCTTATACACAATGTGGCCGATAAACAGGAAATAACTGTACCAATAAGTTATTGGCAATAACTGGCGATGCTAGTCCTTCTAGAACTGTCAGTCGATTCAGTGCAAGTAGTACATTAATGTGCTAACATGTCCTTGTAGATCTGTGCCTTGATTGCTCCCTTTTTGTAAGCCACTTTAGATAAAAGCTGTTGAGCTTTTCTGCAATCCCCAATGGCCTCGCAGTGTCCGTGAAACAGCCTCTGAGTGGTGCATGGGTAAACGTTTCCTTGACTGCCCACACTGTAGACCCACCTGTGTGTGAAAAAGCCATGCAGATGGATGTACTATGAAACGAGGTAACTCACCCAGGTAACTTTGGGAATTAACCACTGATCTCTAAAAGAACACTGCACTAAACAGCTATTGTTTCTAAAGTGGTGTGCTGTTGGAGACCAGGGATTGAGTCATTGACAAATAAGGCTTTTAAAAATGTGTTGTTAAACAAGTCCTTTTTAAAATGGACAGAATGCATTTTTTTTAAGTTAGAAGACTGTGTTTAAACTAGTCAATGGGTAATGGGTGTGCAACATTTACTGAGATTTTAATACATTTTTAGACTGTATTTGCAATTTTACCACCCCAAAAATGTCAGGTGGTAAAACCAAAACTTTCTACAAAAAAAATAAGTAAGAAATTATTCCTGAGTGTCTACAGTGCTGAACACATTATTTTGTAGTTCACCTGGTATTAAAAGTAACTTATGAATACTTTATTGTGTACTTTATCTATTCGCATTTTAATACTTTATTAAAGTGTGAATAGATACTTTACAAACAATAATAAAAAACATATTGCTTAATAGAATAATTAGGTTAGACTCATTTTTCAACCATTTGTTAACTTTAATATATTATGCCTTGGTTTATGAGTGTTTTATCGGAATGCATCACCTGACGATGCACAATGTCAGGTTTCGGACCCGATTACCTTTTGAGGTAGCTGGATAAGCCAGTACTCTTGCTTTGTCGTACACCCCTTTACTTGGTTTTTCCATCAGGATTGTATTCACACCATAGCACTTTGCTTTCAGTAATTTTCCCCAGACTTTTAAACTAAATATTTATTGAAATAAAACATAGTTTCAGTCAATTCTTGGTCTACACTTTGTTGCGTTGAGTTGTAGAATGTGTAATATGACCTCTGACCTCACATCCTGGAACCCTGGACGCTCCGGATTCATGTTGGGACCATGTCCAGATCAAGTCCTGAATGGGTTTGATTCCCGCCTAACCAGTCTTATGAAGAACACAATACTGCAAGTTGTGAAAACAGATATCTGCAAGACTGTAGCCGTTCACTGAATATTTCCCATCAGCAACAAAGATTAAAGAACTATCAAAATAAGTACCAGTACCTTTAACACCTTTAACACCTTTAACAGTGGATTTCCCCCCCCTTAGTTTGTTAACTCCTTCCCTCACGAGTAAGCAAGTGTGCCGAGAGGAGGACCTAAGTTCCTTAGCGGAGCTTGGAATGGTCCCTTAGGCAGTTAACTTGTGCTCAGTGTCCTGGCGTCAACACACACGTACATACAGTGTACACACACACACACACACACACATACACACACACTCTCTCCCATCACATCAAATAAACATAAAACACCAGTAGAATGTCTGAACTAGAGAATCTTTATTAAATAACCAGGTGTGAATTTTCAAAGTCGGTTGCACTACTCAGAACCAAAAGAGAAGACAAGCCATCCATCCATTTTGTGAGTTCGAATAACGACTGATGTATCTCCCAAAGAGCAAAGCTGCACAGACTGCCCTGCCTCCCTCTCCCTCTACTGTCCAACTTTATCTTTTGTAATAACAAACATACACACCTCTCCTACCGCCCAAAGACAGAACAGAATTGCCTGGCAACCAGCATGAAAAAAAAAGCTTCATTAACTATCTACAGAGCGGGCAGATGCCAGCTGGGAGCAGGAAGTAGTGATGAAATGATGAGCTCTTACACAAAAGGGTCAAAGGTCAAGTTTGTCTCTCAGGAGAGAACAGAGAGGGCGGGTGAATTCAATTCAGTCCATTAGCCGCTAATTCTAGTGCTAGTCTATACTGGAAGCTGAAACAGAAACAAAACAAAAGAAAATCTCTTTTTTTCCTCATAAACAAAATGAAGTCCAGGACTAGGTTTAAGGCTTCACCAGAAAACCAGCCAAAAGGAAGGTTAGTGGCTAAATACTTGAATTGAGACATCTTCCCCTTCTCTTTAAGTGTGTTTCCATCAAAAAGTGCAAAATAAATAGCATTCAGTAACAAGGAACTGTAATCTCTTCTAACTGGACTCTGATTTGAGATTGCAGTCTCTCGGGTGACCAAAAACCGAACATCATCAGAACAGGTTCATCAGAACTTTAGAACTTTCTAGAACAACTTCAGCAATCGAACAAAGCAGATACCAGAGAGGGAATGGAGAAGGATCACAAGTTCTTGCCAACAATGAAAGTTAGTTCATGAAGAGCTAAATGACTACACTGAGAACTAATGTTAAGTACACTGTTTTTTTTTGTTTTTTTTTTAAACCGAGATATCTCACAGTACTAAACCAGTAGGCTTTAGACCCGACAACGCTAGGGCCCAGGGCACGGGTTAGGTGTAGTTGCTTGTTTTGGGTTTTTTTCATGGGTAGTTTGGGGCGTTGGGTTACTGATTGGGGTAAGGTGTTGTATGTTCTGGCTTACAGCAAGAGCTTTGGTAAAGGGGGATAAACACATCCTTCGCACACATACACTCACGCACACACACACACACACACACAAACAATCAATCTCACACACACACTAGGGTTGGATACCTTTCGCAACTGAACCAATAACGGTACCAGAACTCAACGGTACTTTTTCAGGTACCTTACTCTAACTGAACTGTAACCACACACACACACACACACACACACACACACACACACAATATCTCTCTCTCACACACACACACACACAAACACACACACACTCACACACACACTCACACACTTCATACTTCACATTCACACCATTCTTCACATGCACTCTCTCACCAAAGTAACGTGACAGGTGGATTATGGCAGATGGAAAACAGTCCTTTAAATATTTGACTTCTAATATGACCACAATGCAAATGCATGTTCTTTTTTTTCTTTTATATGTTGCAGGAACATCAAACTAGGACAGGATTTCCTGTGAGTGTAACTGCAGTTTTAAACAGTCTCAGTGCTGTTCACCTTCAGAGGGTCCATCACTGCTTGAGCAGGAAACAGGAAGTCATGTGGGTGAAGGTGTTTCTCCAGACTCATAGTCCCTCAGCAGAAACAGAGCCACAATGGCGGCGCATTGAGGAAACAAAGCAAAGATGGCTGCCCTCCACAGCCTCCACTAGAATCCCCTGGGGTTGAGTTCTGGCTCACACAGGGTCAGTAAGCGCCAATGCTGGCGGCAGGTTCATGTGCTCATCCACATGTTTATGTGTGTGTGTGGGGGTGTGTGTGTGTGTGTGTGTGTGTTCAGGTGTGTATGTGTATGTGAGAGAGAGAGTGCTGCGTAGAAGAGGTTAAGAGCGCGGGGGTGGGTGGTGGGGGTGAGTGGATGGGGCAGGGGCAGAGTTGTGTGGATAGGGTGGGTGGGGGGGGCAGTTCTTCTGCTCTCAGGCTGAGTTGAAGTTCCCCACGTCTTTGCCGAAGTTGTAGTAGTCCAGCTCCTGGATGGCCACCTCTGACAGCTTGGTGAGGTTGGGTGCGTCGCTGTTCTCCATGTTCTCGGGAGGAGCAAAGTCAAAGTTCTCCTCCTCGTAGTCCTCCTGGGGCTCCAGCTCTGGAGGGGCATCTGAGTTAACAAACACAAACATACAAACAGTAAACCCTCTACGAAAACACAAACATACAAACAGTACACCCTCTACGTTACTTACACAAACAAACAAACAAACAAACAAACAGTAAACCCTCTACGAAAACACAAACAAACTATAAAATCTCTACGAAACATACGAAACAACATACAAACAGTAAACAATACCTTTGTGAAAAAACAGAAAAATTGAGGCTTTTTACTATATAGAAGTGCCTCAATTGTTAGTTATCTTAGGCCCCTTTTTGAAGAGCACCCTGCAAAATATTTTGTTGAGTAGCGTTCCTTTCTCTTATTTTTTTTTTAGTAAACAATACCTGCCAACACTCCCGTTTGTTAAGGTTATCCCTGGCGCCCCCCCGTTTTATATTTCTCCCAGAAAACTCCCGCAATTTGCATGACCAACAAACTTAATTTTAAAATCAAGGCTCCATCCACTTTTTCTGTTAGTCTGACATTTCCCAGGTTGCCAAATTGTGTATTGAAATTGTGTATGAAATTGTGTATGAAATACACCCTTTCAATTTCAACCCTTTTGTCATAAAACGTGGCAACCCAAAACCCAAATAACTTACCGAAATGCAGTGTTGCAAGTAGTGTATGAAACACGTTAAATATGGCAACACTAATTCTGTGTAATCACTGCAAAAAAAATCTCCTTTTTTTTAAAAGCTACATGTTGGCAGGGATGCAGTAAACCCTCTACAAAAACACAAACATGTAGTGTAAAAATGCCACATCACACGTAACGTAAGATCTAATGTCTCAGATAAGGATGCCAGACTTAAGAGCCGGTCTGGGAATAAAGAACATGTGAAACACGTGTCCTTAATTCACCCTGACATTTGATAGTGTGATAATTTAGGTGTCTGGGAGGTGGCTATACTGATTTTGACCTTGGCTTGTGTGGGAGTGGGCAACTGTCCACATGTATCTATGAATGCAGATGTTGTATAGAAATGTTTGTCTGAGTAAGTGCCATAGCATGCTTGGCCTGAATTGAAAGTGATAAACCTTAATGAGGGACCCTTGCCGTGTTTTGACCTTCATGTATGAATGTGTGTGTGTGTGTGTGTGTGTGTGTGTGTGTGTGTGTGTGTGCGTGTGTGTGTGCACCAGCATCTGCATGTGAGCTGGCTCACTACATCCACCTGGGGAAATGCCCAAGCAGCCTTTGATATTCATGTTTGTGTGTGTGTGTGTGTGAGCTGGCTTTGTCCATCTGGAGAGATATCCATGAAGTGCATACTGTGCGTGTGTGTGTGTGTGTGTGTGTGTGCCACAGTCAGAGCATGTGTGTGCTAGTATCTACATGTGTGTGTATTTGTATGTAGACTCACTTTCTTTGCAGCAAGGGCAATGAAGTCCTTGACATTAGTGTGTGTGTGTATGTGTGTGTGTGTATGAGAGAGAGAGAGAGAGAGAGAGAGAATCAGAGCGTGTGAATGAATGTGTGTTAGGTAACTGGGGAATTGATACGGTCATGATACTCTGCCCACGATGACATTGTTGTCACCATGCAACATTCTGCAGTACTCAATACATTCTAAAAGATTAATCTCCGATGCATCGCAATATCTGTGTAAATGAAGAACAAAAAAGCAAAATGCAGGAGTTTTGGATATATTCACTGTATTTAACACATGAATTGAAACTGAGTAACTTCCCACCCCATAGTATGTATGGATGTATGTTTTGCACGTTCACATGTATGTATGTATGTATGTACTGTAAAACTCCAGATATAAGCCGAGTCCCAAATAGAAGCGTGTCTCTTTTCCATGCCTGGTGTGGCTACAGGCTCGGATAAATAAAGGCCGGTCTCAAATAGAGGGCCGATCTGTTTTGTTTTTAGTTTCGGGTTTTGTCTCCTAAAACCCGCCAGATTGTCTGTGTAAGTCAGTTTTATGGTGCAGATTGTGCATGCTAAGTTTCTGATTAGACAGCATTAATAAAGACTACGGTGGTGAAAGCCAGAGCTCCAAATTGTTGAAACTTTTTTTCGATATGGACTAGGCCTATGCTGTCCTACATCGTTCAAGTCATCCCATTTTGTTTCAAATTTGTGCATTAGACAAAATATTTCATATTGTCATGACAAGGACAGGCCAACAGAAAGCCTATGCATTATCACCATTATCTCAATGAACAACATCTCAACACTAAATGATGGATCCGTGCTTGAAGCCGATCATCGGACAGCCTAGGAAATGGTTAGGCCTTCAGGTGCGCGTCTCAAATACAGCCTGGTACAGCTCGGCGATTTTGAAAAACAAAAGCCCAGGCTACAGACCCCTTTAAAGTTTAGTCATCCAGAGACTAGGTTGGGTACACGTACAACATGGGGTCAGAAATAAGGCACAGCGAATAGGCCGGCATGTCGAGCTGTCAAGGTATGTGCTGTCATTAAGGGCCGCAAACCATACCTTATTCAACCTTAGCTAATGCCGATCGTCTGCCTGATCCTGAGCTGATAACAGAATGGGTAGACGACATTAGCAAGCGTATATGTGCATAAGGGATGGGAAATAGAACCAGCCACCAGCCGACTGCTGGTAAAATATGAAAGTGGCTGGCAGATTTCAGACACAAAATAATGATTTACTATTGAGTGGCTGGTGAATTTTACCCTTTATTTAACAGCTGGTAGATTAATTTCCACCCCTTATTATGCATGTGTGTGTGAGTGTGTGTGTGTGTGTGTGTGTGTGTGTGTAGGTTGACTCACCGTGGCCATCTGGAGAAACGTCCATGCCGTGTTTGACCTTCATGTGGCGGCTGAGGTTGCCCTTGAGGTTGAACTTGCTGGAGCAGTAAGGGCACTTGAAGGGCTTGCTGCCCGCGTGCAGATGCATATGGCCCAGCAGGTTGTACATTCGGTTGAAGGACTTCCCACACACCTGCAGAAACACACAGCCCAGCGTTACTGAGTGTGTGTGAGTGTGAGTGAACATGTGCATGTGAGTGAACATGTGTGTCTGTGTGTGTGTGTGTGATTGAGTGAGTGACAGATATTAAGACAGACAATAACCACACTAAAGGATGAGTATAATTATATAAAGTGGGTGTATACAGGCCAGTGGTAAAATTGTGGAGTACTGCATGAATTGTACAGGTTTGATTGATCAGTTGGCTGGAAAAACACTCAGTTGTACGCGCATGCAAGTATGTGTGTGTGTGTGTGTGTGTGTGTGTATATAGAGTCTTGCCTTGCACTTGAATGGTTTGACGGGCAGATGCACGATCATGTGAGTCTTGAGGGTCTGCTTCTGGACGAAGGACTTGAAGCAGACGTGGCACTGGAAGGGCCGGACGCTGCCGTGGATCAGCATGTGGCGCTTCAGGTTGGCCGACAGCGTAAACTCACGCGCGCACACGTCGCATTTAAAGCCCTTACGGCCCTGGAGGGAGGAAGGAAGGAAGGAAGGAAGGCAGGGAGGGAGGGAGGGAGAGAGGGATGAAGGGAGAGGGAGAGGTAGATGAATGTACAGAGACGATCCGATCAGAGAAATGTGGTTCATGTGGCTCAGGGGGGGTGGAGCTACGAAGGGGCTTGCACATTCAACATCTACTGTAGGATGTGGTATACGGGGAGCAAACGTACGAACAACAACATGTATCAGTACTGTACCTGCTTTCGGATTATAGGTCCTGGCTGCTGAATAAATAAAAGTAGGCCGTGAATATACATTCATAAAGAAGTGACAAAATGATACTAAATGTTCTCTAGTGGCATCATCTTACTAGAGCTTCTATCTAGGCACTGGTGCTAAAGGTGACTATGAGCAATGATGACAGAAGCCTGCTGTAAAGTAAAGAGCGTCTTTTACATGCCAATAGGATCATGTGGCTCGTGTAGCTTTGTATTACAGGGTCAGAGTTAGGGCACCATTTCACTGAGGGCATTAGTTCACTTCCAAGGGACACAGACTGTAATGCAATATACAAATGTAGCCGTTTTTAACGCACTCAGAATTCAAAATGCTGTAAAGTGCTGTACAGACTCTGGGAGTAGGCTATGTGATGGCGTAACGGAGGTGTACAGACACACACACACTAGGGGTGGGCGATATGGGCAAAAAAAAATCTCTCTGCTGCAGCCAGTGGCTTCTCTTTCTTTTAGGTATATGCTTCTCTTACTTCTGTTGCACTTACACTGAATGTGTGGGATTTCAATGTGTGATTTCAAGTGTGCCCTTCCTCCCCCCAAGTCATTTAAATACTCGATGATGCAAATGTGCACATCATTAAAACAACAATCATGATAATATCGCAAACGATATATATCGCCCACCCCTAACACACACACACACACACATAGATACACAGACACACACAGATACACACACACACAAACACACACACACACACACACACACACACAGATACACAGACAGACAGACAGACTGGGGTTGATGGATAGTGGGAAGTGGGTGAAGACACAGAAATCTGAAACATACTGATGTCACAGAGTATATCTGGGTGTGTGTGTCTGAGTGACAAAGGCAGAGTATGCTTGCACACACAGACACAGGGTGTGCATGTTCAGGGTCTTAAGGTCATTGTGTGTGCACAGTGAAATAGCCCCATATGTAGCACTAAGTCTCACCTTCATTTCAAATGCATCTCTCTGTGTCCCTCACAGATGCACAAAATTAGTTTCCACTGAGACCAGCACCATTAGAGCAACGTCTGCTATGTGTGCAGTTCTCTATTTTAACCACCAGGGGGAGCAAATGCCCCTCTATCTCTCAAAACAATAACCTGTGTCACCCTGGCTCCAATCAATTTCACCACCAGCTATCCACAATATACACAAATAAACCTAATCAGGGAACACCATCCATAATGCCCAAGCCTAACAGCATCACCTAGCCTGCACACCTGCTTGGTTATCACACTGGACACTGAAATGAGAAAAGCAAACACAAACGACAGTGGGAAGGTGGCCAAGACTAAAGGCCTGTGAATGCGTGATTGACATTGCTTACACCTTCACACAGTGAGAGCCCTGGGTGCTGTGTTTGTCAACAATAAAGCCTGTTGGGGTTTATGACAGCTGTGCCTTGATTTGTAACAATATAGATACGCTCTGTGTGTGTGTGTGTGTGTGTGTGTGTGTGTGTGTGTTTGATGGATCACAGTCTACAGATGAGTATTTTACCTGTTGAGGTGCGTGTGAATGTCTGCATAAAACACAGGCTACGTACACCCATATCAGGTTAGTACTACCCACCATAACAAAACCCTAAAATGTGTGTTGGATACGATGAAAATTTAACTACAAAAATACAACGTAAGTAACAATGTGGAAATATGGACAATCATAACTAGTCACATGAAACTGGTATCTCACTGAAGAATCCTAATAACAGTCATCACACTTAAAAATAACTAACAAAATGTAATGTGAAAATAAATGCTACTGAATCTTTATCCACCATGGATGTCCAGTGTTTGATATGATCAGATACTTAAAGCTTGGGTGTGTGTGTGTGTGTGTGTGTGTGTGAAGTCACTGTCACCTCAGTGTGAGTCTTGTGTGTGAAGTGATTTCTCCACATCCACTGTTGGAAGGGGAAAGTTTGATGTTATCATTCCTGTTGGTTTATCACTAACCTACTTACACAAGGACCCAACATTACACACAGAATACAAGCCATCTATCTACATTGTGGAGATAAAAGTAGAACTACTTATGGAACTATGGAACTAGAACTACTTATGGAACAATGGAACTATGGAACTAGAACTACTTATGGAGATACAGATACACCACCACTCATATCTAATTTGTTCATCAGCCTACATCTTTGCCAGATGCAACATTTTTAGTGTAGCTACTTGCACACACTAACTTGCACACACAAATATACCTCCATTGCATTCCCAAACAAACTGCATCCTATTGTTGTTTGCACTCACACACACACACACACACACACACACACTTTGAAAATATATTGTTTTCTGTGTTGTCTGTACTTTGCCAGTCTGGTGAGCGTATCTATACTGTACACTGTCTACTGTACATGAGCAACTGCATATATTGTACGCATAATCTGTACAGTATATTATCCTAGACTAAAGGCCGGCGCCCACTGGACACGACGTTCAGTGGTGTGGGCTTCACGCGCAGGATTTTAGAACAGTTTTCTAACCCTGTGCGGCCTCTGCGCGGCAGACGTTTCTAGTGTGCTTTGCTTCATTAAAAACGATGGAGTTCTCATTTTTTTTCTTGTTGTGTGCGCTGCGTACGTGTTCGGTGGGTGCCGGCCTTTAGAGAAACCAATGTCCACAGTAAAATTCCTCTTGTGTCGATATATGTATAGTCTATATTGGCCAACAATGCTGATTCTGATTGACAGCTGAAATGCTAGCACAAGATGGTCCTGAGGTGACCTTGACAATGAGTGAATGTCATTAAAAGTGGGTCGCAACTCTAAATTTGAAAATCAGAAGAGCGTGTCGTATAAAACAATAACATTTCTTTACCTTGAAGACCAAGCTAGCGCTACATTACTGAATGCCTGCATCACTGGGCTGTGAAGTTCTACTTAAACATCTGATTATGTCTGAGGTCTGAAGTAAGTGTATAAATGGCTATATGGGCAGGACAAATAGGTTCCGAGTTGGAAAGTTAATTTAATGTCCTAAGGAGTCCAAAGCTTAAAAAAAATAAGGTTTTTTTTGGACAGGGGATTCTTCATTCTGCTGTAGTACCACAGCCCATATCCTTGTCTACGAAAGAGGAAATACGAATGTGAATACTCCCATTTAACCTGTTTAAACTAATTTTCTGTTCTTGCCAACCAGTCTGTCTCCATCTCAGTAGGCGCATATTAGATAACTAGAGGGGTACTTGGAGAGAGTAGACCTCTTCCAAAGCCAAGTGCCGTAGTAAGTACATTCGTCAAAGCCGTGCCGTCAGAAACCCTCCAAAATTTAATTTGTGTAGTCCTTGGCCCCCTGCTACAGCTGCATGTTTCACAAAAACCACACTGAACACACACGCTCCTCAGGCAGAGGTAATAAAGATGTGTGGACAGGACAGGTGGCTGGGTGGACCTGACAAACTGACAAACTGATCGGTGGCTCCTCGTGTTTATAGAGCTGGTTGTGGTGGCGTTACTAATCAGACCACATACTACTGATAATTCATTTGTTTGTTCTGTGACTACATCCTGCATGGGTTTGTTGACGTCCAGAACAAGAAGATATACCCTGCTTGAGAGTAAATGCACTTGTACGATGTGTGTGTGTGTGTGTGTGTGTGTGTGTATACTAGTGAGCCTCCTCACCTTAACCCTGGGCGGGTTGGGGACATTCTCCTTGGGTGTAAATGCAGGCCACTGTATGATGTGTGTTGGCGTTTGTCTGTATGCAATCTGTGTGCGTGTGTGTGAGTGTGCATGTGTGTGTGGACTGGTGAGCCCCTCACCTTGACCCTGGGCGTGCTGAGTATATTCCCCCTGTGTGTGTGTGTGTGTGTGTGTGTGTGTGTGTGTAGACTAGTGAGCTCCCTCTGTGTGTGTGTGTGTGGACTAGTGCCACAGTATGATGTGTGTGTGGACTAGGGAGTCCCATCACCTTAACCCTGGGCGTGTGTGTGTGTGTGTGTGTGTGTGTCTTTCACCTTAACCCTGGGCGTGTATGTGTGTGCGTGTGTGTGTGTGTGTGTGCGCCCCCCTCACCTTCACCCGTGGCGTGTATGCGTGTGTGTGTGTGTGTGTGTGTGTGTGTGTGCGCCCCCCTCACCTTCACCCGTGGCGTGTATGCGTGTGTGTGTGTGTGTGTGTGTGTGTGTGTGTGCGCCCCCCTCACCTTCACCCGTGGCGTGCTGGGTGTGCTCCCCTTGTGTGTGAAGGCGTGCTGGCGCAGCAGGTAGAGCTGCTGGAACTGCAGGCCGCACTGCGAGCAGGCGTAGGAGCGGCCCGGCTGGTGCTTGAGCATGTGGCTCTGCAGCTGGCTGCGGTAGGGGAAGGACTTGTGGCACTGGCCGCACTGGAAGGCGTGCGGCCCCTGGTGGCTGGCCTGGTGGCGCTTGAGGTGCGCGTAGGTGGGGAACTCCATGCCGCACTGCGAGCACACGTGGCAGCGGCCGCGCTCGTGCTTGGCCTCGTGCGCGCGCAGCTCGCTGGGGTAGGCGAAGCCGCGGCGGCAGAAGCGGCAGCTGTACGGCTTGACGTCGCTGTGCTGCAGCATGTGGCGCTTCAGGTGGCTGGTCTGCGTGAAGGCCTTCTTGCAGACGGTGCACTTGTGCGGCCGCGTGCCCTGGTGCGTGAGCAGGTGCGTCTGCAGGTGGCTGGGCTGCTTGAAGAGCTTGCCGCAGTGCGGGCAGGCGTGCGGCTTGATGCCGTTGTGGCCCAGGATGTGCGTCACCAGGTTGTACTTGGACGTGTACGACTTGTCGCACATGCGGCACTTCCAGCGGCGCAGGCCCTCGCCCACGTCCACGCAGTACGACTCGTTGATCTGGATGTTGATGTCCAGGCGGTCGATGCGCCGGCCCGAGTGATGGTGGTGGTGGTGGTGGTGGTGGTGATGGTGCGCGGCCGCTCCGCTGCTTCCTCCTCCTCCCGATCCCGACCCACCGCCGCCGCCGCCTCCTCCTCCTCCACCCTCGCCCGGGTCGTTCCAGAACATCCCCTGGCTGTTCTCCTCGAACTCTCCGCCGGGGCCGCCCATCTCGCTGGACTCGTAGCCCACCTCGCCGTGCTGGAAGTAGCCGCTGATCTCCTCGTCTCCTCCTCCTCCTCCTCCTCCTCCTCCGCCGCCGCGGTTCCTCCCGTTCTCCTCTCCTCCTCCTCGGTCGTCGCCGTTGTCTCCGGCGCTGCCCCCGGCGCCCGCCGCTCCTCCCCCCACGCCCCTCTTGCCCGGCGGCGGTCCGTGGCGGTCGCGGGACGAGGCGTGCGGCGGCGGGTGAGGGTGCGGGTGGGGCGGCGCGTGCGGGTGCGGGTGATGCCCGTGCGGGTGAGCGTGAGGGTGCGGCTCGCCCTGCGGCGTGGGCGTGTGGGAGCTCTTGGCGTCGCGCAGGCAGTCCGGGCACCCGGCGTGTGGCGGCGGAGGAGGCGGCGGGTCTTTGTGTGCCAGCCGGTACCCCCCGGCCGGGTCGCCCATGGGCATGCCGCTCATCATGTGCCCGCACGACGGCAGCCCGGATCCTGCGGATGACCCTTCACCTTTCACCCCTGCCCCTGACACAGAGGGGTCGGGATGGCCCGTCGGGGGCTTGGGGCCGTCGTGGGGGGGTCCGTGCCACCTGCGGTCTCCGCAGTCGGGGTGGGGGGGCATGTGTCCGTCCTCGACGAGGCCGTTCTGGCCCAAGTAGTCTCCGTTGGCCCCGATGAGCTGGTCGGCGTACTCGTAGTCCATCCTCTCGGAGGGGGGAGCGGGGGACTCTTTGGGGTCGCCCGTGTAGAAGCCGTTGGGGGCGATGGTGGCTCCGAAAACCTCGTTCTGCGAGATGAGGCCCAGCACGGCCGCCTGCGCCAGCGACAGCACCACCACTGGCTCCGTCTGAGTGCCCACCTCCGCGCGCCCACGCATGACCTCAGACGGGCATTGGACTGCCCGCTGTGTCTTCTCCTCCTGCAGGGGCAGGGAGAAAGGGAGCACACATGTCAGTGAGAAATACACACACACACACACACACACACACACACACTCTTAACGCTCACACACGAGACCCCCCCCACACACACACACACACTCTTAACGCTCACACATGAGAGCCCCACACACACACATACACACACACACACATACTCTTAACACTCACACAAGAGCCTCCCATACACACACACACGCCTCAGGTCGGTAAGAGATGCACACACACTCAGAAAATTACACAAGAGAGACTCAGATCCACGTGGCCTCAAGACACTAAGGAAGAAGACAGACGGAGTGAGAGAGAGAGAGAAACAAAAAGAGAGACAGAGTGGGTGTATGAGAGAAAAGACTCAAGTCTGGGAAGAGATAGATAACCTTTTCACGCCAAAAAGATTAACAGGTAATTACAACTTCCATATTTCCAGTACTGGTGTAAACCGTTTTAGACAACCTTTACACCAAACTACTGACTGGCAACCATGCCACTGTTCCAGGAAACGGCATTGGTTAATGTTTCGTTATCATCTAGGTGTCAAGAGCAGTTATAAGATAGATAGATAGATAGATAGATACTTTATTGATCCCCAAGGGGAAATTCAAGAGGGCGAGAGTGTGAGTATGAGGGGGAGTGATGCAGAATGTGTGCTTGTGCATGTATGCATTATCTATATGGAGGAGAGCGAGGGGGCAGGGCTCAACTCTGAGTTCACAGGGCATGTAGGAGATGTGATCAGCTACAGTGACACAGGTAAGAAGTCACTGGCATCTGCCTTCGGTGTGTGTGTGTGTGTGTGTGTGTGTGTGTGTGTGTGTGTGTGTGTGTGTGTGTGTGTGTATGAATATGAGTGTGAGTGTGTGTGTCCGTGTGTGTTTGAGAAGCAGGTAGGATTTCTGGAGCTAAATCTCTCCAGTCAGCGATTGCTGGACTTGATGAAATTCAGCTTAGTAAGCTTTTTGGAGAGTCAATGCCTGATGTTCACACACACATATACATACACATACACATACACATACACATACACATACACATACACATACACATACACATACACATACACATACACATACACATACACATACACATACACACACACACACACACACACACACACACACACACACACGCATACTTAAGAATCAGACTAACTATATTCCACAAGGACACGCCATCATCCAAGCACTGACCTAAATCATCAAAATCAATGAAACACCTTCGGAGCTGGAAGGAATCAGCTGTATCAACAGAATGAATGATGCGAACTACTAGAAAAGCGCACAGCAACAGATTCCCACTCCGATGAAGGTACGGTGTCATATCTAAACAGGTTTCACACTCTCACTGAGGAAGGGTTGGGATCGAGGACACACACAGGCACGGACAGATTATCATATGCCCAGAGATTGGCTTGGGGATTTTACTACTTCAACTACACAGAAATTAACATAACAATTAAGATTAATTAAACACGTATATGCTTCAGCAATGGCAGAAATTACCCCAAACATTGGCCAGCTGCCATGACCAAGACCCTCATTGGAGAGTTAAGGAGTGTGAATGTGCCAACCATTGGCTTCTTGGCACATCTTGTTGCAGCTTCTCCTATGGTCACACCACCTATGGCGATAAAGAGTACTATGGTAGAGCTCAGTATTCCCTCTTTTGAGAAAACGTTTAGCGTTCGGTTCGGTTTGGTGACAAAAAAGACCAGTGCTAAAAAAGACTGGCTTCAAGAGGAAGATTATTGAGAAGAGTCATCCATGGTCAAAAGCAGTTATGTTGCCAACGGAAACATAAGCATGAGACTGCTGACCCTTGGAAATCAAGCTTGAGGTTGATCCGCCTCTCCAGCAGCAAATGGCAATCAAGCTTGAGGTTGACGTTCCTCTCAAGCATCCAATGGAAACGATGCTGCATGCTGATGTTCCTCTCAAGCAGCCAATAGAAACCAAGCTGAAGACTGAGGCTCCTCTCAGAGCACCAATGAAAATCAAGTCTGAAGATGATGTTCCTCTCAAGCAGCCAATAGAAACCAAGCCGCACGCTGAGGCTCCTCTCAAACCACCAATGAAAATCAAGTCTGAAGTTGATGTTCCTCTCAAACAGCCAGTAGAAACCACGATGAAGACGGAGGCTCCTCTAAAAACATTCAATGAAAATCAGGTCTGAAGTTGATGTTCCTCTCAAGCAGCCAATAGAAACCAAGCTGCACGCTGAGGGTCCTCTCAAACATCCAATGAAAATCAGGTCTGAAGTTGATGTTCCTCTCAAACATCCAATGGAAACCAAGCATAGGCTAATATTCCTCTCAAGCAGCCATCTAACACCAAAAGAGATGCTAATAATCCTTGAAAGTGGCCAATGTGGATCAAGGACAAAGATATGAGATGTTCTCGGACTCCAGACGACCCAAGTTGCTCGAGGAGTTGCCTCTAGCAACAGTGTTGGTATAGATTACTATGCCTGAGCAGGGAGAGACTACAGCAAAAACTTGTCTGTTTTATTACTTGACATGTATCAAGTTAGCTGATCTGCCCATGGCTTAATGTAGTCTCTCCAGGCCCATAGACAGCTACACACACCTACACACACCCATACCTACACAGATACAGACAGACAAACACACACACACACACACACACACACACACGACACAAAACCAACCACACTCAACATTTTTCCCATTAGCCTATATTACACACTCTAATTGCATGGCAAACCCACACCACATGCACCAAGACTTTCTCACACATTCATTGTGAAACTCCATTCCTATGATAGAGAGATGGAGCCCCACGTTATGCAAAATGCACACAGCATGCTGCATATGAAACGGTCCCCTCTCGACCAAAAATACCCCCCCCCAACACACACACAGCCAGTTGGTTCTGCTTTCATTTGTAGAACTAAGCAGTCACATGTGATAGTAGATTGGGAAATCCCC